>NW_024753724.1:0-8353 GCF_018991925.1 Homarus americanus | reverse complement strand
TACACCAATACTCATATAACACAGCAGTATCGTAACTGGTTAAAAAAGGTTATGGATGATTAACCTACACGACGATAACCTTGAAGACAGAGGCGTAAAACACTGAGGCCCAGACGACGAACAACCCCCAATGTCACTTTTTGGAACCAGGAGTCACCAGGTTAATAAGCGTCACAACCTGTGATTATGTGTGGCAGCTGTTTTTGTCGCCTGATGCCTGATGAACCCACTAGTGACGGTGACTGGTCATATAGGCCCTAGTCCCATGAGGCCGCAAGTCATAATAGACCCCAGTCACGAGAGGTCCCAGTCATAATAGGACCCCAATCATAATTCACCTCATGGGACTGGCCACCATTCCCTCGTTTAAGATGAAGGAAACATAACACCTCATCGTAACGTCACAAGAACGTGATACCTGAATCAAAGTAGAATAATTTTAACATTCCCTATTTACTCTTACTATCTAATGATTATACGACAATTTTACCAAATATCGCGTTCCACCGATAGGATAATTTTGTGTACTAGGTAGTCTTAATTTCGGAGGGCAGGATTCAGTGATAAAAAAATTGCATTTTTAGCTTTTTCAAGTATTTTTCAAACATCTATTAAAATTATCCTACTGTCTATGGTTGCAGATTCAATTAGTCGTCGTCCTCTTAAGCCCTAAATTACCCTCATTAAGGCTCCTTAGAATTAAAAAAGGGGCCCATTAAGACAGGACCTTAATCTTAGTAGAAAGTATGGGGCCTAATAGAACTACAACCAATTAATCTGTCACCTTATTAAGTAAGGTATACTTCACTACACACTTATGTCATACTCGAGGTGATGTGTACAACACTTGGGTGACGTGGATAAGCGTTTGTGACAACGTTATATCTGTATTGGTGGTGTTGTTTTGTCCAGAGAGGCTACGGTGTTAAGATATTGTGACAGCAGACGACACGAAACTAACCTAACTTAACCTAACCTAACCTAACCTAACCTAACCTAACCTAACCTAACCTAACCCACATAACCTAACATAAGCTGCAATTCCTAATCTAACCTTACTTACCTGACGTGAGATAAATATAACCTAATCATACCCACATAACCTAACCTAAACTATATAGCCTAAACTAACCTAACCTAACCCCCAGGTAGCCTAAGAGTGCATATGTGATCTTCAATTTAAATAAACTACTGTACCTAAATATTATGTAACTCAAAATATATTCCCAAAACAGCACGTGTACAGATGAAAA
Source organism: Homarus americanus (assembly GCF_018991925.1). Lineage (NCBI taxonomy): Eukaryota > Metazoa > Arthropoda > Malacostraca > Decapoda > Nephropidae > Homarus > Homarus americanus. The sequence continues at coordinate 7,100 of NW_024753724.1, read as the reverse complement.
TAATAAAAGCATAAATAATACAAACAAAATCAATTAACATTCTTTTATTATTTTTTTAATGTCAGACGACTAGGTTCAGCGCTTATCAACGCCTTGTTATTCCACTTTTCCCCAGTGAAGAGCAGTTCACCACAGTCTACCTGGTCCTTTAGCATGGCAGAAAGAGCCTCTTCTTCTTGTTGAGGTTAGTGCGCCAGGGTTCGTCAGATCGCCCTTCCCACCCGGCAAGGCTTCACCCCCAACTTAAACCTTTTGAATAGTGCGTCGGAACACCATTGAGATTTACTGACACCAATAGCCTTTCAACGAGTACAAAACCAAAATCGAACTACAGAAAGAATTACGGTTTAATGTTGCTGAATTTAAAGAAATGACAACAAAATGAAGCCTCTGTTTATCACTATAGTGTTGAGACTGGTGTTCGTAGAGATGATGGATGGTGTTATAATATGCAGTGATGATGATGGCGTTATGTAGCGATAACGACGGCGTTATATGTAGTAATGATGGATGGTGTTATATGTAGTGATGATAGGAGGGCAAATATGGTGATGATGGATGGTGTTATATATAGTGATGATGAAGATGATATATGTAGTGATGATGGTGATGTTATATGTAGTGATGATGGATAGTGTTATATGAAGTCAAGATGATGGATAGAGTTAATGCAGTGAAGATGGATGATGTTATGTAAAGTGAAATGGATGGTGTTATATGAGTGATGATGGAACGTGTTATGTAGTGATGAGATGATAGATATATGGTGATGATGACGGTGTTATATGTAGTGATGATGGATGATGTTATATGTGTGATGATGGATGGTGTTATATGTAGTGTGATGATGATGTTATATGTAGTGATGATACGATGTTATATGAGTGATGATAGTTGGTGTTATATGTAGTGATGCTGATGGTGTTATATGGTGATGATGGATAGAGTTATATGTAGTGATGATGGATGATGTTATATGTAGTGATGATGGGTGTTATATAGTAATGATGATGGTGTTATATGTAGTGATGATGGATGGTGTTATATGTAGTGATGATGGATGGTGTTATATGTAGTGATGATGGATAGTTATATGAAGTGATGATGGATGGTGTTATGTAGTGATGATGCATGGTGTTATATGTAGTGATGCTGATGGTGTTACATGCAGTGATGATGGATGTTATATGTAGTGATGATGGATGATGTTATATGAATGATGATGGATGAGATGTTATATGGTGATGATGGATGGTGTTATAATATGTAGTGATGATGGATGGTGTTATATGTAGTGATGAAGGATGGCGTTATATGTAGTAATGATGGATGGTGTTATATGTAGTGATGATAGGAGGGTAATATATGTAGTGATGATGGATGGTGTTATATATAGTGATGATGCATGATGATATATGTAGTGATGATGGTTGGTGTTATATGTAGTGATGCTGGATGGTGTTATATGTAGTGATGATGGATAGAGTTATATGTAGTGATGATGGATGATGTTATATGTAGTGATGATGGGTGGTGTTATATGTAGTGATGTTGGATGGTGTTATATGTAGTGATGATGGATGATATTATATGTAGTGATGATAGGATGGTTCTATATGTAGTGATGGATGGTGTTATATGTAGTGATGATGCATGATGTTATATGTAGTGATGATAGGATGGTTTTATATGTAGTGATGATGGATGGTGTTATATGTAGTGATGATGCATGATGTTATATGTAGTGATGATGGTTGGTGTTATATGTAGTGATGCTGGATGGTGTTATATGTAGTGATGATGGATAGAGTTATATATAGTGATGGATGATGTAATATGTAGTGATGATGGGTGGTGTTATATGTAGTGATGTTGGATGGTGTTATATGTAGTGATGATGGATGATATTATATGTAGTGATGATAGGTTGGTTTTATATGTAGTGTTGATGGATGGTGTTATATGTAGTGATGATGCATAATGTTATATGTAGTGATGATGGGTGGTGTTATATGTAGTGATGCTGGATGGTGTCATATGTAGTGATGATGGATGGAGTTATATGTAGTGATGATGGATGATATATGTAGTGATGATGGTTGGTGTTATATGTAGTGATGTTGGATGGTGTTATATGTCGTGATGGATGGTTCTATATGTAGTGATGGTGGATGGTGTTATATGTAGTGATCATGGATCGTGTTATATGTAGTGATGATGGATAGTGTTATATGTAGTGATGATGATTGATGGTGTTATAAGTAGTGATGATGGATGTTGTTATATGTAGTGATGAAGGATGGTGTTAGTGAAGATTGTGAAGTGAAATGTAGTGAAGATTGTGAAGTGAGGTGTAGTGAAGATTGTGAAGTGAGATGTAGTGAAGATTGTGAAGTGAGATGTGGTGAAGATTGTGAAGTGAGATGTAGTGAAGATTGTGAAGTGAGATGTAGTGAAGATTGTGAAGTGAGATGTAGTGAAGATTGTGAAGTGACATGTAGTGAAGATTGTGAAGTGAGATGTAGTGAAGATTGTGAAGTGAGATGTAGTGAAGATTGTGAAGTGAGATGTAGTGAAGATTGTGAAGTGAGATGTAGTGAAGATTGTGAAGTGAGATGTAGTGAAGATTGTGAAGTGAGATGTAGTGAAGATTGTGAAGTGAGAGTGTAGTGAAGATTGTGAAGTGAGATGTAGTGAAGATTGTGAAGTGAGATGTAGTGAAGATTGTGAAGTGGGATGTAGTGAAGATTGTGAAGTGAGATGTAGTGAAGATTGTGAAGTGAGATGTAGTGAAGATTGTGAAGTGAGATGTAGTGAAGATTGTGAAGTGAGATGTAGTGAAGATTGTGAAGTGAGATGTAGTGAAGATTATGAAGTGAGATGTCGTGAAGATTGTGAAGTGAGATGTAGTGAAGATTGTGAAGTGAGATGTAGTGAAGATTGTGAAGTGAGATGTAGTGAAGATTGTGAAGTGAGATGTGGTGAAGATTGTGAAGTGAGATGTAGTGAAGATTGTGAAGTGAGATGTAGTGAAGATTGTGAAGTGAGGTGTAGTGAAGATTGTGAAGTGAGATGTAGTGAAGATTGTGAAGTGAGATGTAGTGAAGATTGTGAAGTGAGATGTAGTGAAGATTGTGAAGTGAGATGTGGTGAAGATTGTGAAGTGAGATGTAGTGAAGATTGTGAAGTGAGATGTAGTGAAGATTGTGAAGTGAGATGTAGTGAAGATTGTGAAGTGAGATGTAGTGAAGATTTTGAAGTGAGATGTAGTGAAGATTGTGAAGTGAGATGTAGTGAAGATTGTGAAGTGAGATGTAGTGAAGATTGTGAAGTGAGATGTAGTGAAGATTGTGAAGTGAGATGTAGTGAAGATTGTGTGAAGTGAGATGTGAGAGTGAAGATTGTGAAGTGAGATGTAGTGAAGATTGTGAAGTGAGATGTAGTGAAGATTGTGAGAGATGTAGTGAAGATTGTGAAGTGAGATGTGGTGAAGATTGTGAAGTGAGATGTAGTGAAGATTGTGAAGTGAGATGTAGTGAAGATTGTGAAGTGAGATGTAGTGAAGATTGTGAAGTGAAGTGAGATTGTGAAGTAAGATGTGGTAAAGATTGTGAAGTGAGATGTAGTGAAGATTGTGAAGTGAGATGTAGTGAAGATTGTGAAGTGAGATGTAGTGAAGATTGTGAAGTGAGATGTAGTGAAGATTGTGAAGTGAGATGTAGTGAAGATTGTGTGAGATGTAGTGAAGAGAAGTGATGTAGTGAAGATTGTGAAGTAAGATTATAAAGTAAACTGTAGTAATTGAGGTTAAACGAACGCGGGTTATTCTGTAGTGTATCCGTGTCTTGTTAACGTGGAACCAACATGGCGGTGGTTCTCAATATAGATACGTTATTTTGCCGGGAATTTCTGTCAAAACGAAATATGAATCAACCATATTTAGCCTAAATTAACCTAGCGGCTTTATTATATATTCTAAGATGTTTAAGTTGGATAGATCAGATCAGGTTAGGTAAAGTCAGGTTGGGTTAGGTTAGGTTAGTTTTGTTAATTTTGCCAGTTAGAGGCTAGTTTATTGTGCCCCCCATACTCATCCTGTGAGCGGTAGTGCAAAGAGATTACAAAGTGGTGTTAGATGAGGTAGGTGGTTAAGTTAAGTTTCAATAGGTTAGGTTAGATTACGTCAGGTTGGATTAAGTTAAGTTAGGTTAGGTAGGTAATAAGTAGATAGGTTACGGTCGGTAGGTGGGAAAGTTAGGTTTGATTAGGTTAGCTTATGTCAGACGGGGAGGTTAGGTTCGATTATGTCAGGTTAGGTTCGATTATGTCAGGTTAGGTTAGATTACGTCAGGTTAGGTTAGATTATGTCAGGTTAGGTAAGCAGGTAGAGGACATAAAAGGTTAGGTTAGGGCTCTGGCAGGCTTAGTGCAGGAGCTATAAGCAAATTACCATGTTAATTTTGACACCACATCATAATAATCTTATAAACTATATTAAGGAACTGTGGTGTCATTTTTGTGAACGGTTTATTGCAAGTTTTGAGTGCCAAAAAAGAGCACAAGAAAGGGTGAATGAACCACAGACGATGACACCATTAAGTCCAAGAATTTAAAACATGACTCAATAACCTATGAAACATGTTATGATTATCTTATAAATTTTATATATATCCTGTTCTAAAGAAGTAAATTATTTACAGCAAAAATACTGAAATTAAATATATATTACCATTATCTGAAAAACTTTAGAACCACTGCTTCATATTTATAGTTTGTTATACATCATGTGTAAAAAGTCAGTTATTATTTACGACATTACTTCAGTCCTCATCATCAGAGTCTTCTGTACAACAAGTTATGTGGACACATATTCTCAAACATTCCCCGGCTGAATTTTCTTAGCAACTAAGAATGTAAGACCACGCCCACATCTGACGCCAGATAAAACATTTTGAAAATGTTCAATACGACATCAAAATTTCACAAAGGCTATGTTAAAAATGGCGACACTACTGGTTGGTGACTCAGTTAAGCCCTTGGGGGGGGGGGGTTGGTTCCTGGCTGGCAGGAGTCCAACTCGGCTTAATGGTAATGGAGGGAGGAATCGTTATTATAGATCAGACGCCTAATGATGATGACTTCAATTTTTTTTATCCCTCCTCTCTCAAGAGCCTCATATTTTTCATATTTTTCCTACAAAGTTTTATGGTGATACGTGGCAACGCTTTACAAAGTGTTCAAAATTAAAAGAAAAAAGAAAGAACGAAGAAAGGAGCATTATTTTAAGCGTTTTCACTGCAAAAAAAAAAGAATTTGACAATAAATATTAGGTTTCCTTGTTCAGACTCGTCTTCCACTACACTAAGAGACGGCTGAAATTTGACTACATATCGTCAAGGGAACTTACGTCGTGGTAGAAGGCTCCAACACTGCGCGCTCACCACGTCACAGCGGCGACAACTAACTAAATTGACTAATATTTCTGACTTAAATTAGTGATGTGTGTCGTACTGTACGACGGACTCGTTGGAGGATATATTTACTCTTTTAGAAATAATTACAACATCCATTATAATCGTTGTTCTTATTTCACGATCGAATTTAATTAATGAAAGAATCGCATGTCTTAGAGTTAGGTAGTATGTTCTTTAAACAATGATAAATAAATTATATACATATATATATATATATATATATATATATATATATATATATATATATATATATATATATATATATATATATATATATATATATATATATATATATATATATATATATATATATATATATATATATATATATATATATATATATATATATATTATAAAAGGTCATCAACAGTCACCCTACATGACTGGTCATAAGCTCAACACAACACACGGAGAACAGTGCTGGTGAAGGAGAGACTCAAGACGGGAGGAGGATCACCTTGAGGAGCTGATCAACAAGAAGTGAAGACTAAAACGGACGGAAATCTTTCCGATCATCAACAATACCGTGTTTATCAGCGACCATCGGGGAGCCTCAGCACGCCACCTACCAACCACTTAAAAAAACAAGAGACTTGACACTATAATTTCCTGTACTGGGGAGCGCATCAGTAAAATGTATCGCCATGTTCTTTTGTAACCTGTTGTACCCGTGTAGCTGGCGGCCATCTGCTGTCGCTTATGGATACCCAGTGCGATTCTCTCATGATACTGTATATTGTTCATAATTTATCGAGTAAAATTTTTCCTATTTACTGTTTATTTTACTGGGAGAGTGTAAAGAGCGCTTGAACAACAAACAGTCCAGGTTGTATCTCTGCTGCCTTACATAGAATTGGCGCTGTTGTCTTGTCTCTTGGGCAGACTGCAGTGGACTTACAGTATATTCACTTTCCCCGCGTACACAGCTTCTAATCTTTTTATATATGTCTGCTGTGTTAAACACTGAGGAACAAGAATGAAAAGAACAGAGCGTAATCACAGATAATTCAGAATGTGGATCAAGGCCGCTTTACTACTCTGGTATTCACAACCTCTGGTGGGATGGAAGTACAAGATGCTACAGTATATGCAAGGCTGGCTTAGATGTTATCTGAAAAGAAGCAGCTGTCTAGAAGCTGCGTTCCATCCTGGTCGAGAAGTCGACTGTCCTCTCTGCTTAAGTCTGCATTGCTTTGCCTCAGGGGAACGAGAATTTGGGTCCCAAAACCAACAGCAGTCGCAGATATTGACTACGAGGCAACAGTCACGGAATGCCGCATAGATCTGCAGCTTAACTAACTCGGCTAGTGAAGTTACTAATATATTAGGATATTTAATATTAAGGTAAGAAAATGGTGCCGAAGGTGTGGGTATAAGGGGAGGCTGGAGACCACGTTTAAAAAACAACAATAGTAGTAGTATTACTCCCCCTTTTGCACTTCATCCTACTACTTTACATTTTATTTTGACCAGAGTTCAAAACTCGAAACAATTAAGTATCATTCTAATCAGTTTCATAAAAAAATGAATATCATTGAAACAATACTCGAGACAAGCGTCATAACAGTTAGACAAAGTGTGTCTGTACAGACATTTTATAAAAATATGTGAATCGGGTAAATATTA
>NW_024753723.1:12500-17225 GCF_018991925.1 Homarus americanus | reverse complement strand
TGAAGGAAGGAGAATTGAACATAGCAAATTTGTACATTTCTGGAGGCTGTTTTGACCTCAACTTCTTACCAGATTGCATGTTTTTGGACTCAACTTTGGCTGTAGGAGATTTTAATGCTCGATATCCAAGACTCCAAACAATGGTGAGAATTAATTGTAATGGTATAAAATTTTGGCAATTTTTACAAGATCACCCAGATGCTTACTTGTTAGGAAATGAGGAAGTGACTCATATTAAAGGAGGAAGGTTAGACTATGCTTGCATGATAAGCAGTCAGGGAGTCCAGGGAGAATGTGAGATAATAAGGGAGCTAGTCAGTGACCATTTTGTTGTGTATGTTCAATTACCATTAGGGAAGAGACAGGTGAGATATAGGAGGAAGAGATTGAAACTAAACAAGGATGACACAGAAGTGTTTACCCAAAATATAGAGAAATGGTACAGAAATTATACACAAGTCTGTATGGATAGCTTTTATAATGACTTAGTTGGGGAGATAGAAAGATATTTAACTAAGGCAACACAGAAAAAGATAAATGATAAGACACATGGGGTTAGGAAACACTGCTATACCAATGACAAAATGTTGAAGGGATGGACACAAATGTTAAGGGCAGCACATAAAGATTGGGTAAAGAATGATAGAAGAGAAGAAGATCGGGAAATCTTCATGGATATAGCCAAAATATGTGGGCAGGCTAGGAAGGAGGCAAGGGAGAAATATTGGCAAGACTTTGCACTGCACATTGGGGAGAGTAAAAATCTCAAAGAAATATGGCAGGATATTAACAAAATTAGAGGAAAAAGGAGTCATTTTATTAGCCATCCTCATCCAGATGAAGAAGCTAATAAACTGGTTGACAAATGGGCTAAAGCTGCTAGTGTTGCCTCCCTGTCTAACAGGAAAATAGAAGCTTTAGATGAGTGGCAAAATGAAAGAAGAACATTTATTATATCAGCTCTAAATATTTGTGATGTAACATGTGTAGATATTACTCAAGATGAGTTATTAAATGCTGTTAAAAAAGGAAAATCTACAGCACCAGGCGAAGATGGTGTGACTTAATGCAATTTTGAACTGCTTAGTTGGTATGGAAAATAGTCCATTATTAGATTTATTCAACATGAGCTATGCAGAGGGTCGATTACCAACAGAATGGAAGAAAGCGATAGTTATTCCTGTCCCTAAGGCAACTGGTGGATACAGGCCGGTGTCTTTAATATCTTGTTTTTCCAAGATGATGGAGAGAGTATTATTAAATAGGCTTGTATATATTGTGGGGGAAAATCTATCTTGTAATTTATTTGTTTTTTTTTTGAAGGGAAATGTACTTCAGACTGTGTTATAAAATGTTTATCAAATGATGCAGACAGATGTAGAGTTTTTGTGGATTTACAAGGAGGATTTGATAAAGCTCACAGTGAAGTAGTTATGAATGAACTGGCTGCTCTAGGGGTATCAGGAAAGTTGTTACACTGGATAGGTGACTACTTGCATGGAAGGAGAATCTGTGTATGGTATCAGGGATGTTTGTCTGAGGAAAGAGCACTTGAACTAGGCACTCCCCAAGGGGGAATATTGAGTCCAATGTTATTTAATGTGTTAATGAACAAGATAGCCTCACACAAATATCCCAAAGGAGTTGAAACCATCATTTATGCAGATGACATCATATTTCATGGAAACTCTGTCAAAAATTTGCAGATTGCATTAAATAATTTTATTGTTCTTTCTCAAAAGATGGGCTTAGTTATCAATGAAGAAAAAACCAAGTGTGAATGTAAAGGAAGAGGAACTGAATCCGTTTTTCTAAATGGAAAAATTTTTGAGAAAGTGTCAAAGTATAAATATTTAGGAATGTATATTGGATTTACTTGTGAAAGTAAAGAGGCAGAAATATATCATGTCCTCACTCAATGTAGAACAAGATTACAGCCCTTGAAGGCTCTAGCATGTTGTGGTAAAGGTGCTGGGGTACCCATACTGAGAATGATGTATATTTCTACCATCAGATCACTTATAGACTATGCAGCACCTGTCCTCTCTTGTACTGGTGAAGGAAGGCTACGGAAGCTTGAGATCATGCAAAATGAAGCAATGAGAATAATTTTAGGGTATCAAAAGAATGCAATGATTGAGATAATGAAAATGGAACTAGGGTTACAGAGCATTTCACATAGGGTCAATGAAATTAATACAGTTGCAGCAGTTCGATTAATAAGAGGGAACAGTGGGGGTAAATTTGTACAAGATATAAATGATGGTTTAAAAGGTAAAAGGGCCTTCTGCAGGCAAGGCAAGAGAGGATACATGAATGGATTAGTAAATATTATTAAAAAATGTAATCTGACAGACTGGTGTACAGATGTTCAGAAGAGTTGTAAGAATCCACCCTGTCAAGAACGAGACGTAGAGTTAGACATAGTGCCTCTCACAATGAAGAAATCATTACATGAACCAGGACAGTTAAGGTCTTTATATGGGAATAAGATTAGTAATTTGCCTAAAATAAACACATTGCATTTATATTGTGACGGTTCAGTTATGTCAAGTGGTAGGGCAGGGTGCGGGATCCTTATAAGACAGTACACAGAACAAGGAAATGATGACATCAAAATTGGACTTCGGTTGAGCAGTTTTATTTCATCAACACAAGCTGAGTTATATGCAATGTTAGTAGGATTGGAAAATGTTGTAAAGAGGTATAAAGATGCATATGTTTTTGTTGATAGTAGGGCAGCTTTGGATTCTTTGAACAGTGGGAGTCCAGTCTTTGAACACATTATTGGTTCATGTAGAAAATTAGTAAATACAATAAGGAAAAATGGCCATAATGTTCAATTTGTATGGGTCCCTTCACATGTAGGCATTGGTCTTAATGAAGCAGTAGATATAATAGCAAAAAGAGCCACGGAAAAGGCCGAGATCGACATAATATGTACTAAAACCTTGAAACAATTAAGGAGCAAATTACGGAAAATACAATCATTAGAAGATAATTTCAAAACGAATGAAATATACGAGAAAAGTGAAACAATGAAACATTACCACCATGTTCTCATGAACACAAAATTTACATATGGGAAAGATGGAAGTAGGTGGAAAGATTCAGTGTATATGAGGTTAAGATTAGGATATAAATATTATTGGGAACTTGGAGCTGAGAGAAGTGAACAGGATAAAGAATGTAGAGTTTGTAGAACACCCAGATCCCATACCCTGCCACATTATATACTGGAATGCCCATTGCTTAATGTATATAGAAATGCCCATATAAATAATGTCCCCAAGCAAATAGAGTGGATGTTTAAAAATAGGAAAATAGATGAAATATTAAAGAAATATAGAAATTTTGCATCTAGAATATAACTATGTACTATAATTGATTATATGAAATATTAGGGATTTATGTGAGTCCTGAGAGGGACATTCCTGGACTGGGGTGGGGATGACTTATGTTACTTCTAATATAAACATCTCCAGGTGTTAATGTTCTTTAAACACCTAAATAAGTGACATTTCGTGTGTTTACTTACAATTAAATAACTCAATGTTTTACCTTATTAATTTATACCTGATGTTATTCGCTCTATACCGGTACTGATTCTACCATACATCAATGCTAAATTTATTTCAGTCTTATTTTATATTTTTCTGGAATAAATAATTTTTAATTTTTAATTGAGGAAGAAGTTGTGAGTATTACCTCCACGTCTTGGCCACCACATACCTCCCTCCTCCACGTCTTGGCCACCACTCACCTTCCTCCTCCACGTCTTGGCCACCACTCACCTCCCTCCTCCACGTCTTGGCCACCACATACCTCCCTCCTCCACGTCTTGGCCACCACTCACCTCCCTCCTCCACGTCTTGGCCACCACTCACCTCCCTCCTCCACGTCTTGGCCACCACATACCTCCCTCCTCCACGTATTGGCTACCACACACCTCCCTCCACGTCTTGGCCACCACACACCTCCCTCCTCCACGTCTTGGCCACCACACACCTCCCTCCTCCACGTCTTGGCCACCACTCACCTCCCTCCTCCACGTCTTGGCCACCACTCACCCCCCTCCTCCACCCCACACCACTCACCCTCCCTCCCCCATGTTCCCACACCACCACCTCCTCCTCCACGTCTTGGCCACCACTCACCCTCCCTCCTCCATGTCTTGGCCACCACACACCTCCCTCCACGTCTTGGCCACCACCACCTCCTCCACGTCTTGGCCACCACTCACCTCCCTCCCTCCACGTCTGGCCACCACTCACCTCCCTCCATGTCTTGGCCACCACCACCCTCCCCCTCCATGTCTTGGCTACCACTTTCACCTCCCTCCTCCACGTCTTGGCCACCACTCACCTCCCTCCCTCCACGTCTTGCCACCACCACCTCCCTCCTCCACGTCTTGGCCACCACTCACCTCCCTCCCTCCACGTCTTGGTCATCACTCACCTCCCTCCTCTACGTCTTGGCCACCACTCACCTCCCTCCTCCACGTCTTGGCCACCACTCACCTCCCTCCTCCACGTCTTGGCCACCACTCACTCCTCCCTCCTCCACGTCTTGGCCACCACTCACCCTCCCTCCCTCCACGTCTTGGCCACCACTCACCTCCCTCCCTCCACGTCTTGGGCCACCACCACCTCCCTCCTCCATCGTCTTGGCCATCACTCACCCCCTCCTCCTCCACGTCTTGGTCATCACTCACCCTCCTCCACG
>NW_024753723.1:0-7500 GCF_018991925.1 Homarus americanus | reverse complement strand
ATATATATATATATATATATGCTAATAACCACAAGGAAAGAAGAAACACGAAGTCTGTACTCACCCCTGAAGATGTGAATTACACGAAAGCGCTTGGAACTTCGTGTTTTCTTCTTTCCTTGTGGTTATCAGCATATACCTAGATCACGCACTCCTACAGTGATTTACTTGCATATATATATATATATATATATATATATATATATATATATATATATATATATATATATATATATATATATATATATATATATATATATATATATATATATATATATATATATACATACGTGACGGCGAGCGTGTCCTCACTGGATGTGGTGTTGAGAATATTAACCTGGGATGAGAAAGATTTGTTGGTATTTAAATTTACAGAAAACGAAAGAAAAGATTGATAATATATGTATATTCTGGAAAAATAATAATAAGTGAATCAACTATATATTGATCAAATAAATGACGACGTGCTCTAAATTCTATTATCAGTTGATAGCAACACGATAGCCAACCCACAAATAAAATGTAAATTACATACGACATAAAATTTTGGATATTCATAAAACAATTTACATGACGTCAAAAGAGTTCTTTAAATTTTTTGTTGGACTGTAAAATGTATTTTGTAATTTGGCTTAAATTTCATAGTGGATATATTTTTGTCTCTTCTGCTTAACAATATTTCCTTGTTGCTTTCCATTTCAACTTATAATTTAATTGTCCAGAAGATTCTTTAGACACTTTCAGAGCTGACTCACACAAGCAGTAAGATGAAAAAAGTCTGAAAAAAGTTTATTACAGCTTAATTTTGTTCCTAATAGTTCTCTCAGAAAGATTTTGCCTCTTTGTTGTGTTATGTGGCGCCTCTTCTTACTCTCTCAAGTATTAACTGATCCATCATGTGTGTAGCATCTTGATGGGTCTTAGACACGTGGCGATTTACACGAGTAATATTTGCCTACACATTAAATTCTGTTCCGAGAGCAAAAAAAAAAGAAAATTTTTCGTATAGTATCATTTTGTATGTTATTAAAATATAAATCTATTTATACAAAAGATATGTAAATTAATTGAAAAATTATATCACTAATACTGAAGCAGTAGACGATTCGACTAAAAACTCGCCCAGTGATATTCAGCTGTTGTAATAATTATGTTAAGCTGATAGAGAAGAGCTGATTCTAAAATATACTCCCACAACACCTTGCTCCAGAGTCTAGTTTTACCTAACAGCCTCGACAACATAATCCAGAGACGTCCTCCCCCTTAGCACAAGTTGACGACCCCTTTGTTAACAACATTATCTGGTCTTTTATTTATGACATTCATTACTAAGATATTATACATGACATTACATAGAAAATACATCCACTTCCTGTAATACCTCATTGAGCTGATTAATATGAGGTGAATTACTACTTTTTATTCTCGAATATCAAAACTCAGAGCTGCATTAATAAAGTATATAACACATACCATTATGCGAGTTAAGGAACATCACCCAAGGGTAAAGATTGTAAAAAGCAACAACACATTAGACCAGCAGTTGTGTGTATCGTCAATTACCAGGCGGTGGTGGGGTAAAATTCTGCGGTTACCACACGCCAAGTTTCACTACCTTTCCCCCCCCCTTTTTTTTTTTTAAATATACCGTATACCGTATATATTTTTTACCTGTTACAATACTTCCCGAATACACACGCCGTTGGTCTTTATATAACAACAAGAAAAATCTGAAATGTCGAGTATAAAAGCTCCTAGGATCAGTACAGTATCTCAGTAGGCAGGTATGTATATGATTACCTTTACATGCATGTTTTTATTCACGTATCCGTACCGTATGTATAAAGTTCTCTATGTATTAATAAATTTCATCAAATTATCTCAAAAACCAACGAGTGTGTTTCAATAAATTTATGTATATTCGTGATGTAAGAGTTTCATGGGTGATCGGGATGTCACTCTCTAAGAATTGTAATATTTGCTTTTTGGTACTTGAGGGATGTCCACCGTTATCTAGGCAAATATTTTCATCATAGTTTCTATAACATGTAAATAGAAGAGGTATAATATTTGACCTTATCTGCCAGCCTTACAATAGCCTCGTTATGTCACCCCTTTCAGGTGCACCAGAGCTCCTTATACCACTCCATGGTGATCAATTAGTGTGCGTGTGTACTTGATCTTTATCTTTAATTTCACTACTTTTAAACTTTTTACCTAACCTAACCTAACCATTGGGTACTTTTCATATGGCTTAACTATTACAAAAGAAAATTATTGATGGTGATCTCGGCTAATATTATGATGGGACGAAATCACTAAAATGGGCCGAGGTCACCACTGAATGTGGGCCGAGGTTACCACTAGATGTGAGCCGAGGTCACCACTGAATGTGAGCCGAGGTTACCACTAGATGTGAGCCGAGGTTTTCACTGGATGTGGGCCGAGGTTACCACCGGATGCGGGCCGAGGTTACTTGACCGAATTTACCATAGGCCGACGTCACTGGCACCCGAGATTGTGCTGCTGTCATCAACACAAGAAAACGCCTCAACTCTTGTGTATATGTAAACACTGATATTATGATCTGATTTATAATTAAACCTGAAATGTTGGATTGTTTAAGTTAAAAGAGATTTGTTAAACTATTATTTTTTGGGGGAAATTTAACTTAAACAAAGAGACATCGGAAAATTTGTTCAGACTTGTACCCAGAACCAGCAGAACCTGATGGTCAGTCCCCCCGTAAGGTCACGGTGTCTCTGTTATATAAAGTTTGTAAGGTGCTTATATATTAGAGCTTCACTTCTCTTAATATACAGTATTGGTTAATGTATAAAAGCTATTTTATAATGAATAATTCACTCCTCTTGTATATCTTTGTCACTTATTTATTCTTATACTAATACAATAAGCAGAGCAATGAAGAATATATTTACTTTATCAATAAAATGATTCCATTATAACCATACAGTAATTTAATAAGTCGGTAAATGAGGAAGTGAAATACTCTCTCAGAATTGTATCAACTTTATTAAGAAGAATTATTTAGTAATTGTTTTATAACGCGTGGCATCTCCAAGACCATCTATGTTTTCAATCCGTTGACCCTCTAGAAAATACTTTGTGGTTCCCCAGTTGAGAAGCTCTGGTAGAGAAGTAGAGTGATAGTGTAGACACCGACACAGGCTATAAACCAGCTTAAAATAATTCAGATGGGAAGTATACATGATGAGACTAACTTTGCGATTACTAACACATACTTAAAAAAAATCATTATGTAGAGGAACTATCCGGTACACGCAGTGAGTTTCATTTTGACTGATGTGTATGTGGGCGAACCTCCCATCACCTATAAGGCCATCAGTGACGGACACACCTGGTCTGGACTACTAATCAAAACAGCTTCTAATTTCCATGGTTAAGGATGCCTGATATTATTTCCCATTTGAAATACACTTAAATTTGGATTATTTCAGGTCATCGGACTTAAGTGACTTTATCTTGTTAAATTATTACCATTAGCTACAACAACACGGAATGTACTGAGCATCAGGCGAGCTTCTATAGGTTTTTAACCTTATTATGCCCTCGTTAACTAGTGGATGGAGTAAACCCGTACCCATAATAAAACACCAGTTTGATAAGGGAATAATGACCGTGTAGAGATAAATCTGTAATGTGGAGAAATCGCTTAATAGATGCTGTTTCACGTGATATTTTACTTAGACTAAAATTATCACTACCATGAAACATCTGTACGTGTTACCAAGATTAATATACAAAGATAAAGTTCTATTAGAATATATCAATATAATCCTCAAATTGTTTTCTATATATGTTTTAATGTAACCTAAAACTAAAGGGCTCATCAGGAAATACTAAATAACGTATAAGTACTTTTTCTTTACAAAACAAAAATTGAATCCCTATTTGAAAACAGATATCTCAGACTGACAAGGTGACAGTTGGTTGCCTCTATTCCGGGCTTTGAATGTTTACATATATTTGATCCTAAAGGAGTAGAAAAAGTAAATTTACTTAAAATATGAGAGTAACATTTTTTTACCTAATCGTTATAAATTTTCTATAATATGTAACCCCAAAAAAGAGTATATTTATTACCTGACTGTGGCTATAGCTCTAGTGTGTTTACTTATGTGTTACCAGAGAATTAGGCTAAGGTCTTGGGTGACTCCTCATACTTTACTTGGGCAAGAAATCTATTTTTTTTTTCCCGAGATCGAGATTTTTAAAAGTTGAGATCAAGATCCTTCGCAATTTTAACATTTATGAATCATCTAAGGACCTTATTTTGATCCCATTGAAAATTATTATGACATATACTCATAAGTTCCTAAGAATTACCAAATACCAATAATTAACTGTGCGACCATTACGACATGTCTATTTCAATCAATCAATCAAACATGTCGGTACAGTGATTTCAATGGCAACTATTAATTTACTAATCATTGTACTGAATTACGTAAGATTAGTAGGAATAAATGTTTTTTTTTGTCCTAAGGCTCAACAAATGGTAACGTCAATATAGCACCATCATTAAAATACAATATAGTTCTTTATTCTAACTCTCACTCACTGTCCTACACAGAATGTCTCTCTAAAGCATACATGTTAATTGTAATTACTGTTATTACACTCTAAACTAATTGATAATAACAATAACTCCAGGTGTTACACATTACTGCTGTCTAACTAAATCTGATTCGTGGAGAAACGTAAGCTGTTCTGGGTGAGGGTTAAAACTCTGCCTCTCTCCCCGGGGGTGTTGTAGAGTCCTGAGAGTGAGTTTCACTGCCTCCCTCCCTTATAGCTCTCACTGCAGGTGCTGGGCGGCCGGCGGCATGTGTGTGGTCTGGTCGCCCGAATAACTGCACTGAGACTAACTGCTAGAGTTTTGGCAAGTTGTGAGGTTAACGGAGAATAACATGGGCTTCCTATTCTGGTGCCAGCGAGGATACATTACATACCTGGGTTATGAAGTTATGGTGTAGTAGGGAGAGGAGGACTCCTGCCTGGTGAGGATATATGCTAGGGAGAAGAGGTAGGTAGCCCGGGAAAAGGTATCGGTGTGGATGCTATAAGTTGTGGGCGCCAGAGTTGTGCGCCAGTGTTCGTTTGGAAACTTTTGCGATACTTTTAATTTAATTATACTCCTTGGCAGAAAGGGTTTAATTATAATTTATCATTGAAACTAATTGAATTGAAAACTATGAGGTTTGAAGTGATGAAAAATAATAGATGGTTAGATTTTGATGTCTGTGACTGCGGAAACCGACGTTCTTTTGTTTGAACACGTCAGCTGACACAGTGGAGGGTCGGACAGGGTGGAAAATCACAACGGACAGGAGAGTTAGAGCCACAGTATGTGTAAGGCAGCAGGGAAGGAGGTCTTATTTTTGTTTTTTAATTTCTGAGAGCTTAAGTTTTATGATGTGCTGTACCTACTTCATGGTGTAAAGCACTAATGCCCCAAACATAGTTAACTACATAATACACAAAGTTACAAATATGTACCTTACTCTTGCCATAAGAAAATAATAAATGCACCAGCGGATTTTTTATATTAAAAGTGTACTCATCTACACAAATTAAAAATAACTTGGCGCTAATACTATCCCAGGCAAATATATAGAAAAATAACGTGTTTACATAAGCTTTCACAATTTATGTAGATGACGCAATGTACTTATTTGGCAAAGGAATGATCAAGAATAAGGAAATAAAATATCTAATCGTATGGAAACAAACTTCAGCTTTACAGTAAAAACAAAATACATTCCAGGAACAGTGATCCATTAAACTCAACACTGGTACATGGGGTTAAACACACATAACACACACACTCCATCTAGAGGCATGTAAGTGCACTGATCTACTCAATGGGCTTCAAACAAATGATTACGGTAAACTTGGTGTCCATTCAAATAAGTTTACTAGATTGTTTACTGTGTACAAATTACACTTTTAATGGCCATATGATTTAGGGTCGCTGGTGGCTCGTAGCCGTCCAGGATCAACATATAAATACATTTGCTGATACAGTGTGTGGATCAAAGTCTATCATACAGTGAGTCTTAGTGAAGGCTCTTACTGGATGATGTTATTGCCCGAATGTATAGAGTAACACTACATAATCTCATGTGTTCAAATATACATGAGTGCACATGCGTAAATACATACAGGAAAATTACAGTCACACTCACACACACACACACACACCTCCCTCTCTTGCGTCCTGACAAGTTCAAAAGTTCTTCAGTACATAAACTTCTACTTCGCTAAGCCTGTGAAATTTGATAATAACTTCCCTGATCAGAAGTATTTATACGCCTCTCGTAGAAAAAAGTGCCCGATTAATGTTACACCAGTACCCCCACAAGTGATATATTCTGAAACTTATTCCTCGTCGCTAGAAACTTTCACAGGGACAAACTTAAAGGAGTTTGGCGATACATTTCAGGTCAGAAACTTTTATACGTTATTGTTAGACGAAGTTAGGAGACGAAAATGAGTGTAGGAGGATGTACAAATAAATGAATATCTTCATACAAAATGTAACCTGACCTGACCAAACCTAACCTAACCTATTTAAAGTATAAATTAAACATCATATGGCAGTAAGCAAGGGCTGAAAAGAAATATACAAAATCTTACAATATACGAATTAATATTAAGTTGTAATAAAAAACCAAAAAGTTATCTCTATTTGACAAAAACGATTGATGATTTGTAACAGCTTAAACTAAACAGGGATAATTGCCTAATATCGATAACTTCTATGTATTATTTTAAGCTTCTGACTGGCCATCGGAGATCATGTACGTCATCATATTAGGTATTAATGAATTGTGAAATGGAAAACTTAAACTAACTTAACCTAACATTAACAAATATTAACCAAGTGTTATCCTTTTTTTTCGTTTTACATACAGGATAATCATCATGGGTGATATGATATTATGATGTATTCTGAAAAAAATTTAAAAGACGTAAGTTTCGGAGAAAAATAATTAAATCTAAAGTTACTCAAAACAACAGTAAAGACTTAAACTATACAGAAGAAAGGAAAACAAATACCAGTAATAAGTGCAAGTAATAAATAACTAAATAAACCCTGGAACTAAATATATATATATTTTGATGTTCTTTGTCTTTTATACTATAGACTAACTACAGTATATACTTATAACATTTACTCAAGTAATATTAATGGTTGCCCATCGTGTACGAGGATGGGCCGGCCCAAGGCGTGAATTTGTTTAAGGTGTAGAAGCTATAGTCAACACAACTACCACACCCTAAGTTAACGAGTTGCATGACCTAGTGTCAAGGAATAATCCGAGAAGACCGGACAACTCGCCAACTGCACTGGCTAACCATTATCCCGATCACAATCCACTAATCGCTTAACATCCAGGTCGCTAATTACTGCTGGGTCGACAGAGACAAATGACGTAAAAAAAAAAAAAAAAA
>NW_024753722.1:0-13026 GCF_018991925.1 Homarus americanus | reverse complement strand
ATCTTAAGTATCTTTTTTCCTCACTCTTAAGTATCTAAGTATGATGTTTTTTTTCATTTTAAGTAACTAACCATATTTTTGTTTTCATTATAAAATGTGATTGATATAGACAACAGAAGTAAATATCAGCTGGAGGTCGTAAACGAAGCTGATGTGAAGTATTTTGACTCACTGTTCCCACGAACTAATTGTTTCTCTGGTTTATACCGAAGAAATAAAACCGTCAACGAACCATCCGATTCAAATGTGTCTTAGGCGATACAGGGTGTTTAGGCGTCATTCTGATACCAAGAATGACTTTGTGTACTGTGGTGAAGCTGAGGGTAGGATAGGGTTGGGTTGGGTTGGGATGGGTTAGGATTACGCATGTGGGTATATTCTGTCGCATTTTATAGGTATCTTGCGTCTTTCTCTTTATTCCTTCTTTATCATGAGTATCTGTGCCTATTAATACACCACCTCGCAGGATAGTGGAAGAGGAATGGATAGTAACGAGATAATATTCTTCTTACATATACCTTAGCTTGATTACAGGTAACACCAGGTAGAAGTTACGTGACTCCTAAGAGTTTTCCTCGACTTGGCTGATTCAACTGTAAGACTTGCTGTATTTATCCTTATCAAAATCCTCCACCTGTAAGACCCTCCACTTGTAAGACTCTCCACCTGTAAGACCCTCCACTTGTAAGACTCTCCACTTGTAAAACCCTTTATGGATTTGAAATACCTTCTCGTCTTGACTCCACTAGTACTGTACACACCCCTCTAGCCTTAGTTTACAGTAATGTTGAAGTATATAATGAAGACTCACAGCTCATGGGTTAGAAAACCAAAAGATGCTTGTTTTATTTATTTATTTATTTATTTATTTATAGCTTATTTTAGAATCCCCGAAAGTTAGAACAAAATGGCTGACGGGACTCACAAGCGGGCGATGTTTACAGTATGGACCAAGAATAAAAAATAAATGAAAATAAAATAAATAAATCGTAAATTGGTGCATTGTTTCTCCAGGGGTAATTATAGAAGTACAAATGTTCTCCAGCAGTGGGTAACGATCATAGCCACGTATAGAGCTTCTAACGCAGGTAGATTCATATAGATGCATTACCTGGAGTTAGTGGGTTACAGGGGCCTCCTACACGATAATATTAAAGGTGTTTTTTCCTTCTGTTTGTGGCACTTGAGGTGTTTAGGTTAGGTTTAATTAAAATGGTTTAGTTATAATAGTTATATTACGATAAGTTAAGTTGAATTTAGAACTTTTGATTTGCATATATCGTGTTTTAGAAGGATTTGTTAGTTAATAAGTTTAATTTGGATAAGTTTAGTTTAATTTAGATCATTTGATTTTACAAGGTCGTATTATAATGACTGGGAACCATATAGAAATCATTGTTAGAGAAGTAAATATTTCTACGGCAGTGAATGAGTAAGTCAATATGGTATAGAGCTGCTGGACGCAACTTAAAACGGTATATACTGTACATTATGTTATCAGAGCTTTCCTGTTGTATCAACCGCCTCCGGCTAAAAGTGCGTCTTTACTGGCTCATATGAAGATTAGCCTCTAGTTTATTTAACCTCAAGATTAACTACACTGGCACTGCCTGACCTGACCTGACCTGACCTACCCTACCCCACCCTACTCCCTACCCCACCCTACTCCTAATACCCTAATACCCTACTCCTACTCCCTGGTACTCCTACCCTAACCTAACCTAACCTAACTTAACTTCCCAAGTAGCGTTAGGTTAATCATTAGTTGAAATAAGCTGGGAGGGTTAATCTTCAGGTAATCTATCTTAATTAACAATTTTGGTCAGGTGAGGCCTTCCTTACCTTACTCGAGAGCAGGAGGAGGAGGACTTGCTAACGTCTACGGATCATCGTCAACCAAGGCAGATATTGAATACCTTTTGTTTACCTTCGTGGCTTAAGAACACATCTTAACACCATAAGACTATTCGCCTCAATACAATAATACAGTAATTGATTATTGTATTCTAATAAAATTTACGGTGTATCTTGTGAACCAGATTTATTGTTTGGCCTTAGTGAATGAGAAACTGGTTGAGGTGTATTGTGGTAAACATCCTTAAGAGCAGCTCTGTGTGTTCTTACGACCTCAAAGTAACACAAAAGGTAGCCAATATCTACCCTTGATCAGTCACTTTATGTAGATGTCAATTGTGTCATTTTTTCTAGACTTAGTGCCCCCTGGAGGAGAAAGTAAATACAATGTTGATATATTTTGGTCACAACACACACTAGTAGATTATTTTTCCTTTTTAACTAAATAATTAACACTATGAAGCTAACTAATTATATAACTCAAAGATGGTAACCAATATGGCGTCGATATTGTTCACATACTCTATGATAAATAGATGTATTGTCTGTTTAATTTTAGGGAAGAATTTAATTTATAAACTTTTGAGAATCTGGATACAGGAGTTTTATCTTTGTGTGTGTGTGTGTGTGGTGATGATGACGCATACTTTCCTCTGCAGTGAAAAAAATATCTTGACATTGCAAAGTTTAACTGTAAGCCGAAGGAACGTTTGTAATGTGACTTGTTATGTGAAATTGTAACTTGAAATTCTTTGTGAAAAAAATATTTCCCTATAAAGTTTGGCAATAAATGAAGTATTACATCAAGGTGTAACTTGTAGTTCCTTGTGGAGTAATTACCTATGTGGACGATACAGCTACTCCAGGGTGTAAGACCTAGAGTAGAAAGTCTTTAGACCTTACCTGAGGTTGAAAGACTCTTATAGTGGAACGTCTTAGGTATTGAAACTTTAATTACAGTAAATAAAATATAATCTACCTAAACATTCCTTCACCTGGCGACAACTAATGATACAGGTGGTGTAATAGCTCTTTAAAATTCCTCCGTTTGATATAATAATGACCACACATGAACTTATAATGTGCAATATCTTGATAACACATAAGCTGCAACATTACACATAGTCCAGTGTATGTGTAGTGAGGGACATCTACCTAAATGAGTTACAGAATGTGGAGTTGAGGCAAAAAAAAGTTGGGACATGTTTGAGATCATCAGTTGAGCCAAACGTTTATACTCAATATTGTTTTAATGGTATTTTAGAGCGACCGAAAAATGTAAACAAAATGGCTGGCTAGGTGACACATACCTTACAAGAAATAAACATGAGAACGAACACACACACACACACACACACACACACACACACCAGTTTTACCCACATTATCACCAGACTATCGGCATACCTGGTCGGTGGACACCTGCCTCCTCCTCCTCCTCCTCACCTTGCTAATATGCTAATATGCTAATATGCTAATATGCTAATATGCTCTGGTATGTTCCAGTCTATTTAAGATATGCTCCCATCTATCTTAAAGAGCTTATGCTAGGTTGGTCTGATATGCTCCTCAAAGACTATGCTGATATACTCTTGTCATCTGATATGTCATTATGTTCATATCACTCTAAAGGATATACTAATATGTTCTGATATGTTGGTATGGTTCTGTCTCTCAGAGGGTGTGCTGATGTACTATAAGAGCATATGGGGTATGCTGATATACTTGGTTATGTAGCTAGGCTCATATCTCTCTTACAGGGTATGCTAATATACCCTGATATGCTTGCATCTATCTCTGAGCGTATACTGGTTGACTGTAATGACATAAGAGATATGCTGGTATCTTCTAAGGGAATATGTTAACATACTCTAATAATAATTTGAAATGAGGTTAGCTATACCTTAGATTCAGGGGATATACTGATATGATATGAATTAACCTAGAAGTATACTGATATGTTCTCAAGGCATTCAGGGATCTGTTAGTATGCTTCGACATACTTTCGGAACAAGGTAAACTGGACCTTCAGAAGATA
This sequence comes from Homarus americanus, assembly GCF_018991925.1. NCBI lineage: Eukaryota > Metazoa > Arthropoda > Malacostraca > Decapoda > Nephropidae > Homarus > Homarus americanus. Next base: position 9,134 of record NW_024753722.1, on the reverse strand, counting down.
GGGTGATATGCTGACATATTCTGATGGATCTAAGAGAGAGTGGAAGACTATGAGAGCTAGTTAATATACTCAGGTATGTTGATATCCCTTCATGGCACTTGGGATATATGGTAATATACTCCGATGTGTCTCTTTGGATATACTGATATGCTACTAATGGGTCCCCAGAAAGCAGGAGACAAGTTGATCTGCTTCGAGGACACTAATCTGTATAATGATTTTTTTCCCTGACTGTTAAGAAGTATACTGGTATATTTCAAATGTTGCTTAGTATTATAGTATACTTTGGGCTGTTCTGAACATATTTCACAGCTGATTTTCAGAAATATATGCTGCTGTCACTGGCTTGTTTATTCCGGAGACATTGATTATACTTTGAGTATGTTGATATGCTTTGTTACCAGTCAAGGAATATGCTGATATGTTCTGACACTTCTCAGTGATTACCCTGATATACTTAGATACCTGATAGTATTTATTGGAGTATAGTGTCCTATACTCTGATGTCATTCTAGTGATATGCTGATGAGCTGACATACCGCTTTATGTAACTGTGATATATTGAATCATATACATCCATTCCTCACGCTTAATATATATGATATTCTAAACAATGCTGATATTATTTATGTTATACCCTGATTATATACTAACATACTACAGTGTCATTTATAGTGTATGATATTAAACATTCGGGGTATACTTTGAGGTTATTTAGAGAATATGATGGCAAACGGTGATATACTCTGATGCCATATTTGGTATACACAGATATATTGATATAATTTATATAATATACCGATAGATATAACTAAATATCTGTGAAGTAAATCCTGTACTTTTTGATATACAATTCAGGGTGAAGGTATGCTAATATACCACGATAGCACCCGTCTCTCAGCGCTAATATACCCTGATGGCACACTTAACATCCTGGTGCCGGTCGTGGGGTATACTGATATGCTAAAGTCTTCTTCATCTTCTAATATCTCGACTTCAGCTTCGTAAACTGTGATTACTTAAACGTATTTAACGCTCGTTTACGTAACTTTTTTGTAGAATAAATGAATGTATATCCGGGGTTCTTCTGTTTCTTTGTCCATCTGATGTTTGCGTCCATGTTGAGGAGAACCACTTAGCAGGGCTCGCATTTTCCCATAATGTGTTACCTCAAGTTCCATAATTTGCACTTAGTGAAGCCACGATATCCCGCGTTATGTTGCCCGTCTTACTTCCTTCTGGGTTATGTGTCTTAAGTTGGTGAAAAAATTAAATTAAGGCTGAATTATTGTTAAATGTTAAGGTAATATAGTACTTGTCTGTCGTGTTGTTAATATAACATAGTTTCACCAGCAGTATGTACTCAAGAGCTTATTAACATCGTTGACGAGTCAGAGCCGCAACACTGAACCAATCTATATGAACATTAACACAAAAAATAAATTGTTACATTACATCGACTATCAAGACATAACTTACAATACAAATTAATAAATAATTGTACCAGGCAGATAAAAATATTAGTTACAAAAAATTATGAAAATAGTCTTAATGTTCACGCCAGAACTTACCCCATAACAAAAGCCATACAATATTTTCCCAGTTAAGACTTCGTTAAATACAATCTCAAACTCCTTCTCAGAAACTGTGTGTTGGTGGTGTGCCACGTGTGGTGTGTGTGTGTGTGTGTGTGTGTGTGACAGCACCTTTGATTTATACAAATATTCACCCAAATGAATAACACCAAGTAATTCACCATGTTATTCACGACTCTTAGATCACTTGGCTTGCGTCTCTCAAAAGGTCGAGCCAGGGTCAGCTGATTCAGTAAACACCGCTCACATTAATAGGGACCTGCCACACTTTGCTATAAACAGATAAATTGTACCGGGAATTTTCCCCCCACACACTCATCATTGTCACTTTATGTAACTTGCTGACAAAACCCATGACCCTTCAGGCCTTTTACGCCCTTAATGCATGAGTCATAAAGGCAAGCATGAACTCCGCATGCTTCCCAGTTGGGCACTGTAAACGCTTTTGCGCTTCACCTTGCACAGGATGTAAGGGGTGCCCAATAAACTAGCCCCCTCGTGGGCAATCTGTAATCACTACCACTGTCTCGCGGCCCAGAGTAGTAGTTGGACATATCACTAGACAGGGAAATTCACACTTAACACAAGTGTTATCTCAAAGTCATATTCACAACACTTCCCTGGACAGAATTCATAATTTATTTTCTCATATTACATCTGTGTGTATACCTGCTACTAGATAAACAGAAAATGCCAAGAAGTGTTTACATCAAGCGCTGCCACTTAAGAGTTCCAAGAACTAAATTAAAACAATTAGTGTGTGTGTGTGCATGGTGTGAGTGTGCATGGTGTGTGTGTGTGTGAGTGTGCATGGTGTGTGTGTGTGCATTGTGTGTGTGTGTGTGTGTGTATATGGTGTGTGTTTGTTTGTTTGTATGGTGTGTGCATGGTGTGTGTGTGTGTGTGTATGTGTGTATGGTGTGTGTATGTGTATGGTGTGTGTATGTATGGTGTGTGTGTCTGTGTGTGTGTATGGTTTGTGCATGTACGGTGTGTGTATGGGTGTGTGTGATTGTGCATGGTGAGTGTGTGACTGTGTATGGGGTGAGTGTGTGTGTGTGTGTGTGTTTCCAATGCCATGAGGATAACATACAATTCTTAAAGCACTGGTCACATGGGCGCATTTTTTTTTTTAGCAATTTCTTGCCGGAAAGTTATTTCGAGCAATTTTCGAGAAATTCGAGCAAGTTTTTGAAGCATTTTTATTGACAATCGTGATAGTCAATTTCTTGACTATTTCGAGCAAGATTATCGGTTCAAAACCCGGTTAATACCATATTTAATGACACGAAGCTTATTTATCGATTATTTACCTTGGCTATATATAACATAGATCAATAACATTATGTATAAAATGCACAAACAGTTTTTTACGACACACTGAGTTTATTATTTGGGTGGTGTTTTGGCGTGTTTGTTTACAAAACACAAGCTCATACAGCCGGTCATTCTCCACACACTAACAACCCTCCCTACTGTAACTACGATAGTTGAACCAGTCTATATTAAACACTCGTTCCTCCTCCTCGCCAGCCACTTACGAGTCCCCAATAGTTTTTCTTCGCTTTCTCTCATTTCTTTTTAATAATAACAATAATACCATGGATAGCTGCTGCGTCGTCTGCATTGTTGTTGTGATGTTCCGTCTCCCTTCTACTCGCACAGCGGCGTTAACTTTTTTTTCTTGCTGTAGTAACTGAACCAAGAGCCACTCGTGTGACCACATTTGGAAGAAATTACTCGTAATTTCTTGCTCCAAATTAATTGCTCATCAAAGGGATCGTGTGACCGTAACTTAAGTCACCCTTTAAGAAAAACTGTAAATACTGATTCACAAAACTTAAGGATAATTTCTGACTTGGAACCATCGGTGTAATGCAGAAAACAGTTATTGCATTCTAAAACCTACCCAAGAAATCTTTTACCCACTTACGATATAATTCTTTTCTATTCCATCAATAGATGTTATTTTACTTTTTTATACGTATTTTTATTTTAGTAATTTATAAACTATTTTCTTTATATACTTCATTACCTTTTAGTGTAATGAAGAGAATGAATTACAGAAGGTTTTTATAATTATATTGCGAACAATATTTTTCCTCGCAATAAATAAACAATGACGATGATCTTGTTTACAATATGGAGCTTGATGTCTTACTCCATGTTCGTTTATTACATTTTCTGCCATACCCGACTGTTCTTTTCTTTCTTGTGGTGAAGGTTTTTGACAATTGATATATATATATAAAGTTGAGTTAAGAATAATGACTGATATTATAGCCATTAGGTCCTGAATAATAAGTGGTGTCTAAGTGAACAAATGTATGATGTCTTCAATTACCAGCGTAGTGTGGGGTAACAGTGGGGGTAGAAGCGAAGGGTAGGAGTGAAGGGTGGGAGTAAGGCGTGGGAGTAAGAGGTGGGAGTAAGGGTGGGAGTAAGGGGTGGGAGGGCGGGGTAGGAGTAAGGTGAGTGGTGTGGGAGTAAGGGATGGAGTAATGGGTGGGAGAGTAAGGGTGGGAGTAAGGGGTGAGTATAAGGGAGTAAGGCGTGGAGTAGGGCGTGGGAAGTATAAGGGAGTAAGGGTGGGAGCAAGGGGTGGGAGTATGGGTGGGAGTAATATGTGGGAGTAAGTGTGGGAGTATGGGTTGGGAGTATGGTGGGAGTATAAGGGAGTAAGGGGGAGGCATAGGACAGGAGTATAAGAGAGTATGGGTAGAGTATAAGGGAGTAAGGGGTGGGAGTAAGAGGTGGGAGTAAGGTGGGAGAAGGCATGGAGGGAGTACAGGGATAGGGGTGTGAGTAAGGGGTGGGAGTAAGGGGTAGGAGTAAGGGGTGGGAGTAAGGGTTGGGAGTAAGGGGTGGGAGTAAGGAGTGGGAGTAAGGCGTGGGAGTAAGTGTGGGAGTAAGGGGTGGGAGTAAGGGGTGCGAGTAAGGGGTAGGAGTAAGGGGTGGGAGGAAGGGGTGGGAGTAAGGGTGGGAGTGAAGGGTGGATTATGGGTGGGAGTAAGGGGTGGGAGTAAGGGGTAGGAGGCGGGGTGGGAGTAAGGGGTGGCAGTAAGGGGTGGCAGTAAGGGGTAGGAGTAAGGGGTGGGAGCAAGGGGTACGAGTAAGAGGGTGGAAGCAAGGGGTGGAAGCAAGGGGTGGGAGTAAGGGGTATGAGTAAGTGGTAGGAGTAAGTGGTAGGAGTAAGGGGTAGAAGTAAGGGGTAGAAGTAAGGGGTAGGAGTAAGGGGTAGAAGTAAGGGGTAGAAGGAAGGGGTGGGAGCAAGGGGTGGGAATAAGGGGTGGGAATAAGGGGTGGGATTAAGGGGTGGGAGTAAGGGGTAGGAGTAAGGGGTAGGAGTGACGAGTAAGAATGTGGGACAAGAGGGAGGGGTAGCAGTGGGGGTAGGGTTAGGTTACAAACTTCTATTTACTTCATCATCTGTATCCTGCTGGTGATGTTCTCTCTTTAAACAATTTGTAAAATAAATAAATAAATGGTCAGGTGTAAATGGTAAGAATTTAACAGAGTAATACTGAGGTATTACAAGAAAGAACTAAAACTGTCCACTGTGTGTATCAACATTTTATAAAAGTATTTGTGAAGCTGTAAAATACTTAGATATAAACTTTTAATTCAACTCTGTAATAAAAATAATTGCAATAATGAATCTAAACAAGAAATGAACTGGGTGAAAAAAATCTACAAAATACTAAAAATATAAAAAAGAAGAATTACAGTAAAACCTGAATCATTGTAATAAACATTATTAAACTTTTCGTTGTTATGACCTAAAACAAACAAGGAAGACTCGTCTAGATTTTCGCTCTGTGAATTAACTCCTTGGATCGCTTTTGGGCAAGAGGGGAGTTACTCCGACTTATTCCGTGAAAATATTCCCAACTGTCCATAGAATCCGTTACAGTTTCCTTTATAGTAAGTGACTCACAAATGATTAATATTCCCATTCACCAATACTTTATTATATCAGAGAACAGTGCAGAGATAAGCTGGCCAATGAGCGATGGTCAAAGATAATACAGATTTAATACTGGATTGATAAGTACAGCTATAGTGATTTGTTTCATGTTACAGTAATAATAAACTTTATCAAATGTTATAACTACCAAAGTGTTATTTTCGTGATCGATACCCTGCTGCCAGGATTATAACATCGTTTAAAAGTTCAGTAAAATATCATGCAGATTAAAACCTAACCTAGTGTATCGTAACCTAACTTAGCCTTTCCTAAGCTAACTTAGACTATCCTAAACTAGCCTAACCTATCCTAATCACACCAAACCTAACCTATCCTAAATTTATATATCATCAACAGATTTATAGATATGTTGGAGAAATAATTATCAAAAGTTTGTTGTCTCTGCAAATGTATTTTAAAAAAAAGAAAATGAAATTAAAACTTTCTAGAGAACTCAATTGTGTCATGAGCGTTGCGGCTTGGTTAGGTTAGGTAACATTAGGTTAGGTTAGATAAGGTAAGGTAAGATTAGGTAAGGTGAGGTAGTGTTAGGGTTAAATACATTTTACTAATTTTGCATCAAAATAATCACGACTGAAGGTATCGGATAAAAAACCTCTGAATATAATTCTTTTTCTGAGAAAAAAATTTCTTTACCACTTATTTTTTGCCCCACTTTTTTTTATTAAGTTTGATGAACTTAGATTAGGTTAGGTATTATTTAACTCTGAGTCATGGGTACTTATTGGATACTTGGCAGAATAACTTGTTATAACTTGGTCCTAACAAAGGCGGAGTCTAAGCAAAAATGTTCACTTGACCTCATATTTGGATTTCATTACTGAAGGATATTTACAGCTATACCACATTAATAAGGTCTATCTGCAAGTTTATTCAGTCATAAAAAAAAATATACCCTAAATGTGGACAATAAAATCTTCTATTTTGGTACAAATTACTTGAAAAGTTGTAAGAAGACAAAAGCTGCATCTCTTCCATAAAGCGAGAAATAGAACAGCCAAGCCTCTTCTTGTCGTAAAAAAAAACTAATATTGTATTTTAGTATGTTGATGTACAAAACATTTTCTTCATTATTCTATGATAAAACAAGTCTAACAAGCATTATTAAAACATATATTATTAATTTTTTTTCATGCAATCCGGAAATAGCGACTACTATATCCAGGTTGATCGTGTTGAGGTCCTGTAAGTTACAGGCTAGATTACGAGCTCACTTACGGAGTTCGATGCCAAATATTTGTTTTGAGAATCCCGATCGGAGACTGTAAGTCCAGTTACTTGGTAAACAAGTAGATACAGTGAAATAAACTGCTGTACCTAAATATTATGTAACTCAAAATATATTCCCAAAACAGCACGTTTACAGATGAAAAATAAAAAAAGCATAAATAATACAAACAAAATCAATTAATATGTTTTTTATTACAGTATTTTTAAATATCAGAAGCGTAGGTTCAGCGCTTCTTTTGTGTCTTTTTCCCGGTGAAGATGTAGTCTCCCCATGGCAGGTACTGGTCCTTTTGTACACGGCAGAAAGTGGTAGTTTCCTTCTTCTTCTTGTTGTTTTGGGTCTTGTTGTTTTGGGTCTTAGTGTGTTTTGTGGTCTGCAGTTTGTTAGATCGGGGGCCCTTCTCCTTCATCTGGCAAGGCTTCACCTCCACCTTAGTCACCTTCGATACAGTGCGTCGGAACACCATTGTGATGTACTGACACTAACAGCTCTCTCACTGAGGTCAAATCAAAATTTGACCATACAGAAAGAATTACGGCTTAATAAGGTTGGAATTTAAAGAAATTGACAACAAAATAAAGCTCTGTTTATCACTATAGTAAAGAGGGATGGTGTTTGTAAAGATGATGGATGGTGTTATAATATGTAGTGATGATGGATGGTGTTATATGCAGTGATGAAGGATGGCGTTATATTGTAGTAATGATGGATGGTGTTATATGTAGTGATGATAAGAGGGTAATATATGTAGTGATGATGGATGGTGTTATATATATATATATATTGATGATGCATGATGTTATATGTAGTGATGATGGTTGGTGTTATATGTAGTGATGCTGGATGGTGTTATATGTAGTGATGATGGATAGGGTTATATGTAGTGATGATGGATGATGTTATATGTAGTGATGATGGGTGGTGTTATATGTAGTGATGTTGGATGGTGTTATTGTAGTGATGATGGATGATATTATATGTAGTGATGATAGGATGGTTCTATATGTAGTGATGATGGATGGTGTTATATGTAGTGATGATGTATGATGTTATATGTAGTGATGATAGGTTGGTTTTATATGTAGTGATGATGGATGGTGTTATATGTAGTGATGATGGATGGAGTTATATGTAGTGATGATGGATGATGTTATATGTAGTGATGATGGTTGGTGTTATATGTAATGATGTCGGATGGTGTTATATGTCGTGATGGATGGTTCTATATGTAGTGATGGTGGATGGTGTTATATGTAGTGATGATGGATCGTGTTATATGTAGTGATGATGGATAGTATTATATGTAGTGATGATGACGGATGGTGTTATAAGTAGTGATGATGGATGTTATATGTAGTGATGAAGGATGGTGTTAGTGAAGATTGTGAAGTGAGATGTAGTGAAGATTGTGAAGTGAGATGTAGTGAAGATTGTGAAGTCAGATGTGGTGAAGACTGTGAAGTGAGATGTAGTGAAGATTGTGAAGTGAGATGTAGTGAAGATTGTGAAGTGAGATGTAGTGAAGATTGTGAAGTGAGATGTAGTAATGATTGTGAAGTGAGATGTAGGGAAGATTGTGAAGTGAGATGTAGTGAAGATTGTGAAGTGAGATGTAGTGAAGATTGTGAAGTGAGATGTAGTGAAGATTGTGAAGTGAGATGTAGTGAAGATTGTGAAGTGAGATGTAGTGAAGGTTGTGAAGTGAGATGTGGTAAAGATTGTGAATTGAGATGTGGTGAAGATTGAAAAGTGAGATGTGGTGAAGATTGTGAAGTGAAATGTGGTGAAGATTGTGAAGTGAGATATGGTGAACATTGTGAAGTGAGATGTAGTGAAGATGTGAAGTGAGATGTAGTGAAGATTGTGAAGTGAGATGTAGTGAAGGTTGTGAAGTGAGATGTAGTGAAGATTGTGTAGTGGGATGTAGTGAAGATTGTGAAGTGAGAGGTAGTGAAGATTGTGAAGTGAGATGTAGTGAAGATTGTGAAGTGAGATGTAGTGAAGATTGTGAAGTGAGATGTAGTGAAGATTGTGAAGTGAGATGTAGTGAAGATTGTGAAGTGAGATGTAGTAAAGATTGTGAAGTGAGATATGGTGAAGATTGTGAAGTGAGATGTAGTGAAAGATTGTGAAGTGAGATGTAGTGAAGATTGTGAAGTGAGATGTACTGAAGATTGTGAAGTGAGATGTAGTGAAGATTGTGAAGTGAGATGTAGTGAAGTTTGTGAAGTGGGATGTAGTGAAGATTGTGAAGTGAGATGTAGTGAAGATTGTGAAGTGGGATGTAGTGAAGATTGTGAAGTGAGATGTAGTGAAGATT
>NW_024753721.1:0-15161 GCF_018991925.1 Homarus americanus | reverse complement strand
CCTCGGTGTTCCTGCACACGAGCTCCTCAGTGTTTACACAACATTCATACTCCCCAAGCTCACCTATGCCTCCTCCACCTGGTCTTCCTCCCTAAATGCCACACAACGTAAACACCTAGAAAAAGTGCAAAAGAGGCCATGCAAGATTATTCTCTACCCTTCCTACTCCACATATCAAGAAGCGCTCAACACACTGACCGACCCTTTAGACTCTCACTGACCATCACCACGACCTCATCTGCAAATTTGGTAAGAAGCTTCTACACCATCCCCGACACCGGCTCCTACTACCACCTGAGATCCCTAGTCCGAGAATTGCTCTTCGACACCACAACCGCATCCAGCTCATACGTGCACGAACTGATCTCTATAAGAACAGCCCAGTCCCAACCATTGTAAAAATTATCGATAACTTGTAATAAATCAGTGTACTCACTCCCAGTAAACACTACTCCTTGCACTGTCACTATGTTGAAATGAACTGTAGTTTGAGCTTTTCCCCAGCTAGTTATTATATGTCTTATTTGTGTCACTCATGTTACTTGTATATTATTTGTAATTCGTAACCCATTCCCCAAATATGTAACTGTATATTTTCAGCCTTCTGTCTGCCAAGCACTTTCAATAAACCGTTAATTATTATTATTATTATTATTTATATGTTGGCCGATACCAACTCACTCCCCTGAACCCTCCTCCCCACCGGACTATCAACAAGTTCTTGCCATAAGGTACTATCTCATTTGGCAAAGGAATGGAACCAGTGATGAATAGTGGTGAACAGTGCTTAACTCAGTGAAAAACAACTCGGCAGTTGAGTCTTACCCAAGCTAGCTAACCACCTTCACACAGTGAGGTCCCAGGTACCCGGTTATACTTACCCTGAGACTCCACGATAGAGAGGCCTGGGACCACACCTCACCCACTTGAATGAGTGAGTCATGTGGACCACGTGGTGTCCCCAAGATGCTACGACACCACGTAGTGAATGTTTTGCTACAGCATCATCATGTGAAGTTCCTCATAACACCATCTGTGAGGTAACTGCTACATCCTCAGGCCCCTCATAACGCCATCTGTGAGGGAGTTACTACACTACGTGTCTGGTGTTCAACACCCCACCTTACATGATCTATGCGTGCAAACATTAATCTGTATGTTCACTGTGTGCTCCTTCACCTTTCTCTAATGAGGGCTTTTGTTAAACCACCAATGTATGTACTAAGTCAATTGTGTCCAATGTATACTTTCGAAAAGCCCTTGTTTGGGTTAGGTAGGAGAGAGTAGTCGTCATTATTGTCCAAGCCACATTATTTATTTCTATATATAAGTAATGTAGGCTGGTTTTTAAATACATCAATCCCCTAACGGTGCCGTTTGTATATTAAGAAATACCGAAGCCATACAGTACAACACCAGCGAATATGAAGTATCACTGTAACCGGCAACTGTTACTCACTCATACCTACATACATATATAGAGTCTTTACAGAATGATAGCAGACACGGGGAAGACGAACAACAAGAGGAGAAGAGTTAGAAGAAAATCAACTTCAAGCTAAGAAGAAGAATACCAAGACATTTCCTCCAAACAAGAAAACAACACACACAATCAAGCCGACCAAACACTGAGAAATCATGGCGGAACCCAACATGCACCGGACGCTTGACCTGACTCTATCCTGCCGCATCCAGGCGAGTTGCTGCTTAAAGTCCCTCACGCAAGCGCTGTTTAGCCACTGCACCTATTCTATCCTCCTAAAATTCACTTCAATCCCCCCCTGCCACTAGCATGTTATGTATGTATGTATGTATGTATGTATGTATGTATGTATGTATGTATGTATGAATGAATGCTAACTGCAACTTTGCGTATTAAAACTCATTACTCTTACCGAAGTAATATAGTGCGTGGTTATGTTATGTCATGTTAGGATAGATTATAAACTACATTGGGTTACATTTCGTGAGGTTCGGTGACGCTACAGGAAGTTAGGTGAGGTACCTGGAGGTTAGGTGGATGTTGACTGACTGACTGACAATTATTAGGAAGTGGTTCCAACAAGTTCACACACAACCTATACTCATACCACAAGTCCAGAATTAGAGAGGATCATGTTATTGGATATATTTTCAACGATTTACTCAGTGTCTAACCAACTTTTTAGCGATTTAAATGTGGACCTAAAATTAGGTCCGTATATTTGTTTGTCGTGGTGGTGGTGGTGGTGTGCGCCCGTCCATCAGGTTGATTAACCACCAAAACCATAAAGGGTGCGGCCCTGCCGTTTCAGGGCATACACCACATCCATGGCGGTGACGGTCTTCCTTTTTGCGTGCTCGGTGTAGGTGACGGCGTCACGGATGACGTTCTCCAGAAACACCTTGAGGACGCCGCGGGTCTCCTCGTAGATGAGGCCGGATATACGTTTAACACCTCCACGCCGAGCTAGACGACGAATGGCGGGCTTGGTGATACCCTGGATGTTGTCACGAAGCACCTTACGATGACGCTTGGCGCCACCCTTTCCAAGTCCCTTGCCTCCTTTGCCTCGTCCAGCCATGTTGTTGTGGTTGCTACTACAGGTGGTCCTGGTGTGGCTTCGCCGAATCGAAAAATGCTAGTGACAGGGGGGAAGGAGGTTCAGGAGAAGAATAAAGGGAGGATTGAAGTGAATTTTAGGAGGAGAGAACAGATGCAGTGGCTAAACACCGCTTGCGTGAGGGATTATAAGATGGGGGCAGCAGCAACAACCCGGCTGGACGCGGCAGGGAGGCGACAAGACAAGGCCAGGCTAGCGTCAGGTCAAGCGCCAGGTCAAGCGTCAGGTCAGGCGTCAGGTGCGTGTTGGGTTGGGCAATGGATGTTCAGTGCTTGGTCGGCTTGATTGTGTTTTGGTTTCTTGTGTGGAGGGGATGTCTTGGTCTTCTTAGCTTGATGTCGATTTTCTTCTCACTCTCCTCCTCTTCTTGCTCTCTTGAATTGTCCATTCGTTTGTGTTTGGGTCTTCTTGTTCGTCTTCCTCCTCGTATTTTAAGTCCTCATAGGTGTGGAAGAATTCAGAGAGGGAGAGGTTGACCACGTGGGCTTCAGCACCACTGGCCGCGTGGGCTTCAGCACCACGGGCCACGTGGTGTTCTTGGTTCTGTGTGGTGGGCTGCTTCTGTTGAGTTTTCTTTTCTTGGTTTTTCTTTACTGCTGGTTTTTTCTTTTCTTGGGAGCGTACAGCAAGGAGGGCCTCTTTGTAGTTCAGTTTTTTCTCAAGACGAGCCTTGGCTACCCTGCATTCCTCCTTCCATCTGGGGCAGGTCCGGTCGGCGGAGGAGTGTGGGCCACCACAGGCAACGCATTTTTTCTCTGTGTTGGGGCAGGCCGTGTAGCGGTGTCCAGGGCTGCCACACATGGAGCAGGTGTCTTCCTGCGCCTCACACTTGTTTACAGTGTGTCCATAGTGCTGGCATTTGTAACACCGTTTCGGTCTGCAGTAGGGCTTGACTGGCATAGTTACCTACGCCAGTTGAGCTTCCTTGGGTAGGGTGGAGTGGTGTCCGATGAGGGCAGTGGTGTCGGACAGCTTCTTCACAACTTGGAGCTGCTGCTCCTTGAGGAGCTCACTCAGCTCTGCTTTGTCCATGTGGGCAATTTCGGCGTGGGAGATTACACCCAGCTTCAAGTTGTCCCACATGAAGGCAAACATTTTAAAAGGAATGCTGTTGATGTCTGGGATCTCCGCGAGTTGAGCGGGCATGCCCATCTCGGCGAAGGTGATCTTGATGTCACCATGGAGCTTTAGGCGTTCTACCTTGGTGACCCCCACGATCCCATTAGCTTCGAAAAACTTCTGGAGAACTAGGAGGTTTAGTTTCTTGGGGCAGGTCGGCGTGTCCGGACGTATCCGCGCCACGTTAACAAACTCGTATCCGTTCATGGTGAGGGAGAGAGAGTGTGATGTGATATGGCTTCGCCCTAGAAGAACTAGAAAAATGCTAGTGACAGGGGGGAAGGAGGTTCAGAGGAAGAATAAAGATAGGATGGAAGTGAATTTTAGAAGGAGAGAACAGGTGCAGTGGCTAAACACCGCTTGCGTGAGGGGGTAGGCAAAATGCCCGTGAGGGTGCAACAACAACAATCAGGACGAGGCAGAGGGAGGGCGGGAGCAGGTCCGGGCAAGCAAAGGGCCAACGCGGGTGTTCTGATTGTCGTCCTAGCAGGCAGTGTTGGTAAAACGTAGGAAGAACCGCCCCGCCACGGCGGTTGCGCAAGCCGAGAAACGCAGGTGGACGGACGCACAGGCAGCACACGATCAAATCAAACAGAGAAGGTGAAAATATAGAAATTTTGCTAGTCGTAGGGTTGTTTGGAGAGAGATGAAGGTAAAGTCTTTGAGCTATGTCAAAGAGGAACGGAGCGAGTTGGAGGAAGGGTTTTTTAATCTTTGAGCTTGAAATGTCAAAGTATTCATAGTAAGGAAGGATGAGCGTATCGTAGGAGAGTTTTTAGTAATAGCAGCAGACAGATTTGAGCTTTTTTGTCAAATTATGAACGGAGACGAGAATGAGATATAGGTTGAGTGGTTTCAGTCTAGAGTTAGGCAATTTTATTAAGAATTGGATGTCACAGACGTTGGGTATGTTTGATTAGGTTCTGAGAGTTGTGGGTCTTTTAGATATGTCAGAGAGAAATGGAGAGAGTTGGAGGAAGAGTTTTGAATCTTTGAGTTTGAAATGTCAAAGTATTCGTAGTGAGGAAGGATGAGTGTATCGTAGGAGAGTTGTTTAGTAATGGCAGGAGGCAGATTTGAGCTATGTCAAATTGTGAACGGAGATGAGAGTGAGATATAGGTTGTTAGGTTTCAGTCTTGAGTTAGGTCGATTTTGGTAAGGTGGCTTTGTCTGGCGGGGGGGGGATGTTGTGTTTGGAGATTGGTTGAGGGAGGGGGGGAGTTTGTGTTTGGGGATTGATGGGGGTGGCGGTTGTATGTTAATTTAAGGTGAATTAAAATTGCTTAAGGGGGGTTGTTGTGTGAGTGTGTATGTGTTTGCATGTAAATGTAAGGGGAGAGAGGGAGGGTTAGGATAATGTTATAAGGTCAGGTATGGTTCGGTTGTCGGGAGGAGGGGGGAGGAGAGGAGAGGAGAAGGGAGGCGAAAGGGGGAAAGGGGGGCTTTGGAGGTTCTTGGGTTAATTTATGGTATGGTAGGATTTCTTAGGAATGATATGTTTTGTGTTGCTAATGAATAGTTGTATTGCGTCATATGTTTTTATTTATTTATTTATTTATTTTATTTATTTATTTATTTATTTTTATTAGGAGGGTCAAAGGGGCTTGTTAGAAAGGTCGGGTATATTAAGTTTTTATTTTGGGAGGATTGTAGGTATCGATTTCTAAGAGGGGTTGTGAGTAAGGTTGGGTGGGTTAAGTTTTTCTTTTGGGAGGATTGTAGGTTTTGTTAGTGGTTGGCAGAGTTGGGTTAATTATTGCATTCTCTCTTTCTTGCAGGTATTGTGAGTTCTGGCCCCATTCTTGAGGGAGAGGGTTTGTGTACAGGTACATTGCACCCCTCCCCGACCTTATTGGCCGAGAGAGGCGTTCAATGTCGTCTGCAGTTGGTGCCGTTTTTATAAGGTACACCTCTCCGACCTTGAGGGAGAGGGCTTGCGTACAGGCATTGTGGAACTCTCACCGACCTTATTGGCTAAGGGAAACGTACATGTCATCTGAGTTAGTATGGGATGGGTAAGTTAGATATTTGTTTTGGGAGGAGTGATAGGGTGTGGTTAGTTAATGGTAGAATGGTAATTTTTTATTTTGTGTGGGATTGCTAGTAACGGCTGGGTATGTTAGGTTTTTATTTTGGGGGGATTGTTAGGTTTTTTTTTTTTTTTTTTTTTTTTTTTTTTTGGGTGGGGGAGGTTAGGTGGTTGAGGGTTTTTTTTTTTTTTTTTTTTTTTTTGGAGTGGTCTTGAGTTTGAGTTGGTGGCGTGGGGTTTGGAGTGAGGGGGGGGAGGAGAGAATTGGTCTTAAGTTAGGTTAGGTTGATTGGGTTAGGTTAGGTGGGAATCGGTGGGTGTGGGCCGAGGAGAGGTTAGGTTATTAGGTTAGGTTGATTTGGTTAGGTTGGGTGGGAATCGTTGGGTGAGGGTTAAGGAGAGGTTAGGTTTAATTTGGGGGGAAATTGTTGGGTGTGGTTATAGGGAAGATATTAAATAAGGGAGGTGGGAGGGGAGTGTTTGGTCTGTTTAATACTTAAAGATGGAAATTCTGGGGTGCAGAGATGAGGTCTAAATTTTCGAGTGACAGTGAGCGAGGTGGTGGTATGAGTGTTGTGTATGCAAATGAGGGAAGGGCAGTTGATGCATCAGGTAAAAGACAAACTTATAGAAAGACAAAAGAAGCACACACCAAGGCACCAGAAGGAATGATACACATATCAGACCTAGCCAACGTACTGACGACCTTCGCGGAGGGCCTAGCCGGACTACTGGGCCACAAGATCCAACCCACACAGCTCCAAATACTCATGGGGAGCGTCCTCGGGCAAGTCGCCACAGCTCCAGCCACCTCAGTGGAGGAAGCCACGCCGGTCCGCACACGAGTAACAGCCGAGGTACACTCTACACCGAAGAAGGCCACCAGAGAACCCAAGATACCGACAGCTCCCAAGATACCGACAGCTCCCAAGATACCGACAGCTCCCAGAAAGAAACTGGACGTTTCAACTCCCCTGAACCGAACCACGGCCCAGAAGGCAAAAACCACAGAACACGAAGACATGGACCTGATTCAGTTGGAACCGAACTTGGACATCTCCATCGAGGACCACCAGAAGTCCCCGATGAAACAGTGGTGGAAAACGTCAGCACCCTGAACATCCTAACATGGAATGCTCAGGGCATCAAAAACAAGAAACACCTCCTACAAGAAGCAGCAGCCAAGGACAAGCTTGACATCATACTCCTACAAGAAACACTTCTACAAGAACACCACTGTTTCAAATTCAGCGGTTACAAGACATACAGGAGGCATTTCACGCAGGCGTCAACAAGAGGATGTATGATCTTGGTCAAGTCAAGCATACCCTCCGCCGATGTCACGCAGCAATTTCCATGTGGGGAAAACATCGAGACACAGGCCGTCAAAGTAACCCTCCAAGAACGGGAATTAACTGTTCACAACATCTACAAGAACCCAAGGGGCTCACTGGAGGTTACTCAATTATTTGCTTCGGCCGCCGACCACGCCACACTCATAGGAGGGGATTTCAACGCACATCATCCCTTCCTAAGCTCGGCAAGCCCCACAAATGAAGACGGCCCACACCTATACACCACCTTTCAAGATACACCCGAGATCTGCCTCCTGAACACCGGAGAGCCCACCCACACTAGGGGAGGAAGGCTAGATCTAACCTTCGTCTCCAGTGCACTACAGCCTTCGGCCTCCTGGCAGATACACCCCACGCTGACCAGTGACCACTTCGCCACCCTAACAACGCTGAAGGTGAACAAACTCCCCACTCCACCCCCCCTGAGATGGAGATACAACACTCAAAAGGCAGACTGGGGACTCTTCAAGAAACACCTGGCTAAGTGGCGCGAAAAATCACAGCCGGCCGGCGCAGCACCCGCGGATGAGACAACCCTCCACCACCAATTGGTCGAGGCGTTTCACCTAGTGGCAGAAGAGGCTATCCCAAAAACAAAACCCACATCAAGACAGTACAATGATTACTGGTACTACTGTCCCAGGGTGAAAGAACTCAACCACAGAGTGAACATGGCCCGAAGAAACTACAGGAGACATCCCACGGCAACAAACAGACATCTCCTGCAAGTCATAGTCAAGGATACCAGGGAAGAGAAGGAAGAAATTAAAAACGCAAGCTGGCTCAAGTGGTGCTCCGAACTGAACGAGCACACCACCCTTGGCAAGATGTGGGCCCAGATCCGAAGGGCATCTGGGAAGGCAACACCACCACCACCAACTCATCCCAACCCAGAAGAGGAAGCCGAGAGACTTGCAAAACTGTTCTCTGACCGAGCAGCAACGAAGAACCTCCCGAGACAGGCGGAGGAGACACAACGGCGTCCGCGACAGGTCAGACTCCAGATGATCCAAGAGGCCTGCAACAGTGAAGATGACACTGACAGACCATTCAACCAGCAAGAACTCCAGAAGTCGCTAAAACGAAGCAAGGATACAGCTCCAGGGGCCGACAGGATAACCTACTCCATGCCCTCTCATGCCGGTACAGCCGGACACGAGGCTCTGCTGCAAGCCATCAATGCTTCGTGGACAGCACAAAGACTCCCACCGGAATGGAAGAAGGCAGACATACAGCCCATTCCGAAGCCCAGAGAACCAGACAAGCCGAGGCCCATCTCCCTTCTCAGCTGCATAGCGAAGACCGGAGAAAGAATGGCTCTCAACCGACTCAAGTGGAAAGTAGGCAGCCCACACCCTCACATCTTTGCTTACACCGAGAACACCGGCACAGGCAACAACATCGCCGAGATACTCAGCACAGTGGACAACAAACCAGCTCTGGTGGTCTTCCTCGACCTGGAGAAAGCCTTCGAACTAGCAAATCCTCTGGCCATTACAACTACGCTCGCAAAAAAAGGCGTCAAAGGAAGGTTGCTGGGTGGATCCAGAACTACCTCACACAGAGAGAAGCACGAGTACGCTTTCAGGGAGCAACCTCAAGCTACAGGGTCCATGAAAACGGAACCCCACAAGGAGGCATCCTCAGTCCAATGCTGTTCAATGTCCTGATGGAAAATCTAGTCAAACTTCCTTTCAGACAAACAGCCAAGCTCCTATGTTATGCAGACGACTTACAGCTTATAGTAAGAGGATCGAACAGACTAGCCAACACGCAACACGCACTCCAACTTATAGAAGAGGAGTGCAACAGACTTGGACTCAAGATAAATCCAGCCAAGTCTAAAGCGATGGCCATCTGCACAGACACACCAGACAAGACGCTCTCCATACAAAACACGCCGGTAGTCTGGACCAACGCCCACCAGTGTCTTGGAATCTGGTTTGACCAGAAACTCACCTTCAAGCCGCAACTCGAGTATCTCAGGCACAGGACGAAGAGCAGACACAATATAATGAGGTCGCTCACCAGCAAATCCGCAGGAGCAAACCTTCATGTGCTCAAAGCCTACTACACAGCCGCCATCAGATCGCTGGTGGATTACAGTGCTCCAGCACTCATTGGACTGAGAGAAGACCAAATAGCTAAGCTAGAAGTCATTCAAAACAATGCTCTCAGGACCATGCTCGGAGCACCCATGTGGACCAGAATCTGCAATCTGCAAATGGAAACCGAGCTACCACCCCTGGCAGTACGAGTCAAGCAGGTGACAGCCGGTCTCCTCGCCAAAATCTGCAGAGCAGACAAGCCCACAGCTGCCAAGATTCGAATCAGTGCCTCCCTCCACCTCGACCACAGAGTGCGAGGGGCCACCTGGTCGCATGAGGCAAGCGAGGTCATCCGACACCTGCAAGCAGAAACACTCGTCAAGAATAACCAAGACACACGAGACAATGGTTACACTGTTCCTCCACCATGGAGCCCTCCACCAGCCACACTCAAATTCACCGACCTCGGCGATAGTAAAGCCAACCTCCAGAAGGAGGACCTCAAAAGAATAACTCTCCAAGCCATAGCCACCGAGACACCGGCTGATGCAGCATCATACTTCACAGACGGCTCGGTGGACCCAAAACATCACAGATCCGGAGCGGCCTTCTACACCCAAGGTCAGACCCTCAAATGGAGACTTTCCAACGACTGCTCCACCCTACAAACAGAACTGGTAGCAATCTCAAAGGCCCTACAACACGCCGCAACACAACACAACAAGTCCGTCATAATTCACACGGACTCGAAATCGGCCATGCAGGCGCTGCAACACAGTCAACCAAGAGACAACGTCCACATCATCACCTCGATCCTCGCACAGCTACAGGAATTCCAAAGCCAAAACCGACCAGTCGTCTTACACTGGATTCCCAGTCATGTAGGGATCGGAGGAAACGACGTGGCAGACGAAGCAGCCAAGGCAGCTACACGTTCTAGTAGCGTACACATCCAAGTTCCAGCAAGTGTGCAACAGATCAAGAATCACCTCAGAAAGACTACCAAGCTCCACATCAAAAAGAGCTTCCTTCATGCACTCAACGCTGGTTCCCAATCAGCCAAATGGTACTTGGCGGCCACAAAAGGGGAACCACCTTTCGCAGACAAGAAAACTCCAAGACAAACCCAAGTCAGCCTTCACCGACTACGACTAGGGTACAAGTGCTCCTGGCAGATGATCGGAAATGACGTCACGGAATGCACCTACTGTCAGGAGCCAGCAGCCAACCCACTCGAACACTATCTCCTCGATTGCGAGGTCACACAAAGCCTCCGAGACAGAACTCAAATCTCCCAAGAAACACACACAACACCAGCGGCCACTCTAACCCGAAAGGCCCATACAGACTACATTCACCACCTACTCCGGGTCATCACACGATACCCACCACCCAGATAGCTTAGAAAGCATCCTCTCCCAGCAAGTGCGGACCCCAGTTCGGGGGGCGCGCCACTCCGAGGCTGACCACGTCCAAGAGTGGGGGCCGGTGGTAAGCGTCCACTGATCGGTGGTCCGCTCACACTTGCAACCTGCAGTATCCCTCCAATCTGCAGGTGGGACCACCTCCAATCCCAATCCGGTCTGGCTGCTCCTGGAGCTCCAGCCGGAACCACCAAACGGGCCGCCTATAGGCAAAGGCCCGTGTCGGACTACGGTCCGACAATCTATACAACAACAACAACAACCAGGCCACACTCAAATTCACCGACCTCGGCGATAGTAAAGCCAACCTCCAGAAGGAGGACCTCCAAAAAATATCTCTCCAAGCCATAGCCACCGAGACACCGGCTGATGCAGCATCATACTTCACAGACGGCTCGGTGGACCCAAAACATCACAGATCCGGAGCGGCCTTCTACACCCAAGGTCAGACCCTCAAATGGAGACTTTCCAACGACTGCTCCACCCTACAAACAGAACTGGTAGCAATCTCAAAGGCCCTACAACACGCTGCAACACAACACAACAAGTCCGTCATAATTCACACGGACTCGAAATCGGCCATGCAAGCGCTGCAACACAGTCAACCAAGAGACAACGCCCACATCATCACCTCGATCCTCGCGCAGCTACAGGAATTCCAAAGCCAAAACCGACCAGTCGTCTTACACTGGATTCCCAGTCATGTAGGGATCGGAGGAAACGACGTGGCAGACGAAGCAGCCAAGGCAGCTACACGTTCTAGTATCGTGCAACAGATCAAGAATCACCTCAGAAAGACTACCAAGCTCCACATCAAAAAGAGCTTCCTTCATGCACTCAACGCTGGTTCCTAATCAGCCAAATGGTACCTGGCGGCCACAAAAGGGGAACCACCTTTCGCTGACAAGAAAACTCCAAGACAAACCCAAGTCAGCCTTCACCGACTACGACTAGGGTACAAGTGCTCCTGGCAGATGATAGGAAATGACGTCACGGAATGCACCTACTGTCAGGAGCCAGCAGCCAACCCACTTGAACACTATCTCCTCGATTGCGAGGTCACACAAAGCCTCCGAGACAGAACTCAAATCTCCCAAGAAACACACACAACACCAGCGGCCACTCTAACCCGAAAGGCCCACACAGACCACATTCACAACCTACTCCGGGTCATCACACGATACCCACCACCCAGATAGCTTAGAAAGCATCCTCTCCCAGCAAGTGCGGACCCCAGTTCGGGGGGCGCGCCACTCCGAGGCTGACCACGTCCAAGAGTGGGGGCCGGTGGTAAGCGTCCACTGATCGGGGGTCCGCTCACACTTGCAACCTGCAGTATCCCTCCAATCTGCAGGTGGGACCACCTCCAATCCCAATCCGGTCTGGCTGCTCCTGGAGCTCCAGCCGGAACCACCAAACGGGCCGCCTATAGGCAAAGGCCCGTGTCGGACTACGGTCCGACAATCTATACAACAACAACAATACAACAACAACAAAACAACCGGGCCGCCCGTATTGACTATTTCGTCGTCGAGATGGCCCGTACTAAACAGACTGCCCGCAAGTCCACTGGAGGCAAGGCTCCACGGAAGCAGCTTGCCACCAAGGCAGCTCGCAAGTCCGCCCCAGCCACCGGTGGTGTCAAGAAGCCCCATCGTTACAGGCCCGGAACCGTCGCCCTTCGTGAGATCCGTCGTTACCAGAAGAGCACAGAGCTACTCATCAGGAAGCTGCCCTTCCAGCGCCTGGTGCGTGAGATCGCCCAGGATTTCAAGACCGACCTGCGCTTCCAGTCGTCTGCCGTCATGGCTCTGCAGGAAGCCTCTGAGGCTTACCTGGTGGGTCTTTTCGAGGACACCAACCTGTGTGCCATTCACGCCAAGCGCGTTACCATCATGCCCAAGGACATCCAGCTGGCCCGGCGCATCCGCGGAGAGCGTGCTTAAGTCCTCTTCCTTGGGGACAAACAAAAAGCACAACAAAACCTACCAGACATCTATAACTCGGCCCTTCTCAGGGCCAAAGAACTGTTCTGAAGATAATTTTCTTGACAATCGAAATGGTTGGTGGTAGGAGAGCGTTAATTTCGGTTACCCAAATCGCCTAACGGTAAGTTGGTAACATTCGTGCAGGCACGATTGTATAGTAGGTCATCAATTCGGGAGGTGGGTGCAACAAACAAGAGCTAGTAACAAATAAAGATATAAACAATAAATAAATAAATAAATAAATAACTAAGTTAAAATAAAATAAAATAAAATAAATTGTTTACATGAAATAGGCGTGCTGCAAACAAGAAATGAAGCCCAAACACACTCCAGGTATGTCACTTTGCAGTGGGTGTGAAACTACTCCACGCAGAATTTATTTATTTATTTATTTATTATGTTTCGATTTAGTCCTGTTTCTACGCCAATAGAGAATGCAGATTATTATAATTTTTTTATTATTTCCCTCTCAATACATCACTGTCGGTAACTGTCTCTTTAACATGTAACTGTGGCTCCGATGGAGCCGATTAAGTTGTAGTAGTGGGATGGCGTGTTTGTTGTGCACAAGTAACCTCTTACTTGGAAGAGGTGTACTTGGTGACAGCCTTGGTGCCCTCAGACACGGCATGCTTGGCCAGTTCACCGGGCAGCAAGAGTCGGACAGCTGTCTGGATTTCCCGACTTGTAATGGTGAGCGTTTGTTGTAGTGCGCCAGGCGGGAAGCCTCGGCAGCGATGCGCTCGAAGATGTCGTTCACGAAAGAGTTCATGATGGACATAGCTTTGGAGGAGACTCCTGTGTCGGGGTGCACTTGCTTCAGTACCTTGTAGATGTAGATGCTGTAGCTTTCCTTCCTCCTGCGCTTCTTCTTCTTGTCACCCTTGGCAATGGCCTTCTGGGCCTTTCCAGCCTTCTTGGCAGCCTTTCCGGAAGTTTTGGGAGGCATGGCGGCACACTTACTCGTGGCGCGGAGCGAGAGAATTGAAAACTGGCCCGACTAACTTTTCCTTATATACCGAGCGGGCCGCTCAGGATCAGACTGGCTGCAGCTACGGCTCTCTTACATTGGTTGGGTCCGCGAGACGGCCACCTGGCCTGATCCTGAGCTTGGTATAAAAGACCAAGGTGGCGGGCGGAAATTTAACTCCTATCACGAAAAGCAGCAGCAGCAACATGTCAGGACGCGGCAAGGGAGGCAAGGTGAAGGGCAAGTCAAAGTCCCGTTCTAGCAGGGCCGGACTCCAGTTCCCCGTGGGTAGGATCCACCGTCTCTTGCGTAAAGGCAACTATGCTGAGCGTGTTGGTGCAGGTGCCCCTGTGTACCTTGCAGCCGTCATGGAGTACCTGGCAGCAGAAGTGCTCGAGCTGGCCGGTAACGCCGCCCGCGACAACAAGAAGACCCGCATTATCCCGCGTCATCTTCAGCTTGCCATTCGCAATGACGAGGAGCTGAACAAGCCCCTATCTGGAGTCACCATTGCCCAAGGGGGTGTCCTTCCTAACATCCAAGCTGTGCTCCTCCCCAAGAAGACAGAGAAGAAATAAGAACCCAAGGTTCGTTCACACAAGACAACCTAACCAAACAGGCTCCTTTCGGAGCCACAGGATATCACTTAAAGAGAGAAATATACGACATCAACGTTTTGCAGGATAACACTCTATTTTACGTGTAATTAGCATAGTATTGTGGAAATAGAGTGAAATTGATTTAGAATGGTGTAGATGTGAAGGGCGGTTGTGGGGGCCTGGGGTGGGGGACTTAAACGGGACTTAGAAGGGCGCAAGAAGCAGCAGCAGCAGCCAGGGAGGCGACCTTATTTTCAGTCAGGTTCATACACAAAGAAATACATCAGATTCATTGACAGTACAGTACACATTTACCAGTGTGGGCTAGCCAATTTGGGATAAAGAGCAAGAATGTAATGTCCTCAATGAAGTAATGACATAGTTCAAGATACAATAAGTGAGGTGGCCTGAAGTCTTTGACAGTGTCCCATTCAATAATATAGTAGTGCTTTAAAGGTGTATCACCAAGTTTACATGCTGAGTGTTCCTTTATGGGTACAGCGTTACTAACTAGCCAGATGTGTCTGTATCCTAACCTAATTCTGGCCACGACTACATCACACAGGCAGGCAGGAGCAAGTTGTTTTGACACTCTTCCTAGCCCCCTTGGTCCCTGTTCACCTACCTACTGTAGCAGTAAGTAGGTACCTGTTGTAAATCGAAAGGTTGCCAATTCGTATTCAGGGAAAGTTGTTGGAGCTTCTAAACTTGAACTGACACAATCCGAGGAGTGGTGACCCGAGGATCACAGACACTATCTCTCCCACTACAAATCCCTTCCTAACCTCCTGCTCCTTCCTATGTCCTCCCAAAATTGAACCATGCTATCGCAAAGGTAATAATACAGGTAGAGACAACAACATATTTTCCTATTGTCTTATTATATATTAATAACAGAAACGCTGCCGCCATCCCGGAGGCTTTACATTGTCTCACTGTTCATTCCCTCCACAATTCTTCTTCTTCTTCTTCTTCTTCTTCTTCTTCTTCTTCTTCTTCTTTTCTTCTTCTTTCTTCTTCTTCTT
>NW_024753720.1:0-4670 GCF_018991925.1 Homarus americanus | reverse complement strand
TGTGGTAGTTGCGATGGTGTAGGGGCTGTAATGTAGGTATATATATATATATATATATATATATATATATATATATATATATATATATATATATATATATATATATATATATATATATATATATATGTAATATTCAGAAATTTCAGAGTAATTTCAAAACGCTGCGCCATTGGCGATACTGAGTTTTATGTCGAGAAGAGAGCTCCTGCCATAGTGGAGTGTTGTGAAGTAGGCCTAAGGATATTAAATGTAATTTGCCGAATTAATAATGATGCGATTCATGAAGTTAAGGGACTATTATTGAATTTGGAATTATTATAGATCGTTTATCAGTCTGAATAATGTTACAGGTGTCCCAAGAGTTATTAGTTAGGCGGAAAATGTCAGACAGGACTCAAGCTAGCGCCTGGAGAGACGCTGGTCTCACATGATTGGGCCTATCCCTGCACGTCCGTCCACAGAAATAGTCACGTGGCTCAGTCACCTGTTGCGCTATTGCAGTATAACAAGTAAGTCTCATTCGATCTCAGACAGGGTTAGATAGGGCAGGTGAAAGCAAACTAGAGCCACATGACTTCATTCCAGGTTTCCGCCAGAACCCACTTGACTGCGAGAAATTGAGAAAAGAGGTGGGGGAAGGAGTGAAGAATCTTCTCACATGATCCATTAATTCCTTGAAAGTTTTCGAATATATAAATCATGAAGGCTCCTCCTCCTCCTCCGCCTCCTGCCTCCTCCTCCTCCTGCTCCTCCTCCTCCTCCTCCTCCTCCTCCTCCTCCTCCACCTCCTCCTCCTCCTCCTCCTCCTCCTGCCTCCTCCTCCTCCTCCTCTCCTCCTCCTCCTCCTGCCTCCTGCCCTCCTCCTGCCTCCTCCTCCTCCCTCCTGCTCCTCCTCCTCCTCCCTCTCCTGCTCCTCCTGCCCTCCTCCTCTCCTCCTCCTGCTCCTCCTGCTCCTCCTCCTCCTCCTCCTCCTCCTCCTCCTCCTCCTCCTCGATGTGATAATCCTCCTCGATGGATAACTCCATGTGATATTTCCAGCAGTTTCTCTCCTCGTTTATAATTCCTTCAGAGCCAACGAGTCAGCATCAGAGACCGTGACACCGAAAACCTAGACGGTGATGGAGGGGGAATTTTATCATGGCTCAGATAACAGCGGGGAGAGGGGAGAGGGGGAGAGAGAGGAGAGAGGGGAGAGAGGGGGAAAGAGGGAGAGAGGAGGAGGGAAAGAGGGGAGAGGAGGAAGGAGAGAGAAAGAAGAGGAAAGGGGAGGAAACAAGTAGAAAGATAAGAAAGAGAGAGAGAAGGATGAGAGAGAGGGAGAGAGGGAGAGAGGGGGAGAGAGGGAGAGTAAAAAGGGAGGGAGAGAGGATCGGAGGGCAGGAAGGGAAATAGGAGAGGAAGGGAGAGGTAGAAAAAGAAGGAGGGAAGAATGGAGGGAGGGGGTTAGGACATGGTAAGGAAGGGGGGATAGGAAAGAAGGATAGATGAGAGTATAAGATAAGGAAGGAGGGGGGAGGGAGGGTGTGGAAAGGAGAGAGAGAGAGAGAGAGAGAGAGAGAGAGAGAGAGAGATCATATGTAATCTATGAATCATAACACCTTGTCCAGATAATCACGATAATCACCGAACTATACAAAGTAACCGATAATCAGATACCATAATCCTATAATCCCATATACGAACAAGATTAGACGAGTAATCCACAATAATACAACGTTAATCTTAAGAAAATACAAAAAAGTTCATCTTATACCCGATTGTTCATTAAGGGGCAGTGTGGATATAGTACACTGTCAGTTATACAAGGAGGAAGTGTATTCTGTACTCGACTGTGTGTTAAGAGCTGCCCAGGGGAACGCTCTAGGCCATTCAACCACTTCACCTCATTAACATCTTCAAAATTACCCATAACCACCTTGTTGGATTATTCACACACTATCAAAGTAATATTGGTGGATTAACCCGCGATCCTCTACGCCGTAATGTCGGATTTAGCCGAGATTTTTCATCCATTAGTGTTGGATAAATCAGGATTTCTGTATACGGTGTTCTGGGATTAGCTTGATTAGGTTAGGTTAGGCTAGAGATAAAACCTTTTTTTTATTTTTTTATCGTTACCAGTTTCCTAATGTTATGTTGGTGGGGGTGGGTAGTAGGGGGTGTTGGTGCAAGACAAGTGTAGGAGAAAGTGTCCGGGATGTGATAGAAAGTGACAGGAGAGTTGTAAAAAGTGGCAGAAAAGTAGTAGAAAATGGCAAGAAAGTAGTAGATGGTGGCAGGAAAGTAGAAGAAAGTGACAGGAAAGGTATAGAAAGTGACATGAAAGTGGCAGGAAAGTAGTAGCAAGTCCCTTCATAACTATTACATTGAGTATAAAAATATCCATAAAACGTAACAAGTCTCTGCAAATCAATGGTTAGGTCAGGTTAAGCTAGGTCAGGTTAAGCTAGGTCAGGTCAGGTCAGGTTAGGTTAGGTTAGCTTAGCTTAGGTTAGGATGATTCGACTCCTGTTTCATTTTGTTTCATAAGATCATAAGAGCATAAGAAAATAAGGAGTCTGCAATAGGCCGGTTGGCCTGTGCATGGCAGCTCCTGTCGAGAGTTACTACTACTCTCTATCATCCATGAATCTATCTATCCTCCTTTTAAAACTTTCCAGCGTTCCAGCACTTACTACAAAGTTGCTAAGCTTGTTCCACTCGTCCATCACCCTATTTGTGAACCAGTTCCTTCCTATCTTCCTCCTAAACCTAAACTTATCCAACTTAAATCCGTTGCTACGAGTCCTATCCTGCTCGGATATTATAAGAACTTTATCTATATCTCCTTTATTGATTCCTTTCACCCACTTAAATACTTCTATCATATCTCCCCGCACTCTTCGTCTTTCTAGGGAATGCAAGTTTAGTTTCTTTAACCTATCTTGACATGGAAGGTTTCTAAGTCCCGGAATCATTTTCGTCATTCTTCGCTGCACCGACTCCAGTGAATTGATATCTATTCTATAATAAGGGCACCAGAACTGAACCGCATAATCGAGGTGCGGCCTGACTAGCGCAAGATATAGTTGCAATAAGACCTCTGCACTCTTATTACTTACACTTCTAGATATAAAACCTAGTACTCTGTTTGCCTTATTTCGAACATTAACGCACTGTTTTCTAGGCCGTAGGTCCAGGTTTACAAGTACCCCTAGGTCTCTTTCGAGTAATAAGGGAAGATTCGAAAAACAAGGATAAATATTTCTGGAGAACAACTGGGCAATGAATAATACAGAAGTGTTCTTGAAATGATCCACTAGTTCTTATACTTAATACTGGATAACGTTAACGATAAGACAAACACAAACTTCACCTGACCAGAGTAAAACGTAACTAATCTACATAAACAATAAACTAATCTACATAAACACCAAATATAACTAGCCTACATAAACACTAAACTTAACTAGCCTACATAAACTTTAAATTTAACTTGCCTACATAAACACTAAATTTAACATACATAAAAAATAAGCTTAATTTCCCTACATAAACTACACATATTTGCCTAACCTACAGCAGAGTAAAAATAAAAATCTGGCAACACAACCGAACTCAGCTCTACATAAGCCATTTCAACTTAGTTACAACATTTACCAAAGATGTTTTACGGTTCAGTGTTGGAGGACGCAGAGAATACATACGTCGAGTCTTGATGTTGGTAGTGTGTGTGATTATATTGTAGAGTATGACGACCATTAGACACATCCCAGGAATTAGAGATGGTTAAAATGTCATATATGGCCAGGTAAGAGGTAGGGGAGGGGGTGGCAAGATAGAGGGAAGGGGTGGAAGGTAGTGGTAGAGAGTGGCATGGCTTAGTAGGTAGTGACGGGTTTTTTTTTTATTATTTCTTATCACTTACACCCACAAAATATACAGCTGTGAATATAACAACTTCGCGGTCGTATCATCTTAAGGCGTGCGATGAAATTTGGTAAAGTTGTTCGTCGGACGTATGGAATCAGAGTCCGACCTACCGAATCAAATCGAATTCTCATACCCGAGTCGAAATCAAACTGAATCTCAAAGCTTCACTGGGCCCTACCTCATGTTTACAGAGGAGCTCGTATGACTTCTGGTATTCGAGACACCAATACTGGAAGGTTCATACGTACAAAAATATACTGAAATGTGAATATTCAATTGTTATGAAGCGATATGAATCAGTTGAGTATATTTATGGGTGGTTTAACTCCATTATTTAACGATCTGCGTGTGATGTTAACCATTGATGGTATACCTGTTCTGTCTGTGTATATTGTATATCTGTTCGGGGTGTGTACATAGTTTATACACCTGTCCGGTCAAGACAAGGTCTGGATCACTGGATTTGTATGACGTTTTCCTGAATCTCTCTCTCTCTCTCTCTCTCTCTCTCTCTCTCTTAGGTTAACCCCCCCTTTGAATACGGAGTAAATGTGAAAAAATCCCAACTTCTCACTTAAGTATTTTGGGATTAATTCCGACGTCAGTACAATATTGGGCGGATCAATACTATATCGAGAAGAGGAGATATAGGGGATTTATTCAGGACTCTCACCACTATATTGTGATAATCCCTGATCCATAACGCCAGGATGTAGGATTACCTGGATATTTGAGATTCAGATTTCATATATTCATTC
>NW_024753719.1:0-23677 GCF_018991925.1 Homarus americanus | reverse complement strand
CGTAGCAGCAGGTGGCGGTGGACTGTGGGGAGTTGATCCTGTAAGTAAAGTAGTAGCAGCAGCAGCAGTAGCAACAACAACAGTAGCAGCAGCAGGTGGTGGTGGTGGTGGTGGTGGTCTGTGGGGAGTTGATGCTGTAGGTGCAGCAGTAGCAGCAGGTGGCGGTGGACTGTGGGGAGTTGATCCTGTAAGTAAAGTAGCAGCAGCAGCAGCAGCAACAACAATAACAGTAGCAGCAGCAGGTGGTGGTGGTGGTGGTCTGTGGGGAGTTGATGCTGTAGGTCTGCAGCAGCAGCAGGTGGCGGTGGTGGACTGTGGGGAGTTGATGCTGTAGGTGCAGCAGCAGCAGCAGCAGGTGGTGGTGGACTGTGGGGAGTTGATCCTGTAAGTAAAGTATGCAGCAGCAGCAGCTGCCAACAGCAATAACAGCAGCAGCAGCAGGTAGTGGTGGTGGTGGTCTGTGGGGAGTTGATCCTGTAGGTGCAGCAGCAGCAGCAGTAGCAACAGCAGCAGCCCCAGCAGCAGCAGCGGGCAGGTGGTGGTGGTCTGTGGGGAGTTGATTCTGCAGGCAGCAGCAGCAGGCGGTGGTGGTGGCTCGTGGGGAATTGATGCTGCAGCAGCAGCAGCAGCAGCAACAACAACAACAGTAGCAGCAGCAGGTAGTGGTGGTGGTGGTTCGTGGGGAGCGACCAGGCAGCAGCAGCAGTAGCAGCAACAACAACAACAGCAGCAGCAGCAGCAGCAGCAGGTGGTGGTAGGGTACTTGGGGGAGCGATTCTGCAGCAGCAGCAGCAGCAGCAGGTGGTGGTGTGGACTGTGGGGAGCGATTTGCAGTAAAGTAGCAGCAGCAGCAGCAGCAGCAACAACAACAACAGCAGCAGCAGCAGGTAGTGGTGGTGGTCTGTGGGGAGTTGACAAGCCAGGCAGCAGCAGTAGCAGCAGCAGGTGGTGGTGGACTGTGGGGGAGCTGATCTGCAAGCAAAGTAGTAGGCGCTGTTGCAGAGCAACAACAACAACAGTGGCAGCAGCAGGCGGGTGGTGGTGGTCTGCGGGAGCTGGATGCTGGTGCAGCAGCAGCAGCAGGTGGCGGTGACTGGGGAGCTGATCTCTAAGTAAGCGTAGCAGCAGCAGCAGCAGCAACAACAATAACAGCAGCAGCAGCAGGTGGTGGTGGTGGTGGCCTGTGGGGAGCTGATCTGCGTGCAGCAGCAGCAGCAGCAGGT
Source organism: Homarus americanus (assembly GCF_018991925.1). NCBI lineage: Eukaryota > Metazoa > Arthropoda > Malacostraca > Decapoda > Nephropidae > Homarus > Homarus americanus. The sequence goes on along the minus strand of NW_024753719.1, from coordinate 22,454 downwards.
GGCGGTGGACTGTGGGGAGTTGATTCTGTAAGTAAAGTAGAGGCAGAGCAACAACAAAACAGTAGCAGCAGCAGCAGGTAGTGGTGGTGGTGGTTCTGGGGAGCGATGCTGTGCAGCAGCAGCAGCAGAAAGCAACAACAACAACAGTAGCAGCAGCAGGAGGTGGTGGTGGTGGTTCGGGGAGTTGATCTGTACAGCAGCAGCAGCAGCAGCAGGTGGCGGTGACTGTGGGGAGCTGATCTGTAAGCAAAGTAGCAGCAGCAACAGCAGCAGCAACAACAATAACAGCAGCAGCAGCAGTGGTGGTGGTGGTCTGTGGGGAGCTGACGTTATGCGCAAGCAGCAGCAGCGTATGCGGCGGCGGACCGTGGGGAGCGATCTGTAGGCAAAGCAGAGCAGCGAGCAGCAGCAACAACAATAACAGCAGCAAGGAGGCAGTGGTGGTGGTGGGGAGCTGACTGGCGCAGCAGCAGCAGCAGCAGGTGGCGGTGACCGTGGGGAGCTGATTCTGTAAGCAAAAGTAGCAGCAGCAAGGCAGCAACAACAACAACAGCAGCAGCAGCAGGCAGTGGTGGTGGTGGGTCTGGGGAGCTGATGCTGGCAGCAGCAGCAGCAGCAGCAGGCGGCGGTGACGTGAGCTGATCGTGGCAAGCAGTAAAGCAGAGCAGCAGCAGCAACAACAATAACAGCAGCAAGCAGCAGCAGTGGTGGTGGTCTGTGGGGAGCCGATCTGCATGCGCGCAGCAGCAGAGCGAGGCGGCGTGACTGTGGGGAGCGACCGTAAGTAAAGCAGCAAGCAAGCGTTAAGCGTTAAACACCACAACAGCAGCAAGCAGCAGGTGTGGTGGTGGTGGTCTGTGTGGGGAGCGATCTGTGGCGGTGCAGCAGCAGCAGCAGCAGGCGGTGACTGTGGGGAGCGATCTGTAGGTAAAGCAGCAGCAGCAGCAGCAGCAGCAAACAACAACAACAGCAGCAGCAGCAGTGCGGTGGTGGTATCTGGGGAGCGATGCTGCAGGCAGCAGCAGCAGGTGACGGTGACTGTGGAGCATCTAGAGTAGAGCAGCAGCAGCGGTAGCAGCAACAACAACAGCAGCAGCAGCAGGTAGTGGTAGTGGGCATTTGGGGAGCTGATGCTGGCGCAGCAGAAAGCAGCAACAGCAGCAGCAGGTGGTGGTAGTGACTTTGGGGGAGCGATGCTGCGCAGCAGCAGCAGCAGCAGGTGGCGTGACCGTGGGGAGCTGATTCCGTAAGCAAAGCAGCAGTAAGTGCTGAGCAGCAGCAACAACAACAGCAGCAGCAGCAGGCAGTGGTGGCGGTCTGGGGGAGCGTGATTCTGCAGGCAGCAGCAGCAGCAGCAGCAGGTGGCGGTGACCGGGGAGCTGATCTGCAAGTAAAGCAGCAGCAGCAGCAGCAGCAGCGCAACAACAGCAGCAGCAGCAGGTAGTGGTGGTGGTGGCCTGTGGGGAGTTGATCAGGTGCAGCAGCAGCAGCAGCAGGTGGCGGTGACCGTGGGGAGCGATTCTGTAAGCAAAGTGCAGCAGCAGCAGCAGCAGCAACAACAAGCAGCAGCAGGTGGTAGGGGAGCGATCTGCAGGCAGCAGCAGCAGCAGCAGCGGTGACGGGGAGTGATCCTGCAGAAGAGCAGCAGCAGCAGCAACAAACAACAGCAGCAGCAGCAGGAGTGTGGTGGTGGTCTGTGGGGAGCGATCTCTGCAGCAGCAGCAGCAGCAGGTGGCGGTGACTGTGGGAGTGATCCGCAGGTGCAGTAGAGAGCGAAGCAGCAGCAACAACAACAACAGCAGCAGCAGCAGGTAGTGGTGGCGGTGGACTGTGGGGAGCGATCCAGGGCAGGAAGCAGCAGCAGCAGCAGCAGCAACAACAACAACAGCAGCAGCAGGTAGTGGTGGTGGTGGTCTGTGGGGAGCGATTCTGCAGGCAGCAGCAGCAGCAGCAGCAACAACAGCAGCCCCAGCAGCAGCACTGTGGGGAGCGATCCTGTAGGTGCAGCAGGTGGTGTGGTAGACTGTGGGGGGAGTTATCTGCAGGAGCAGCAGAGCCGGTGGTGGTGGTACTGTGGGGGAGGTGATCTGTAGGTGCAGGTGCAGGTGGTAGTGACTGTGGGGGAGTTGATCTTGCATGCAGCAGCACGAGCAGCAGTAGGTGTGTGTGTGACTGGGAGTGACCAGCAGCAAGGCAGGTGGTGGTAGTGACTGCTGGGGAAAGTTCATTCTGCAGCAAAACAGGTGTGGGACTGTGTAGCCATCTCTCAAAGCAGCAGCAGGTGGTGGCGGGTGGCCTGAGCCGGGGAGCGATCTCAGGAGCAGCAGCAGCAGCAGGTGGTGACTGTGGGGGAGCCGGGATCTCTGCAGTGCAGCAGTAGTGATGGTATGACTGTGGGAGCAGATCTCTGTAGGCAGCAGCAACAACAACAACAAACAGCAGCAGCAGCAGCAGCGTTAAGCAGCAGCAGCAGGCAGGTGTCGGCGGACCATGGGGGAGTTAATGATCTCAGGCAGCAGCAGCAGGTGGTGGTGGTGGACTGCGGGGAGGTGACCGTGCAGCAGCAGAAGGTGGTGGTGGTGACTGTGGGGGAGCGATCCATAGGTGCAGCAGGTGGTGGTGGTGGGACTGTGGGGAGTTGTTCTTGCAGAGCAGCAGCAGCAGGTGGGTGGTGGTGACTGTGGTGATGTGGCCCAGTGCAGCAGCAGGTGATGGTGGTGGACTGTGGGGAGTTGGGATTCTGGTGCAGCAGCAGCAGGTGGTGATGGTGACTGCGAGGATGGGATCCTGTAGGCACAGGCGCAGCAGGTGGCTGGTGGACTGTGGGCGGTGATTCTGTGCAGCAGCAACAGCAGGGGTGGTGGTGGGATCAGGGGAAGATCTGCAGATGCAGCAGTGCAGGTGATGGTAGTGGGACTGTGGGGGAGTTGATCCCAGGCAGCAGCAGCAGGAGCAGCAGGTGGTGGTAGAGGACTTTGGGGGGAGTTGATCCTGTGCAGCAGCAGCAACAACTACAACAGCAGCAGCAGCAGCAGGTGGGCAGGCGCCTGTGGGGGAGTTGGGATTCTGCAGCAGCAGGTGGTGGTGGTGGTGGCCTGTGGGGAGTTGATCTGTAGCTGCAACATTAGCAACAGACTGTGGGGGAGTTGATTCCTAGATGCAGCAGCAACAACAGCAGCAGCAACATGTGTTGGTGGTAGTGGACTGTGGGGGAGGTGATCCTGTAGGTGAAGCAGCAACAGCAGGTGGTGGTGGTGGGATCTGGGGGAGTTGATCCTGTAGAAGCAGCAGGAGCACCAGGTGGTGGTGGTGGGCTGTGAGTTGGTCGTGGCAGCAGCAGCAGCAGGTGGTGGTAGTGGACTGTTGGGGAGTTGATCATGTATGTGCAGCAGCAGCAGCAGCAGCAGCAGCATCAGGTGGTGGTGGACTGTGAGGAGTGATCTGCAGCAGCAGCAGCAGGTGGTGATGGTGACTGTGGGGAGTTCTGAGGCCAGCAGCAGCAACAACAACAAGAACAGCAGCAGCAGCAGGTGGTGGTAGTGTACTTTTGGGGAGTTGATGCTGTATTGCAGCAGCATTAGCAGCAGGCAGGTGGACTGTGGGGAGTTGATCCTGTAGGTAAAGTAGCAGCAGCAGGAAGCAGCAACAACAATAACAGTAGCAGCAGCAGGTGGTGGTGGTGGTCTGTGGGGAGTTGATCGTGTAGGTGTAGCAGCAGCAGTAGCAGCACACAGCGGCCCCAGCAGCAGCTGCAGTTGGTGGTGGTATACTGTGGGGGAGTTGATCCTGTAGGTGCAGCAGCAGCAGTAGCAGCAACAATAGCAGTCCCAGCAACAGCAGCAGGTGATGGTGGTGGACTGTGAGGCGTTTATCCTGTAGGTGCAGCAGCAGCAGCAGGTGGTAGTGGCAGCAACCTCTGGGGAGTTGATCCTGTGAGTGCAGCAGCAGGTGGTGGTGGTGGTGGCCTGTGGGGGGAGTTGATCCTGTAGCATCAGCAACAGGTGGTGAGGTGATTGACTGTGGGAGTTTGATCCTGTGAGTTGCAGCAGCAGCAGCAACAACTGCTACCTTGTAGCAGCAGCAGGTGGTGGTGGTGAGTGAGCCCCAGTGGGAGAGTTGATCCTGTAGGTGCAACAACAACAACAGCAGCAGCAGCAGCAGCAGCAGCAGGTGGTGGTGGTGGTGGTGGTGATGGTTGACTGTGGGGGAGTTGATCCTGTAGGTGCAGCAGCAGCAACAACATCAGCCCCAGCAGGTAGTGGTGGTGGACTGTGGGGGAGTTGAACCTGTAGATGCAGGAGCAGCAGGTGATGGTAGTGGACTGTGGGGGAGTTGATCCTGTAGGTGCAGCAGCAGGTGGTGGTAGTGGACTTTGGGTAAGTTGATCCTGTAGCTGCAAAATTAGCAATAGGTGGTGGTGGTTGACTGTGGGGGAGTTGATCCTGTAGGTGCAGCAGCAGTAACAGCAGCAGCAGCCGGTGGTGGTAGTGGACTGTGGGGGAGTTGATCGTGTAGGTGCAGCAGCAGCAGGTGGCGATGGTGGACTGTGGGGGAGTTGATCCTGTAGGTGCAGCAGCTGCAGCAACAGCAGCAGCAGCAGGTGGTGGTAGTGTACTGTGGGGAGTTCATCCTGTAGGTGCAGCAGCAGCAACAGCAACAACAACAAGAACAGCAGCAGCAGCAGGTGGTAGTAGTGTACTTTGGGGGAGTTGATCCTGTAGGTGCAGCAGCAGCAGGTGGCGGTGGACTGTGGGGGAGTTGATCCTGTAGGTAAAGTAGCAGCAGCAACAACAATAACAGTAGCAGCAGCAGGTGGTGGTGGTGGTCTGTGGGGGAGTTGATCCTGTAGGTGCAGTAGCAGCAACAACAGCAGCCCTAGCAGCAGCAGCAGCAGGTGGTGGTGGTGGTGGACTGGTGAGGGAGGTGATCCTGTAGGCACAGTGGCAGCAGCAGGTGGTTTTGGTGGACTGTGGGGGAGGTGATCCTGTAGGTGCAGCAGCAGCAACAGCAGGTGGTGGTGTTGGACTGTGGGGGAGTTGATCCTGTAGGTGCAGCAGCAACAGCAGGTGGTGGTGGTGGACTATGAGGGAGTTGATCCTGTAGGTGCAGGAGGAGAAGGTGGTGGTGGTGGACTGTGGGGAGTTGATCCTGTAGGTGCAGTACAGGTGGTGGTGGTGGACCTGTGGGAGTTAATCCTGTAGGGCAGCAGCAGGAGCAGCAGCAGCAGAGGAGGTGGTGGTGGTGGACTGTGGGGGAGGTGATCCTGTAGGTGCAGCTGCTGGTGGTGGTAGTGGACTGTGGTGGAGTTGATCCTGTAGGTGCAGCAGCAACAACAGCAGCAGCAGCAGGAGCAGGTGGTGGTGGTGGACTGTGGGGGAGTTGATCCTGTAGGTACAGCAGCAGCAGGTGGTGGTAGTGGACTTTTGGGGAGTTGATCCTGTAGGTGCAGCAGCAGCAGCAGGTGGTGGTGGACTGTGGGGAGTTGATCCTGCTTGGGTGCAGCAGCAGCAGGTGGTGGTAGTAGACTTGGGAGTTGATCCCTTATGTGCAGCAGCAGCAGCAACAACAACAACTACAGCAGCAGCAGGTGGTGGTGGCGGCGGCCAGTGGGGGAGTTGATCCTGTAGGTGCAGCAGCAGCAACAGCAGCAGCAGGTGGTGGTGGTGGACTGTGGGGGAGTTGATCCTGTAGCTGCAGCATTAGCAACAGGTGCTGGTGGTTGACTGTGGGGGAGTTGATGCTGTAGGTTCAGCAGCAGCAACAGCAGCAGCAGCAGGTGGTGGTGGTGGCCTGTGGGGGAGTTGATCCTGTAGCTGCAGCATTAGCAACAGGTGCTGGTGGTTGACTGTGGGGGAGTTGATGCTGTAGGTTCATCAGCAGCATCAGCGACAGCAGCAGCAGCAGGTGGTGGTAGTGGACTGTGGGGGAGTTGATCCTGTAGGTGCAGCAGCAGCAGGTGGTGACGGTGGACTGTAGGGGAGTTGATCCTGTAGGTGCAGCAGCAGCAGGTGGTGGTAGTGGACTGTGGGTGAGTTGATCCTCTAGGTGCAGCAGCAGCAACAACAAGAAGTGCAGCAGACTGGTGGTGGTAGTGTACTGTGGGGGAGTTGATCCTGTAGGTGCAGCAGCAGCAGGTGGTGGTAGATTGTGGGGGAGGTGATCCTCTAGGTGTAGCAGCAACAGCAGGTGGTGGTGGACTGTGGGGGAGATGATCCTGTAGGTGCAGCAGCAACAGCAGGTGGTGGTGGACTGTGGGGGAGATGATCCTGTAGGTGCAGCAGCAACAGCAGGATGGTGGTGGTGGACTGGGTGAGTTGATCCTGTAGGTGCAGCAGCAGCAGCAGGTCGTGGTGGACTGTGGGGGAGGTGATCTTGTAGGTGCAGTGGCAGCGGCAGGTGTTGGTGGTGGACTGTGGGGGAGGTGATCCTGTAGGCAGGTGGTGGATCAGGGGGCAGGGATGCTGTAGGTATTCCCGAGTGGTGGTGACGGGAGCCAGATGCAGCAGCAACAACAACAGCAGCAGCAACATGATGGTGGTAGTGGACTGTGGGGAGGTGATCTCTGTATGAAGCAGCAACAGCAGGTGGTGGTGGTGAACGTGAGTGATCCTGTAGAAGCAGCAGGACACCAGGTGGTGGTGGTGGCTGTGAGGAGTTCCAGCGCAGCGGTAGGCGGCAGGACTGCTGTGGGGAGCTGACGCGCATGCAGCAGCAGCAGCAGCAGCTGTGTGGTGGACTGGGGGAGTTGATCGTGGTGCAGCAGCAACAGGTGGTGGTAGACTGTTGGGGAGTTGATCTGCGCGCAGCAGCAGTAGCAAGGTGGTGGACTGGGGGAGCGATCCTGTAGGTAAAATAGCAGCAGCAGCAGCAGCAACAACAACAGTAGCAGCAGCAGGTCTGTGGGGATTTATTCTGTAGGTGCAGCAGCAGCAGCAACAACAACAACAGCCCCAGCAGCAGCAGCAGCAGCAGCAGCGCGCAGATGGTGGTGGTTCGTGGGGAGCGATCTTACGTGCAGCAGCAGTAGCAACAACAACAGCAGCCCAGCAGCAGCAGGTGGGGTGGTCTGGGTTCATCCTGCAGTGCAGCAGCATCAGCAGGTGGTGGTGGTGGACCGCGAGGACATCCTGCAGGCAGCAGCAGCAGTGGTGGTGGTGACCGTAGGGAGCGATCTGCAGATGCAGCAGGTGGTGGTGGTGGGATCAGGAGAGCTGATTCTGCAGGAGCAGCAGCAGCAGCAGGAGCAGGAGTGGTGGTGGTGGACTGTGGAGAGGTGATTCTGTGGTGCAGCTGCTGGTGGTGGTGACCGTGGGGAGCGATCTGCGGTGCAGCAGCAGCAGCAGCGAGCAGCGCGTGGTGGTGGTACCGTGGGGAGCGATCTGCAGGCAGCAGCAGCAGGTGGTGGTGACCGTTGGGGAGCGACCAGGCAGCAGCAGCAGCAGCAGGTGGTGGTGACCGGGGAGCGATTCCTGCAGGCAGCAACAGGTGGTCTGTGGGGGAGTTGATCTCTGTAGTTGCCGCGCAGCAGTAGCAGCAACAACAGCAGCCCAGCAGCAGGTGTTGGTGGACTGTGGGGAGCGATCTGCACGCAGCAGCAGGTGATGGTAGGTGGACTGCTGGGGGAGTTGGACGGTGCAGCAGCAGCAGCAGCAGGTGGTGGACTGTGGGGGAAGCTGACCGTGCAGCAGCAGGTTGTGGTTCGGGGGACGATTCTGTAGTTGCCGCAGCAGCAGTAGCAGCAACAACAGCAGCCCCAGCAGCAAGATGTTGTGACTGGGGAGCGATTCTGCAGATGCAGCAGCAGGTGATGGTAGTGACTGTTGGGGAGTTGGTTCTGCAGGCAGCAGCAGCAGCAGGTGGTGGTGGACCGTGGGGAGCTGATCTGCAGTGCAGCAGCAGCAGCAGGTCGGTGGTGGTCTGTGGGGACTTGATTCTGAAGTTGCCGCAGCAGCAGCAGCAGCACAACAGCAGCCCCAGCAGCAGGTGCTGGTGGTGACCGTGGGGAGCGATTCTGCAGATGCAGCAGCAGGTGATGGCAATGACTGTTGGGGAGTTGGTCCAGGCAGCAGCAGCAGCAGGTGTGATCAGGGGAGTTGATCCATGCGAAAGGCAGCAGCAGGTCGGTGGTGGCCTGAGCCCAGAAGCCGTGCAGCAGCAGCAGCAGCAGCAAGAGTCGTGGTGGCTCAGACGGACTTTGAAGTTGCCGCAGCAGCAGCAGTAGCAGCAACAACAGCAGCCCAGCAGCAGGTGTTGGTGGTGACCGGGGAGTGATCCTGCAGATGCAGCAGCAGCAGGTGATGGTAGTGACCGTTGGGGGAGTTGCTGCAGGCAGCAGCAGCAGCAGGTGGTGGTGACCGTGGGGAGCGATTCTGTGCGTGCAGCAGCAGGTGGTGGTCGTGTGGGTAGCTGATCTGCAGCTGCAGCACAGCAGGTGGTGCCAGTGACCGTTGGGGAAGCGATTCTGGTAAAGCAGCAGCAGCAGGTGTGTGGTGGTTCTGGGGACCGATCCTGTGGTGCAGCAGCAACAACACAGCCCCAGCAGCAGGTGGTGGTGGTGACTGTGGGGAGCGATTCTGCAGGTGCAGCAAGGTTCCGGGAGCGATCTCAGCTGCAGCACAGAAAGGACTGTTGGGGAGCGCATTCTGTAGGCAAAGCAGCAGCAGCAGCAGGTGGTGGTGGTGGTCTGTGGGGACGATCTCTCAGTGCAGCAGCAACAACAGCAGCCCCAGCAGCAGGTGGTGGTGGTGGACTGGGGGGAGCTGATCCTGCAGAGATGCAGCAGCAGCAGGTGATGGTAGTGACTGTGGGGAGCGATTCTGTAGGTGCAGCAGCAGCAACAACAACAACAGCAGCAGCACGCAGCAGGTGGGGTGGTGGCGAGGCTGTGAGGAGCGATTCTGCGGTGCAGCAGTAGCAGGTGGTGGTGGTGGCCTTGGGGGAGCGATCTGGCGGTGCAGCAGCAGGTGGTGGTGGCCCTGGGGGGAGCGATCGCAGCTGCAGCATTAGCAACAGGTGGTGGTAGTGACTGTTGGGAAGCGATTCTGCAGCGCAGCAGCAGGTGGTGGTGACTGTGAGAGTGATTCTGCAGGCAGCCGCAGCAGCAACAGCAGCAGCAGCAGGTGGTGGGGACTGTGGGAGCGATTCTGTAGCTGCATTAGCAGGTGGTAGTACCGTTGGAGGCGATTTGCAGCAGCAGCAGCAGCAGGTGGTGGTGACTGTGGGGAGTTCATTCTGTAGCAGCAGCAGCAGCAGCAAACAGCAGCAGCAACAACAACAACAACAACAACAACAACAACAAGAACAGCATCACCAGCAGCAGCAGGTGGTGGTAGTGCAGGGAGCATGCAGCAGCAGCAGCAGGTGGCGGTGACTGTGGGGAGCTGATCTCTGTAGGTAAAGCAGCAGAAGAAGTGAACAACAACAACAACAACAACAACAACAACAACAACAGCAACAGCAAATGTGTCAAATAAACAGCAACAACAACAAACAGCAGCAGCAAAGTAGGTGGTGGTGGTTGTCTGTGAGAGAGCGATTCTGAGGTGCAGCAGCAGCAGTAGCAACAACAGCAGCCGCAGCAGCAGCAGCAGGTGGTGGTGACTGTGGGGAGCGATCTGAGGCAGCAGCAACAGCGGAGCACAAACAGCAGGCAGCAGGTGGTGTAGGCCGTGGGGAGCGATTCTGCAGGCAGCAGCAGCAGCAGTGGTGTTGGTGAACTGCTGGGGAGAGCGATTCTGCAGGTGCAGCAGCAGGTGGTAGTGGACTGTGGGGAGTGATCCCAGAGGTGCCGCAACAACAACAGCAACAGCAGCGCGCGTTGTTGTTAAGACCGTGGGTGAGCTGATCCTGCAGCAAGCAGCAGCAGCAACAAAAGCGTGGCTGGGCGGCGGTACTGTGGGGAGCTTGATTCTGAGCGCAAGCAGCAGCAGCAGGTGGTGGTGGGCTGTGGTGAGCGATTCTGTAGGCACAGCAGCAGCAGCAACAACAAATGCAAGAGCAGCAGCAGGTGGTGGTGGATCAGGGGGAGCTGATTCAGGAGCGGCAGCAGCAGCAACAACAAGAAGAAGCAGCAGCAGGTGGTGGTGGTGACCTGGGGGGAGCGATTCTGCAGGCGCGCAGCAGGTGGTGGTGGGCTGTGGTGGGGGTTGATTCGTAGGTACAGCACAGCAGCAGCAACAACAAAGCAAGAGCAGCAGCAGGTGGTGGTAGTGACTGTGGGGAGCGATCTGTAGGCGCGTTGCAGCCAACAACAAACGATGCGCAGCAGGTGGTGGTGGTTGACTTCGGGGAGCTGATGCTGCAGGCAACAGCAGCAGCAGCAGCAACAATAATGGAAGAGCAAGCAGCAATGCTGGTTGACCGTGGGGAGCGATGCTGCAGGCATCAGCAGCATCAGCGACAGCAGCAGCAGCAGGTGGTAGTACCGTGAGCGACCGGTGGCAGCAGCAAGCAGGTGGTGACGGTGACTGAGGAGTTGATTCTGCAGCAGCAGCAGCAGGCAGGGGTAGTGTGGACCGGGTGAGCGATCTTTCCAGGCAGCAGCAGCAGCAACAACAAGAAGTGCAGCAGACTGGTGGTGGTAGTGTACTGTGGGGGAGCTGATTCTTGCAGGTGCAGCAGCAACAGCAGGATGGTGGTGGTGACCGGGAGCGATCTCTGTAGGTAGCAGCAGCAGGCAGGTCGTGGTGACCGTGGAGGAGGTGATCTTGCAGGCAGGGCAGCGGCAGGTGCTGGTGGTGGACTGGGGAGGTGATCCTGCAGTGGCAGCAGGTGGTGGTGACTGGGGGTAGCTGCTGGATGCCAGCAGCCAGCGAGTGGTGGGACTGTGGGGAGCGATTTCAGATGCAGCAGCAACAACAGCAGCAGCAACATGTGATGGTGGTGTGGACTGTGGGGGAGGTGGTAGGTGAAGCAGCAACAGCAGGTGGTGGTGGTGACTGTGGGGAGTGACTGCAGGCAGCAGCAACAGCAGGTGGTGGACTGCGAGGAGTGATTCTGCAGCAGCAGCAGCAGCAGGTGGTGGTGGTGACTGGGGGAGCTGATTCTGTAGCTGCAGCATAGCAGGTGGTGGTAGTGACTGTTGGGGAGCTGGATCTCTGCAGGCGCAGAGCAGTTGCAGGTGGTGGTGGCTGTCTGGAGAGAGCTGATCGTGCAGGTGCAGCAGCAGCAGCAGCCAGCGGCCGGTGGTGGTGGTGGGACTGTGGGGGAGCTGATCTGTAGGTGCAGCAGCACAGCAGCAACAAATGCAGCAACAGCAGGTGGAGGCTGTGGGGAGCGGATTCTGCAGGCAGCAGCAGCAGCAGGTGGTGGTGGTGAACTGTTGGGAGTTGACGGGTGCAGCAGCAGGGACTGTGAGCGACCAGAAAGGGTAACAAACAACAGCAACAGCAAGCAGCAGCAGCAGCAGATGGTAGGGACTGTGGGTGAGTTGATCTCAGGCAGCAGCAGCAGCAGCAAACAACAAATGTAAGAGCAGCAGGTGGATGGTAGTGTACTGTGGGGAGCTGATCCTGTGGCAGCAAGCGTCAGGTGGTGCTGCAGAATGTGGGGAGATGAGATTCTATGGTGCAGCAGCAACAGCAGGTGGTGGTGGTGATTGGGGGAGCGATTCTGTAGGTGCAGCAGCAGCAGCAGCAGGTGGTGGACTGTGTGAGCGATTCTGCAGGCACAGCAGCTGCAGCAGGTGGTGGTGGTGACTGGGGAGTGATCTTAGAAAGTGCAGCAGCAGCAACAACAACAAGAGGCAACAGGTGGTGGTGGCGACTGTGAGCTGATGCTGTAGGTGCAGCAGCAGCAGCAACAACAAATGCGAGCAGCAGCAGGTGGTGGCTGACTGGGGGAGCTGATGTGAGTGCAGCAGCAGCAACAGCAGCAGCAGGTGGTGGTGGTGGACTGTGGGGAGTTCATCTGTGGCGCAGCAAGCAGCAGGTGGTGATGGAACTGGGGGAGCGATCAGCGCAAGGTTGCAGGAAACGGTGTGTGGCGATCTCAGCAGGTGCAGCATTAGCAACAGGTGGTGCGTTGGTTGACTGTGGGGAGTTGATGCTGCAGGTGCAACAGCAGCATCGCAGCGCAAAATGGCAGCGTTACAGGTGGTGGTAGTGGACCGTGGGGAGTTCATTCTGCAGGCAGCAGCAGCAGGTGGTGATGGTGAACCGTGGGGGAGCGACTCTGCAGGTGCAGCAGCAGCAGGCGGTGGTAGTGACTGTGGGAGAGCCATCTCTCTGTGCGCAGCAAACAGCAGGGTGGTGGTGGGTGCAGCCGACTGCAGGTGCAGCAGCAACAGCAGGGTGGTGGTGGTGACTGTGGGTGACAGACTGCAGGTGCAGCAGCAACAAAAAATAAGACAGCAGCAGCAGGTGGTGGTAGACTGTGAAAGCGATCTTGCAGGTGCAGCAGCAGGTGATGGTGACTGTGGTGTCGATTCTGTAGGTGCAGCAACAAAAAAGCAACAAATACAGGGCTGTTGTAAGCAGGTGGTGGCCGTGGGGCAGTTGATTCTGGTGGCGGCGCAGCAAGCAAACAGGAGCAGGTGGTGGTGGTGGACTGTGGTGATTCTTGGAGCAGCAGCAACAGCAGGATGGTGGTGGTGACCGTGGGGAGCTGGATGCACAGCAGCAGCGTAGCAGCAGGTGGTGACTGTGGAGGAGTGATTCTGCAGGCAGGCAGCAGCAGGTGGTGGTAGTACTGTGGGGAGGTGATCTGGCAGCAGCAGCAGGTGGTGGTGGACTGTGGGTGAAGCGATTCTGTGCAGCTGCAGAGTGGTGGTAGACTGTGGGAGTGGATCTCATGTGCAGCAGCAACAACAGCAAGCAGCAACAGGTGATGGTGGCTGACTGTGCGAGCTGGTCTCCAGTGCAGCAGCAGCAACAGCAGGTGGTGGTGGGACTGCAGGCAAACCTTGGCGCAGCAGCAGGTGGTGGTGGTGGGACTGTGGATGAATCTCGTGCAGCAGCAGGGGTGATGGTGGTGACTGTGGGGAGCGATTCTGCAGCAGCAGCAGCACAGGTAGTGATGGTGGGATTGCGAGGGAGGGGACGGGCACAAAGCCAGCAGCAGGTGGCTGGGACTTGGGGAGCGATCAATGTGCAGCAGCAAACAGCAGGTGTGTGGTGGTGGACAGGGGGAGGAGACAAAGGTGAGTAGCAACAACAACCGCAGCAGCAGCAGCAGCAGCAGCAGTGGCAGGCGGCGGCCTGTGGGGTTGGATTCTGCAGGTGCAGTAGCAGATGGTGGTGGTGGTCGGGGAGTGATCCTGCAATCGCAGCATTAAGCAACAGGTGGTGGTGGCTGACTGTGGGGAGCTGATGCTGAGGTGAAGCAGCAGCATCAGCTATCCAGCAGCAGGTGGTGGTAGACTGTGGGGGAGCGATCTCTGCAGGGCAGCAGGACAGGCAGACGGTGACTGTGGGGAGCGATTCTGCAGGTGATTAGCAGCAGGTGGGGCAGTGACTGTGGTGAAAGGATTCTCAGAGGCAGCACAAGCAGCAGCAAACAACAGAGCAGCAGACTGGTGGTGGTAGTACTGTGGGGAAGCGATTCTTAGGTGCAGCAACAACAACAACAACAACAACAACAACAACACATGCAGCAGCAGCAGGTGGTGGTAGTGACCGTGGGCAAGCGATTCTGCAACAGCAGGTGGTGGTGGTGGACTGGGAGTGATTCTGTAGGTGCATCAGCATCTGCAGGTGGTGGTGGTATACTGTTGGGGAGCTGATCTGCAGTGCAGCAGCAACAGGTGGTGGATTAGGGGAGGTGATCCCAGGTGCAGCAGCAACAGCAGGTAGTGGTGACTGTGGGGGAGATGATCTGCACGCAGCAGCAACAGCAGGTTCGTGGTGGTGACTGGGGAGCGATTCTGCAGCAGCAGCAGCAGCAGCGGTGGTGGACTGTGGGGAGGTGATCTTGCAGGCAGGCAGCAGCAGCTGGTGGTGGTGACTGTGGGGAGGTGATCGCGTAGCAGCAGCAGGCGGTGGTGACCGTCGTTGATCTTATAGGTGCAGCTGCAGCAACAACACAACAGCGCAGCAGCAGCAGCAGCAGGTAGCTGGCGGCGTGCTTGTGGGGAGTTCATCTCTGCAGGCAGCAGCAGGTGGTGGTGTCGTGGTCTATCCCTGCAAACAAGTCAGAACAGGTGGTGGTGGTTGACCGTGTGGGAGCGATCTGCAGGTGCAGCAGCAGCAAAACACCAGCAGCAGCATCAGGTGGTGGTAGGGACTGTGGGGGAGCGATTCTGCAAGGCAGCAGCAGCAGGTGGTGATGGTGACTGTGGGGGAGCGATTCTGAGGCAGCAGCTGCAGCAAACAGCAGCAGCAGCAGGTGGTGGTGGTAGTGCTCTGGGGAGTTCATTCTGTGGTACAGCAGCAACAACAAAACCACAACAAGAAACAGCAGCAGCAGTAGGTGGTAGTATTTTTGGGGAGTGATCCTGCAGGCAGCAGCGTAGCAGCAGGTGGCGGTGACTGTGGGGAAGTGACTGTAGGTAAAGCAGCAGCAGCAGCAGGTTGGTGGTCTGTGGGGACTGGACTGCAGGTGCAGCAGCAGCAGCAACAACAGCAGCCTTGGTAGCGGACTGTGAGCATTCTGCATGCAGGCAGGTGATGGTGGACTGTGGGGAGCTGATCTCAGTAAGCAGCAGCAGCAACAACAACAACAGCAGCAGCATCAGTAGCAGCAACCTTGTGGGTGTACGGCGGCCTGGGGAGCGATCTGCAGGTGCAGCAGGTGGTGGTGGTGGCCTGGGGAGCGATCCTGTAGCTGCAGCATTAGCAACAGGTGGTGGTGGCTGACGTGGGGGAGCGATCTTGCAGGTGCAGCAGCAAACAGCAGCAGCAGCAGGTGGTGGTAGTGGACGTGGGGGGAGCGATCCTGTAGAGCAGCAGCAACAGCAGGTGGTGGTGGTGGATTCGGGGGAGGTGATCCTGCAGTGCAGGAGCAGAAGGTGGTGGTGGTGACTGTGGGAGTTGGCTCCTGTAGGTTCAGCAGGTGAGAAGCGACTGGGGAGTGATTCTAGAACAGCAGCAGCAGGAGCAGCAGGTGGGTGGTGGTGACTGCTTGGGAGCGATCTGCATGTGCAGCAGCAGCAGCAGGTGTGTGGGTGACTGTGGGGAGCGATTTGCAGGCAAGCAGCAAGGCAGCAGGTGTGGTACTGTGGGGGAGTGATCTCAGGTAAATTAGCAGCAGCAGCATCAACAGCAACAAAATAACAGCAGCAGCAGCAGGTGGTGGTGGTGCCTGTGGGAGCGATCTCAAACAGCAGCAGCAGCAAAGAACAGCACCCCAGCAGGCAGCAGGTGCTGGTGGTGGCTGGGTGAGGGAGGTGATCCTGCAGGCACAGTGGCAGCAGCAGGTGGTTTTGGTGACTGTGGGGAGGTGATTCGGCAGGTGCAGCAGCAAACAGCAGGTGGTGGTGGTGGATCAGGGGAATTGATTCTGCAGCAGCAGCAACAGCAGGTGGTGTTGGTGACTGCGAGGAGCGATCTGCAGGCAGCAGCAGCAGAAGGTGGGTGGTGGTGGTGGTGGTGACTGTGGGGAGCGATGCTGCAGGCAGCAGGTGGTGGTGGTGACTGTGGGGGGGTGATTCTGCAGAGCAGCAGCAGGAGGTGGTGGTGGTGACTGTGGGGAGGTGATCTGCAGGTGAGCTGCAGGTGGTAGTGACGTGGGGAGCGATCTGCAGGTGCAGCAGCAACAACAGCAGCATGGGCAGCAGCAGGTGGTGCTGGGGGACTGTGGGGAGCTGATCTGCAGGCAGCAGCAGCAGGTGCAGGGACTGTGGGGAGCTGATTCCCAGGCGCAGCAGCGCAGGTGGTGGTGGTCTGCGGGGAGCGACTTGCAGGCAGGCGCAGCAGCAGCAGCAGCAGGTGTGGTGGTCCTGGGGAGCGATCTCAGGCAAGAGCAGCAGCAGCAGCAGGTGGTGGTGTCTGTGGGGAGCGATCGCAGATGCAGCAGCAGCAGGTGATGGTAGGACTGTGAGCGATTCTGGCGCAGCAGCCGCAACAACAACAACAGCAGCAGCAGTAGCAGCCGCAGCAGCAACAACAGCAGCCTGCAGCAGGTGGTGGTGGTGGTGATCGGGGAGCTGCAGATGCAGCAGCAGCAGGTGATGGTAGTGACCGGGGAGCAGATCTGCAGGGCAGCAGCCGTACAACAACAACAACAGCAGCAGCAGAAGCGCGGCAGCAGCAGCGCGGTGGTGGTGGTACGGCGCCTCAGGGGGAGCGATTCTGCAGCAGCAGCATCAGCAGGTGTGGTAGTAACGGTGGGGGAGAGTGATTCCTGGCAGCAGCAGCAACAGCAGGTGGTGGTGGTGATTGCGGGGGGTGATCCTGCAGGTGCATGAGCAGAAGGTGGTGGTGGTGGAGGACTGTGGGGAGCTGATTCTGGCGGCAGCAGCAGCAGTAGCAAAGCAACAGCAGCTCCAGCAGCAGCAGCAGAAGGTGGTGGTGGTGGTGACTGTGGGGAGCGATTGCAGGTGCAGCAGCAGCATTAGCAGCAACAACACTTCAGCAGCAGCAGCAGGTGGTTGACTGTGGGGAGTTGGTTCTGCAGGTGCAACAAACAAACAGCAGCAGCAGCAGGTGGTGGTGGTGGTTGACTGTGGGGAGTTCGATTCTGTCAGCAGCAGCAGCAGCAACAACAACAGCAGCCCCAGCAGGTGGCTGTGTGATCGTGGGAGCTGAACCTGCAGATGCAGCAGCAGCAGGTGATGCGTAGTGGACTGTGGATTGATCCTGCATGCAGCAGAAGCAGGTGGTGGTAGACCTTTGGGGGAGTTGGTCTGTAGCCGCAACATTAAAGCAATAGGTGGTGGTGGCTGACGTGGGGAGCTGATCCTGCAGCAGCAGCAGCAACAGCAGCAGCAGCAGGTAGCGATGGGGACTGTGGGGAGCGATCTCAGGAGCAAAGCAGCAGCAGGCGGTGGTGGTGGTCTGTGGGAGAGTTGGATCTGCAGCAGCAGCAGTAGCAGCAACAACAACAGCCCTGCAGCAGCAGCAGCAGCAGGTGGGATGAGAGGGAGGTGATCTGCAGCAGCAGCTGCAGTGGTGGTAGTAGACTGTGCGGGAGGTGATTCTCTGCAGCTGCAGGTGGTGAACTGTGGGAAGCTGATTTGCAGGTGAGCAGCAGCAACAACAGCAGCAGAGCACCAGCAGCAGGTGGTGGTGGACTGCGGGGAGCGATCCCGGGCGCGCAGCAGCGAGCGGTGCAGTGACCGTCGGAGCGATTCTGCGCAGAAGCAGCAGGTGGTGCGGATGGGAGATGATCCTGCAGGCAAAGCAGCAGCAGCAGCAGCAGTGGTGGTGGTCGTGGGGAGCGATCCTGCAGGTGCAGCAATGCAGCGCCCCAGCAGCAGGTGGTGGTGGTGACCGTGGGGGAGCGATTCTGCAGGCAGAGTCAGCAGCAGGTGGTAGTGTGATCAGGGGAGAGCGATTCTTGCAGCAGCAGCAACAGCAGGTGGTGGTTGGGGATTGGGGAGGTGACTGCAGGTGCAGGACTGTGAAGGTGGTGGTGGTGACCGTGGGGAGCTGGTCTGCAGGTTCAGCAGGTGGAAGAACGGGTGGAGCTGATCCAGAAACCAGCAAGCGTTGGCACAAGCAGTGCGGCGGTGGTGGGCCGTGAGTCAACGATCGCAGCGCGTTGCTGGCAGGAGGACTGTTTGGGAGCGATCTGCAACGTGCAGCAGGACAGCAGGTGTGGTGTAGTGGGGAGCGACACCAGGCGCAGCAGCAGCAGCAGCAGCAGGTGGCGGTGGACTGTGGGGGGAACACCATAGGCACCCAGGCAGCAGCAGCATCAACAGCAAACAATACAAGCGCGCGTGCGGTGGTGGTGTGGGGGAGCGATTCTGGCAGCAGCAACAGCAGGTGGTGGTGGTGGGGACTGCGAGGGAGCGACCAGGTGCAGCAGCAGCAGCAGCAAACAACAACAACAACAAGAACAGCAGCAGCAGCAGGTGGTGGTAGTGTATGGGGAGTGATACCTGTATGCAGCAGCAGCAGCAGCAGGTGACGGTGATTGGGGGAGCGATCCTAGGTAAAGCAGCAGCAGCATCAACAGTAAACAATAATAACAGCAGCAGCAGCAGGTGTGTGGTGGTCTTGGGGAGCGATCTCAGGCAGCAGCAGCAGCAGCAGCAACAAACAACAGCCCCAGAAGCAGCAGCAGGTGGTGGTGGGATGGTGAGGAGGTGATCTCAGGCACAGGCAGCAGCAGCAGGTGGTTTGGTGACTGTTGGGGAGACTGCAGCAGCAACACAGCAGTGGTGGTGGTGACTGGGAGTATTCTGAACTGCAGCAGCAACAGCAGGTGGTGGTGGTGACTATGAGGGAGCGATTCTGCAGGCAGCAGCAGGTGTGGTGGTGGTGGTGGTGGTGGTGGTGGACTGCCAAAGCAGCCATGTAGGTGCTGCAGGTGGTGGTGGTGGACTGTGGGGAGCGATCCGACAGCAGCAGCAGCAGGAGGTGGTGGTGGTGACTGTCGGTGATTCTGGCGTGCAGCTGCAGGTGGTGGTAGTGACCGTGCGGAGCGATTCTGCAGGCAGCAGCAACAGCGCACGACAGCAGCGGTGGTGATGGGACTGTGGGGAGCTGACTTGCAGGTGCAGCAGCAACAACAGCAGCGAGCAGCAGCAGGGGTGGTAGGGACTTGGGGAGTGATCCTGCAGGAGCAGCAGCAACAACAGCAACAGAGCAGCAGCAGGTGGCAGACAAGAACCGTGTGGGAGCGATCCTGCAGGCAGCAGCAGCAGGTGGTGGTAGTGACCGTGGTGAGCGACTGTAGGTAAAGCAGCAGCAGCAGCAGGTGGTGGTGGTCTGCAAGGACCGATCTCAGGTAGCAGCAGGTGGTGGTGACGTGATGTGCAGCAGCAAATGTTAACGTGGTGGTGGGTGATTGCAGGCGGTCAACAACATGCAGGTGGTGCAGGTAGTGCACTGTCGGGGAGGTGATCCTGCAGCAGCTGCAGGTGGTGGACTGTGCGGGAGCGATTCAGGCAGCAGCAACAGCACAGAGCAGCAGCAGGTGGTGACGGGACCGTGGGGAGCGATTCTGCAGTGCAGCAGCAACAACAAGGCATGAGCAGCAGCAGGTGGTGGTGACCGTGGACGACTGCAGGTGCAGCAGCAATGCAGCAGAGCAGCAGCAGGTGGTGAGCAGTGAACCTGTGAGCGATTCTGCAGCAGCGCAGCAGGTGGTGGGACAGGGGTGGAGCGATCTGCAGGCGCAGCAGCAGCAGCAGGCAGGTGGGTCGGTGAGGACTGATCCGCAGGCAGCAGCAGGTGGTGGTGGACTGTGAGCGATCCTGCAGGCGCAGCAGCAACAGCACGTGGTGGTGATTGCGGAGGTGATTCCTATGCGCAGCAGCAGCAACAACAAGAGCAGCAGCAGGAGCAGTGCACGGTGAGCGATTCTATGCGCAGCAGGTGCTGGTGACCGTGAGCGATCGCGCGCAGCAAAGCAGTGCGTGCGGGATTGCGAGGTGACTGCAGGTGCAACGAGCAGAAGGTGGTGGTGGAGACCGTCGGGGAGTACCTGTAGGTTCAGCAGGTAGTGGCGATCAGGGGAGTTCTGCAGAAGCAGCAGCAGCAGGAGTAGCAGGTGGTGGTGGTGGGCTGGGGAGCGATCGCGGCAGCAGCAGGTGGTGACCGGCTGACCGCAGCAGCAGTAGCAGGTGAGCTGATCTGCAGGTAAAAATGGCAGCAGCAGCAACAACAACAACAGCACCAGCAGCAGGTGGTGGTGGTGGGTCTGGGGGAGCTGATTCTGTAGGCGCAGCAGGAACAACAACAGCTCCAGCAGCAGCAACAGCACATAACAGGTGGTGGGATCAGGGGATATGCTCAATGCAACAACAACAACAACAGCAGCAGCAGCAGCAGCAAAACAGCAGCAGCAGCAGGTGGTGATTACTGGGGAGCATTCTGGCAGCAGCAGCAGCCAGCAAAGCAGCCCCATGGTTGTGTGGACTGGGGGAGCTGAACCAGATGCAGAGCAGCAGCAGGGATGGACATTGGCGGGAGCGATGCAGGGCAGCAGCAGCAGCAAAGTGGTGGTCGTGACTTTGGGGAGCTGGCCCAGCAGGCAACATTAGCAACGGTGGTGATGACTGGTGAGCGATCAAGCAGCAGGTAGGGATCAGGGGAGCGATCTTGCAGCAGCAGCAGGCGATGGTGACTGTGGGGAAGCGATTCTGCACGCAGCAGCAGCAGCAGGTGACTGTGGGGAGCGATTCTGCAGGTAAAAGCAGCAGCAGCAGCAGGTGGTGGTGGTCTGGGACTGATCTGCAGTGCAGCAGCAGGTGATGGTGACCGTGAGCGATCCTGTAGCTGCAGCATTAGCAGGTAGGACTGTTGGGGAGCGATTCTGCAAGGGCAGCAGCAGCAGCTGATGGTAGTGTCCTTGGGGAGAGCCGATCCTGCAGCAAGCAGGACAGCAGCAGCAGCAGCAGCAAACAACAACAACAGCAGCAGCAGCAGGTGGTGGTCTGTGGGGAGCGATCCGCAGGTGCAGCAGCAGCAGCAGTAGCAAACAAACAACAGCCCAGAAGCAGCAGCAGCAGGTGGTGGTGGTGACTGGTGAGGGAGGTGACCAGGCACAGTGGCAGCAGCAGTTGGTTTTGGTGGACTGTGGGGAGGTGATTCTGCAGCAGCAACAGCAGGTGGTGAGACTGGGGAGTTCATCTCAGGTGCAGCAGCATCAGCAGGTGGTGTGGTGTGACTGCGGAGGAGTTGATCTGTGGCGCGCAGCTGCGGTAGCGAACCGTGGGGGACATGTTCGATCGCAGGTGCAGCAGGTGGACGTGGGAGCGATCCAGGAGCAGCAGCACAAGCGCAGCAGAGGTGGACGTGGGGAGGTATTCTGCATGGTGCAGCTGCTGGTAGTGACTGTGGGGAGCGATTCTGCAGGTGCAGCAGCAGCAAGCGCAAGGAGCAGCAGCAGGTGGCGGGATTCTGCAGGCAGCAGCAGCAGGTGTGGTGAATCGTTGGGGAGCGATCCTGCGGTGCAGCAGCAGGTGGTGGTGGACTGTGGGGAGTTGATCTGTAGGTAAAGTAGCAGCAGCAGCAGGTGGTGGTGGTGGTGGTCTGTGGGGACTTGATTCTTAGTTGCAGCAGCAGCAGCAGCATGTGGTGGTGGTGGACTGTGGGGAGTGATCCTCGAGATGCAGCAGCAGCAGCTGATGGTAGTGACTGTTGGGGAGTTGGTTTTGCAGGCAGCAGCAGCAGCAGCAGGTGAATGGGGATGACACTGTAGGTGCAACAGGTGGTGGTGGTGACTTGGGGGAGTTGATTCTGTAGCTGCAGCATTAGCAGGTGGTGGTAGTGACTGTTGGGGAGCCGATTTTGCAGGCAACCAGCAGCAGCAGCAGTGCAGGTGGTGGCTCAGACTGACCGGCAGCAGCAGCAGCAGCAGCAGCAACAGCAGCCCAGCAGTGCAGTGGTGGTGACTGTGGGGGAGCGATTCTGGAGACGCAGCAGCCAGGCGGCGGGGAGCGATTCTGCAGGTGCAGCAGCAGCAGCAACAACAGCAGCAGCAGCAGCAGTAGCAGGCCGGTGGCGGCGCGCGGCCTGTTGGGAGCTGGATCTCCGGGCGCAGCAGCGTTATGGTGCAGCGGACTGCCGGGGAGCGATTCTGCAGCGGCAGCAGCAGCAGCAGGGTGGTGGTGGACCGTGGGGAGCGATCTGGTAGGGTGCAGCAGCAGCAGCAGCAGCAGCAGGTGGTGACTGTGGGGAGCGATTCTGTAGGTGCAGCAGAAGCAGCAGGCAAAGCGTGGTGACCGTGGGGGAGCGATCTTTTGGTGCAGCAGCTGCAGCAACAGCAGCAGGAGCAGCGTGTGCAGGTACTTTGGGGGAGTGACGGTAGGTGCAGCAGGTGGCGGTGATCAGGGGGAGCGATTTGCAGCAGCAGCAGCAGCAGCAGGTGGCGGTGACTGTGGGGAAGCGATTCTAGTAAAGCAGCAGCAGCAGCAGCAACAACAACAACAACAACAACCAAACAATAACAGAAAGAAAGGTGGTGTGTGGTTGTCTGTGAGAGAGCGATTCCTGTGCAGGTGCAGCAGCAGCAGGGGAGCAGCAGCAGCAGCAACAGCAGCCGCAGCAGCAGCAGCAGCAGGTGGTGGTGGTGTGGGGACTGTGGGGGAGCGGATTCTGGTGGTGGTGCAGCAGCAGCGCGTCAACAAATGCGCAGCAGCAGCAACAGCAGGTGCAGTAGTGGGGCTGTGGGGAGTTGGATCTCGGTGCAGCAGCAGGTGGTGGTAGTGGGGATCAGGGGGAGTTGAGCCCCTGTAGGTGCTGCAACAACAACAGCAACAGCAGCAGCAAAATGGTGGTGACTGTGGGTGAGCTGATTCTGCAGCAGCAACAACAACAAAGAGCAGCAGCAGGTGGTGGTGGTACTGTGGGGAGCTGGGATTCTGGCGGTGCAGCAGCAGTGGTGACAGAACTGTGGGGAGATGA
>NW_024753718.1:0-5809 GCF_018991925.1 Homarus americanus | reverse complement strand
ACATAGCTGGTGTTGTTGAGTCTCGGGCAGTTATCACTGGTAACCTGGGACCTCACTGTGTGAAGGTTAGCTTGGGTACGACTCGGCTGTTATTGTTGAATTGTTTTTTCACTGACTTAAGCACTGTTCACCACTATTCAACACTGGTCCCATTGCTTTCCTAAATGGAGTAGTAGCTTCTGGCGAAAACTTGTTGATATTCCTGTGGGGGGGGAGGGTGTTGGTATGGGCCAACATACAACAGTTAACGTGGCTGCTGCCAGAGCAGCGCCAGGTACGTCTTGACCCTTCGGTGGTCAAGGATGTAGACTGTCGGTTTATTGTTCACGTCTGTCAACTTCATAACTTGTGTCAATCACTTCCGTTAACATGAACGAACAGTTATTTTAGATTGTCATTCGATATGTGTTCTGTCATTCGGTTATGAAATTTGTCAAATAGTTATGTAACAATGCCTCAACTGATATGTAAAAAGGTGTATATATATATATATATATATATATATTTCATTAGCCCAATAAAGCACGCAGACTTCTACATACAATCAACACCTCAACCCGCCAGGATTCGAACCCACAGCACACAAGCCTATGACTGTGACCTGGGAACGCTAACCGCTGGACCACCAGGATACTAAAAGCAATCCTAGACTTTGTTATATTTCACACAAAGCCTGTTCAACGAGCTTATGGCGCCGTGAACCTCTAATGGGGACCACCCGTATCACTTAGGTGGTCAGAGTAACTTTTACCAAATCCGGCTTCGAAACACGAGGATCCATATATATTTCATTAGCCCAATAAAGCACGCGGACTTCTACATACAATCAACACCTCAACCCGCCAGGATTCGAACCCACGGCACACAAGCCTATGACTGTGACCTGGGAACGCTAACCGCTGGACCACCAGGATACTAAAAGCAGTCCTAGACTTTGTTATATTTCACACAAAGCCTGTTCAACGAGCTTATGGCGCCGTGAACCTCTAATGGGGACCACCCGTATCACTTAGGTGGTCAGAGTAACGTTTTACCAAATCCGGCTTCGAAACACGAGGATCCATGTGTGAAATATAACAAAGTCTAGGACTCTTTTAGTATCCTGTTGTCCACAGTTAGCGTTCCCAGGCCAGTCATAGGCTGGGATGTTGATGTATATATATATATATATATATATACACTTTGTTTGTACTTCTCCTTAGTCTGTATTCACCCCTGAAGATGTGAATTACACGAAAGCTTGCTGAACTTCGTGTTCTCTTCTTTCCTTGTGGTTATCAGCATATATATATATATATATATATATATATATATATATATATATATATATATATATATATAGGTATATTAATTCACAAACTATTGCATAGAATTCTCATTTTCCATCTAACATCAAAATAAATGAATTAAACTTAATTTATTCTAATGATCTTACAATAACTTTTAGTAATTCTGCCAAGCAATGCTAAATATGTGGGTAGTCAGACAAAAAGAAAAGGGGAGGATAGAGGTAGAACTACTCCAATGAAATACACAAACCTTACAAATACGAAGTCTAAGCGGCAACTGACAGTACATCTAATTAGTGAGTAGCATTAGTCAATATGCAAAACAATTATACAACACAGTCAGTGCCGGTTTAGACTTATGGAGGCCATGGGTAGCCCTTTGTAGGCCCCCTCATTATAACTACAAAGGGGTGGGGTGGCAGTGAAGTGAGCCTAAACATCTGGGAGTTACGGGGGTGCTGTAAGCCCCAGGAAAATTTTGAAATTTGAACACTTCTTTGGATAATTTTGAAGCCATATGCAGTTATATTGAGGAAATTAGAACACTGAGAAATTTTAATTAACTGTATATTTACTGATAGTGCAAATTCCCAACACACACACACACACACAAAGTGAGACATGACTGGAGTCATTCATGTGGTTTCAAGTCGACCAGCCCTGATATAGCTACTACCGCACATGTTAAAAATTTCCAAAGACTTCAGAAAAGAATATATTATTAGTTCTTACAGAGAGATGATTCTTTGCATTATTAATCAGATAGGCTTCTTTAAGTCCAAGGTCAGATAGATTCAGAATAAGTATAACTCAACTATAAATAAAATTGAATGTTTTGCGTCCAATAGTAAAACAAATAAACAATTTAATGAATTTGATAAAATTATAACAAAAGTATGAACATGTTGGAAAAAAAATTTTAATAAAAATAACTGCCATCGACCATGGATAATGGATATGAACACAAACATTGATCATTTGCAAAATAGAAAATAAACATTACCTTTATTTACAGACCAGTCACTTTACGTGACCTGGCCGCCACAAGTTTTGAAATGACAACTGACAAGATTATTCATCACTGAGTGGCGACGACTTCACTCAACAAGCACATGACAATTCTCTCTCTCATTTTACATCTGCAAGACATGTTTATGCCTACTCGTGGGAAGTTCACGAATCACGGGTGACGCAAGTATCCTCTTTAATCGACGGACACGTGACAACCGATGTGCAGATACTACACGAACCCCTCCGACCGACTGTCAACAAAACAGCGCCCTGATGGTATTTGTAATGGAAGTGATAATGAAAAAATATTTTATTTGTTTTTAATCTCAATTTCGTTATTCCATGCAGTTCATTTTAATCAATATATTGTAGTGGCTCTCTCCCCTACAACTCCCAACTGAGCTCCGGCGCGCCTACCAGCCAATCAGCGTACAGCGAATCGAAAAATGCTAGTGACAGGGAAGGAGGTTCAGGAACCTTTATTTACAGACCAGGCACTTCGTGACCTGGCCTCTCTAAAAAGTTTTTTGATCAACTTTTTCAGAAGTCAATCTCTCTGAGGATGTCATAATCGATACTCCATCAAAGCCAGGTGGCTGAGCCTATCATGACACATTGGTCACCGAAGTCTGTTTTTTAATGAACTTCATACTGAAAGAACGTTCTCCCAGAATTAATTTGTGACCATAAGCACCAAATACATCCGTAACATTATTTCCAACATTTGGAAATGTATCTACAGCTTTCTTGTCTGTCAACAGCTTGTAAAGGTAATGCCCTCCTTTTCTCATCATCTTCGTCTTCAACAAATTGAGTGAAGAATGCTGCCAAACTGCACAAGTTCAACTCCAAGTGTTTTGATCCAAATCATTTTGTATAACCAGCAATTTTGCTGCAGCTGCTTCAATTCGTCACAATTCATTGACTCGAGTTTAGACAAGAACCCGAAAAATGAACAGGTTTCCTTGAATCGGCACCACTTTGTCCAATTATCCAGTCCGTTCACATATTTATATTTGGGTTTAAGTAGAGCCAAACAGTGGTTCCTTTGTTTTATTATAAAGGTTGCGCCATTATGTATAATTCCTGAGTCTTGTATATCCTTCCGTAAGTCTCTCACTGTCTAGGGTGAATGGGAAGGGGGAGCCCAGCGTTTGTGTATAATAAGCGTTAGGTCCGCGTCACTACGATATGAGTTGAGGTGAGCTACTGAAGCTTAAGAGGGCATCGCAGTGCGTGCTTACAGAAATGCTGAGCTATGGGTCTCGCCCTCTTGGGTGAGTTGCCCGCTCACCGTATCCCATATCATGTCTTGCTCATAGACCAGGGGTGGGCAACCCTTAACACAGCGGTATAAACATAGCCATATGACCTTCTTTCCGGCACAGCGAGACCCGGGCTCTGCTCAATAAAAAAAAAAACTTTATGTAGCAACGCATGCCGCCTTGGCGGCAGCAGTGGAAAAGATTGTTCCCGTTCTGTTGTTAAATAATTAGCCATGCGGCCAGGTGTGGTGGTAATGACTCCTTTACCATCATTAATATTTTATATATTTTTTCGAGTTTTGCAGTTAAGCAAAAGAATTTATCAGTTAGCAAAATCAAGTTCAGCTATATGAATGTTTAATTTAATTAAAAGAAAAACAAATATTACACCAAGATCTTAATAATTATCTGGCTATCAAGTTGCATTAAAAACGATATATCAAAGTCAACCTCTTTTAGATCCTTTGGGTCATTATATGGCACATTAACTTAAGGTGTCTCTTAACTTTCATGGAAGGGAACATGGCTTTTTTTGCTCCAGTGTCCCATAAATGTCACATGCATATCCGTTCTCTCTAATCATTGTTCCTCTGGTGGTGAATGTGGCAGAAGTGTGAACCAGCAAAAGTAAGCTTATGAAGAGGAGAATGTGACCACGTGCAAGTAAGCTTTTACTGTCCAGAGCTATCAGCTGCTCATAGTGTTTTTTGTCATGCTTACCCCATAAATTATCGATGTTCCTAAGACACTGCTGAATCTGTATGCTCCTGTTACTACCAAAGGAAAATTTGGCGCAACTTTTACCTTAGCAAGGCGATTTAAATTTGCCCTAAAATGTGACCTTTTTTAAGCTGAATAATAGATCTCACCCGCTTAAGTGGCAAAGCAAACCTTTGCTGAAAATTTTATGAACTTGTTACGGTAGTGAGTATATTTATGGAGCGTGACATATCTGGCACACTGGTCAGAAGGTCCAAAGAGGTTAATGAAGCCCTGTTCTTCAGCATACTGTATGTGCCATAAACATAAGTTATTATTAAAGCTAAAGAAATGTATTATTAATATTCCAGGATTATGAAGTGTTATCTGCACGTGATCAGATAGCATGCATGCCTTTCTCGTTGATTTGCATTGTGTGGCGTACCTGTAATTGTACCAATTTATTTTATTTTTTATTTTTTATTATCACCAACTGATTTTTAAAACAGCAGGTATATGTATGCAGAGAGTTGTTTGTAGGACTTCTTCTGTGAAGAGACATTTGAAACTATTCATAAAACCCAAGTAATGTAACTGAGCAAGAACAGAGAATTAATTTCTCGTGGAAATGATTAGTAAAAAAACAGTCTGATGTTTTTGATGAAATTTATTTCAGGTAGGCCAAGTTCCAACTTAGTTGCTGCTGGTTTTGGGTTTCAAAGGTTATTGCCCAACATGAAAGCCACTCAGTGATGGGGTATATTAAAGAAGCATGGCTAGAATGTGCTCCTTTCCTTTTTTATAACCTTTCAGAAAGGACAAGATTATTGTACATTAAAAGATTTGTCTGTGAGTAGAAAACAGTTAAGGATAGGATACTTAAGATGAAATGAATACAACCCCCGACCAATTAACAAAGTTTAGCTTCATGTAAGTTCTTTTTCTATTTGTGTTGATGAAAGCACAGATATTACATCATCAGCTAGGCTGGCAATTTTTTCTCGATTTTGTAGGGATGATGAGGTATGCGAAGAGATGATTAACCTTGTAACACTACCTGAGCGGCCTGCTGGGGCCTGACATATGTAAAAGCAGTTGTGAACGAATTATCTATTCGACAAATTGACATTTCAAAAAAGTAGTATCCGTCACAACAGATGGTGCACCCAGTATGATGATTGGTAAGGAAGCAAGGATTTGTAAATCTGTTTTGCAAAACATGTTGGTCATCCGCTGATAGGTTTTCATTGCATCATACCTTAGGAAGCTTTATGTGCTAAGAAACTGGTCTAAGGGAACTTCAAAGTGATGCAAACAGTCACCAGGTTGTTAGTACATTTCTGCACGTGCCTTAAATAAAAGACAATTTCGGAATTTATTGAATGAGAATTGAATTCGGTGTACAAAAGGACTAACAATGTACAACAATGTTCGTTGGCTTAGTCGAGAATTTGTTTTTGAAACGATTTGTTGAATGCATGGATGAGATAAATCTCTTTCTGATTAACCAACAAATGTCTTATAAGAAATGTCTGACATCGTGTG
>NW_024753717.1:0-5958 GCF_018991925.1 Homarus americanus | reverse complement strand
TACTCAATCAGGGACTTTGTTATACTCGATGAGGCCTTTGTTATACTCGATCGGTGGACTTTGTTTATACTCGATCAGGGGACTTTGTTATAATCGATGAGGCCTTTGTTACGATCAGGGGACTTTGTTATATACTCCATAAAGGACTTTTATACTCAATCAGGGGACTTTGTTATACTCGATCAAGGAGGACTTTTTTGTATGATGAAGACGCTGTTATACTCGATCAGGGGACTTTTTGTTATACTCGATAAGGGCCTTTGTTATACTCAATAAGGGGACTTTGTTATACTCGATCAGGGGACTTTGTTGTACTTGATGAGGGCCTTTGTTAATACTCGATGAGGGCTTTGTTATACTCGATGAGGGCTTTGTATATACTTGATCAGGGTCTTTGTTATACTCGATCAGTGGACTTTGTTATACTCGATGAGGGCTTTGTTATGTTTGATCGGGGACTTTGCTATACTCGATCAGGGGACTTTGTTATACTCGATCAGGGGCGCTGTTATATACTCGATGAGGAGCCTTTGTTACACTCGATGGGGAATTTGTTATACTCGATAAAGGGGGCCTTTGTTACCTTTCGATCAGGGGACTTTGTTATACATGATCAGGGACTTTGTTATACTCGATCAGGGACTTTGCAATACTCGATGAGGGGGCTTTGTTATGTTTGATCAGGGACTTTGTTATACTCGATCAGGGGACTTTGTTATACTCGATCAAGGGGCTTTGTTATACTCGATCAGTGGAATTTGTTATACCGATCAGGGACTTTATTTACACTCGATGGGGGCCTTTGTTTACTCTATCAGATGACTTTGTTATACTGGATCTGGGGACTTTATTATACCCGATCAGGGTTCTTTATTACTCTCGATCAGGGGACTTTGTTATACTCGATCAGTGGTCTTTGTTATACTCGATCAGGGGACTTTGTTATATACTCTATCAGGGCACTTTGTTGCTCTCGATCCAGTATCTTTGTTATACTCGTTCAGGGGGCTTTGTTATACTCGGTCAGGTGACATTGTTATGCTCCGATTAAGGGGACTTTGTTATTCTCGATCAGGCGACTTTCTTATACTCGATGAGGACTTTTATGCTCGATCAGTGAACTTGTTACTTCTCGCCGGGACGTTGTTTTGCTGATCAGGGACTTTGTTATATGCTCGATGAGGGGCCTTTGTTATACTCCGATTAGGGGCCTTTATTGTTATACCCGATGAGGAGCTTTTGTTATACTCGATCACGGGACTTTGTTATACTTGATCAGGGGTTTTGCTGCACTCGATCAGGGGGCTTTGTTGTTCTCGATCAGGGGCCTTTGTTATGCTCGATGAGGGGCCATTGTTATACTCGATCAAGGACATTGTTATGCTCGATCAGGGGCTTTGTTATACTCGATCGGGGACTATAATATACTCGATCAGGGATCTTTGTTGCTCTCTATCAGGGGACAATGTTATACTCGAGTAGTGGCTTTTGTTATCTACTCGATCAGCGGCCTTTGTCATTCTCGATAAAGGGTACCTTGTTATACTCGATCAAGGGACTTTGTTTGTACTCGATCAGGGGACATTGTTATACTCGATCCGGCGCTGTCATTTCTCGATAAAGGGTGCCTTGTTATACTGGATCAAGGGACTTTGTTATATCGATCAGGGGACTTTGTAATACTCGATCAGGGGACTTTGTTATACTCGATGAGAGCCTTTGTTATACTCGATCAGGGAACTTTGTTATACTCGATGGGGCTTTTATATACTCGGTCGAGGACTTTGTTATACTCGATCAGGGACTTTGTTATACTCGATCAGGGGACTTTGTTATACTCGATCAGGCAGCGACTTTGTTATACTCCGATTAGGGGCCTTTGTTATACTCGATGAGGGCTTTGTTATACTCGATCAGGGACTTTGTTATACGATCAGGGGACTATGTTGTACTCGATCAGAGGGGGCTTTGTTGTACTCGATGAGGGCGTTTATTTATACTCCATCAGGGACTTTGTTATAGTTGATCAGGGCAGATCAGTGGACTGTTATACTCGATCAGGGGACTTTGTTTTTCGCCGATCAGGACTTTGTTATACTCGATCAAGGGACCTTTGTTATGCTCGATGAGGAGCCTTTTGTTATATTCGATCTGGGGACTTGTTATACTCAGTGGGGACTTTGTTGTACTCGATAAGGGGACTTTGTTATACTCGATGAGGGGGCTTTGTTATGTGATCAGGGGACTTTGTTATACTCGATTAGGGGACTTTGTTGCCTTACTCGATGAGGGGAACTTTGTTGTACTCGATGAGGGCCATTGTTATCTCGATCAGGGGACTTTGTTATACTCGATAAAGGGGACTTTGTTTTTGCCTCGATGAGGGCTTTGTTATGTGATTAGGGAGACTTTGTTATACTCGATCCAGGGGACTTTGTGCTCGATCAAAGGGGCTTTGTTATGCTTGATCAGGGGACTGTTATACTCGATAAGGGGACTTTCATTTTCGATGAGGGGCTTTGTTGTATACTCGATGAGGGGCCATTGTTATACTCGATCAGGGACTTTGTTATATACTCGATAAGGGGACTTTGTTATACTCGATAGAGGGCTTTATTTATGTGATCAGGGACTTTGTTATACTCGATCAGGGGACTTTGTTATACTCGATGATCAAGGGCTTTGTTATACTCGATCAATGGACTTTGTTATACTCGATCAGTGGACTTTGTTATACTCGATATGAGGGGCCTTTGTTTTACTATCAGAATGTTTGTTATACTGGATCTGGGGGACTTTGTCATACTCGATCAGGGTTCTTTGTTATTCTTGATCAGTGGACTTTGTTATACTCGACGAGGGCCTTTGTTGTACTCAATCAGGGGACTTTGTTATTCTTGATCAAGGGACTTTATACTCGACCAGGGGCGCTGTTGTACTCCAATCAGGGACTGTTATACCGATGAGAACTTTGTTACCTCGATCGGGAACTTTGTTATACTCGAGCAGGGAACTGTTATACTCAATCAGGGGCCTTTGTTGTACTCGATGAGGAGCCTTTAAGTACACTCGATCAGGACTTTGTTATATACTCTGACCGGGGCTTTATTTATACTCGATCAGAGGCCTTTCTTATACTTGATCAGGGAGTCTTTCTTATACTCGATAAAGGGGACTTTGTTATATACTCGATGAGGGGCTTTCTTATACTTGATTAGGGAGACTTTGTTGCTCTCGATCGAGGACTTTGTTATATATTCGATGAGGGCCTTTGTTTTCCTCTATCAGATGGCTTTTGTTTATATGATCACCCAGGACTTTGTTATAACTCGATGAGGGTCTTTGTTATACTCGATCAGGGGACTTTGTTTTTACTCGATCAGGGGACTTTGTTTTACTCGATCAGGACTTTGTTTTACTCAATTAGGGGACTTTGTTATACTCGATCAGGCTTTTGTTATACTCGATGAGGGCTTTGTTATAGTCGATTAAGGGACTTTGTTATACTCGATCAGAGGTTTTGTTATACTCGATCAGGGGCCTTTATTGCTTATACTCGATGAGAGCCTTTGTTATACTCGATCAGGGGACTTTGTTATGTCTCGATCAGGGGGCTTTGTTATACTCGATCACGGGACTGTGTTATACTCGATCAGGGGCTTTTGTTATACTCGATAAGGGTACCTTGTTATACTCGATCAAGGGACTTTGTTATACTCGATCAGGGGCTTTTGTTATACTCGATCAGGGGCCTTTGTCATTCTCGATAAGGGTACCTTGTTATACTCGATCAAGGGACTTTGTTTATACTCGATCAGGGGACATTGTTATACTCGATCAGGGGACTTTGTTATACTCGATTAGGGGACTTTGTTATACTCGATCAGGGGACTTTGTTATACTCGATCAGGGGACTTTGTTATACTCGATCAGGGTACGTTATTATACTCGATCAAGGGACTTTGTTATACTCGATGAGGGGCCTTTGTTATACTTGATCAGGGGACTTTGTTATAGTCGATCAGGGGACATTGTTATACTCGATGAGGAGCCTTTGTTATACTCGATCAGGGAACTTTGTTATACTCGATCAGGGGACTTTGTTATACTCGGTCAGGGGACTTTGTTATTCTCGATCAGGGGACTTTGTTATACTCGATCAGGCGACTTTGTTATACTCGATCAGGCGACTTTGTTATACTCGATCAGGGGCCTTTGTTATACTCGATGAGGATCCTTTGTTATACTCGATCAGGGGACTTTGTTATACTCGATCAGGGGACTATGTTGTACTCGATCAGGGGGCTTTGTTGTACTCGATGAGGGGCCTTGTTATACTCGATAAGGGGCCATTGTTATACTCGATCAGGGGACTTTCTTATACTCGATAAAGGGACTTTGTTATACTCGATGAGGGGGCTTTGTTATGTTTGATCAGGGGACTTTGTTATACTCGATCAGGGACTTTGTTTTGCTCGATCAAGAGGCTTTATTATACTCGATCAGTGGACTTTGTTATACTCGATCAGGGGACTTTGTTATACTCGGTGAGGGGCCTTTGTTTTACTCAATCAGGGGACTTTCTTATACTCGATGAGGTCACTTTGTTATACTGGATCTGGGGACTTTGCTATACTCGATTAGGGTTCCTTGTTATTCTTGATCAGGGGACTTTTTTATACTCGATCAGGGGACTTTGTTATACTCGATCAGGGGACTTTGTTACACTCGATCAGGGGTATTTGTTTTACTCGATAAGGGGCCTTTGTTATACTCGATAAGAGAATTTGTTATGCTCGACCAGGGGCATTTGTTATACTCGATCAGGGGCCTTTGTTATACTCGAACAGGGGCCTTTGTTATACTCGATGAGGGGGCTTTGTTATAGTCGATGAGGGAGGTTTGTTATACTCGATCAGGGGGCTTTGTTATACTCGATCAGGGGTCTTTGTTATACTCGATCAGGGGGCTTTGTTATACTCGATCAGGGGACTTTGTTAAACTCGATCAGGGGCTTTTGTTATGCTCGATGAGGGGCCTTTGTCATTCTCGATAAGGGGACCTTGTTATACTCGATCAAGGGACTTTGTTATACTCGATCAGGGGACATTGTTATACTCGATTAGGGGACTTTGTTATACTCGATCAGGGGACTTTGTTATACTCGATCAGGGGGCTTTGTTATACTCGATGAGGGGCCTTTGTTATAGTCGATGAGGAGCCTTTGTTATACTGGATGAGGGGACATTGTTATACTCGATGAGGGACCTTTGTTATACTTGATCAGGGGACTTTGTTATACTCGATCAGGAGACTTTGTTGAACTTGATCAGGGGCTTTGTTATACTCGATCAGGGAGCTTTGTTATACTCGATTAGGGGGCTTTGTTATACTTGATCAGGGGTCTTTGTTATACTCGATCAGTGGACTTTGTTATACTCGAGCAGGGGACTTTAATATACTCGATCATTGGACTTTGCAATACTCGATGAGGGGGCTTTGTTATGTTTGATTAGGGGACTTTGTTATACTCGATCAGGGTACGTTATTATACTCGATCAGTGGACTTTGTTATACTCGATGAGGGGCCTTTGTTTTACTCTATCAGATGACTTTGTTATACTGGATCTGGGGACTTTGTTATACTCGATCAGGGTTCTTTGTTATTCTTGATCAGGGGACTTTGTTATACTCGACCAGGGGCCTTTGTTGTACTCAATCAGGGGTCTTTGTTATACTCGATGAGGGGCCCTTGTTATACTCGATCGGGGGACTTTGCTATACTCGATCAGGGGACTTTGTTATACTCGATCAGGGGCTTTGTTATACTCGATGAGGAGCCTTTCTTACACTCGATCAGGGGACTTTGTTATACTCGTTTAGGGGTCTTTGTTATACTCGATCAGGGGACTTTGTTATACTCGATCAGGGGACTTTGTTATACTTGATGAGGGCCTG
>NW_024753716.1:0-15233 GCF_018991925.1 Homarus americanus | reverse complement strand
CTTCTAGGTTAATTCATATCATATCAGTATATCCCCTGAATCTAAGGTATAGCTAACCTCATTTCAAATTATTATTAGAGTATGTTAACATATTCCCTTAGAAGCATACCAGCATATCTCTTATGTCATTACAGTCAACCAGTATACGCTCAGAGATAGATGCAAGCATATCAGGGTATATGAGCATACCCTGTAAGAGAGATATGAGCCTAGCTACATAACCAAGTATATCAGCATACCCCATATGCTCTTATAGTACATCAGCACACCCTCTGAGAGACAGAACCATACCAACATATCAGAACATATTAGTATATCCTTTAGAGTGATATGAACATAATGGCATATCAGATGACAAGAGTATATCAGCATAGTCTTTGAGGAGCATATCAGACCAACCTAGCATAAGCTCTTTAAGATAGATGGGAGCATATCTTAAATAGACTGGAACATACCAGAGCATATTAGCATATTAGCATATTAGCAAGGTGAAGAGGAGGAGGAGGAGGCAGGTGTCCACCGACCAGGTATGCCGATAGTCTGGTGATAATGTGGGTAAAACTGGTGTGTGTGTGTGTGTGTGTGTTCGTTCTCATGTTTATTTCTTGTAAGGTATGTGTCACCTAGCCGGCCATTTTGTTTACATTTTTTGGTCGCTCTAAAATACCATTAAAACAATATTGAGTATAAACGTTTGGCTCAACTGATGATGTCAAACATGTCCCAACTTTTTTTTGCCTCAACTCCACATTCTGTAACTCATTTAGGTAGATGTCCCTCACTACACATACACTGGACTATGTGTAATGTTGCAGCTAATGTGTTATCAAGATATTGCACATTATAAGTTCATGTGGGGTCATTATTATATCAAACGGAGGAATTTTAAAGAGCTATTACACCACCTGTATCATTAGTTGTCGCCAGGTGAAGGAATGTTTAGGTAGATTATATTTTATTTACTGTAATTAAAGTTTCAATACCTAAGACGTTCCACTATAAGAGTCTTTCAACCTCAGGTAAGGTCTAAAGACTTTCTACTCTAGGTCTTATACCCTGGAGTAGCTGTATCGTTCACATAGGTAATTACTCCACAAGGAACTACAAGTTACACCTTGATGCAATACTTCATTTATTGCCAAACTTTATAGGGAAATATTTTTTCACAAAGAATTTCAAGTTACAATTTCACATAACAAGTCACATTACAAACGTTCCTTCGGCTTACAGTTAAACTTTGCAATGTCAAGATATTTTTTCACTGCAGAGGACAGTATGTTTCATCATCACGACACACACACACACAAAGACAAAACTCCTGTATCCAGATTCTCAAAAGTTTATAAATTAAATTCTTCCCTAAAATTAAACAGACAATACATCTATTTATCATAGAGTATGTGAACAATATCGACGCCATATTGGTTACCATCTTTGAGTTATATAATTAGTTAGCTTCATAGTGTTAATTATTTAGTTAAAAGGAAAAATAATCTACTAGTGTGTGTTGTGACCAAAATATATCAACATTGTATTTACTTTCTCCTCCAGGGGGCACTAAGTCTAGAAAAATGACACACTTGACATCTACATAAAGTGACTGATCAAGGGTAGATATTGGCTACCTTTTGTGTTACTTTGAGGTCGTAAGAACACACAGAGCTGCTCTTAAGGATGTTTACCACAATACACCTCAACCAGATTCTCATTCACTAAGGTCAAACAATAAATCTGGTTCACAAGATACACCGTAAATTTTATTAGAATACAATAATCAATTACTGTATTATTGTATTGAGGCGAATAGTCTTATGGTGTTAAGATGTGTTCTTAAGCCACGAAGGTAAACAAAAGGTATTCAATATCTGCCTTGGTTGACGATGATCTGTAGACGTTAGCAAGTCCTCCTCCTCCTGCTCTCGAGTAAGGTAAGGAAGGCCTCACCTGACCAAAATTGTTAATTAAGATAGATTACCTGAAGATTAACCCTCCCAGCTTATTTCAACTAATGATTAACCTAACGCTACTTGGGAAGTTAAGTTAGGTTAGGTTAGGGTAGGGTAGGTTAGGGTAGGGTAGGGTAGGGTAGGGCAGGTCAGGTCAGGCAGTGCCAGTGTAGTTAATCTTGAGGTTAAATAAACTAGAGGCTAATCTTCACATGAGCCAGTAAGACACTTTGACGGAGGCGGTTACGTACAACAGGAAAGCTCTGATAATATATAATGTACAGTATATACCGTTTAAGTTGCGTCAGCAGCTCTATACACCACTTATTGACTTACTCATTCACTGCCGTAGAAATATTTACTTCTCTAACAGTTTTCTATATGGTTCCCAGTCATTATAATACGACCTTGTAAAATCAAATGATCTAAATTAAACTAAACTTATCCAAATTAAACTTATTAGCTAACAAATCCTTCTAAAACACGATATATTCAAATCAAAGTTCTAAATTCAACTTAACTTATCGTAATATAACTATTATAACTAAACCATTTTAATTAAACCTAACCTAAACACCTCAAGTGCCACAAACAGAAGGAAAAAACACCTTTAATATTATCGTAGTAGGAGGCCCTGTAACCCACTAACTCCAGGTAATGCATCTATATCAATCTACTCATGCGAGAAGCTCTATACGCTACAAGATCGTTACCACCTGGAGAACATTTGTAATTTCTATACTACTCCTGAGAAACAATGAATCAATTTACGATTTATTTATTTTATTTTCATTTATTTTTATTCTGGTCCATACTGTAAACATCGCCCGCTTGTGAGTCCCGTCAGCCATTTTGTTCTAACCTTCGGGGATTCTAAAATAAGCTATAAATAAATAAATAAATAAATAAATAAATAAAACAAACATCTTTTGTTTTTCTAACCCATGAGCTGTGAGTCTTCATTATATACTTCAACATTACTGTAAACTAAGGCTAGAGAGGGTGTGTACAGTACTAGTGGAGTCAAGACGAGAAGGTATTTCAAATCCATAAAG
Source organism: Homarus americanus (assembly GCF_018991925.1). NCBI lineage: Eukaryota > Metazoa > Arthropoda > Malacostraca > Decapoda > Nephropidae > Homarus > Homarus americanus. The sequence goes on along the minus strand of NW_024753716.1, from coordinate 12,232 downwards.
GGTTTTACAAGTGGAGAGTCTTACAAGTGGAGGGTCTTACAGGTGGAGAGTCTTACAAGGGGAGGGTCTTACAGGTGGAGGATTTTAATAAGGATAAATACAGCAAGTCTTACAGTTGAATCAGCCAAGTCGAGGAAAACTCTTAAGAGTCACGTAACTTCTACCTGGTGTTACCTGTAATCAAGCTAAGGTATATGTAAGAAGAATATTATCTCGTTACTTTGATGAAATCTAACACAAAAGTCCTAGATGCATTCAAGATGCTGAGTAGATCAAATGCCCTCCAGCAGACATGTTTATTGGTCTAAAGGAATTTGTATTTAAGCTCTACTGTCCACGAATGACTTTCACTAAACTGTCATAACTTAGATGGCATCTCTTCAAGAAAACGCAGGCAGAAGCTGGAGAACTACCAGCGACTGCAGCAACTCTAAAGCATCATATATTGAGAGGAAGGTATCAAGCTCTTCTGTGGTCTTGTGATGCAGACAGTGAAATGCTTTCACAATTAGAGCATGGCAGGAAGATTGGCAATGACTGTTTCATACTTGTAATATCAGACCAACCACCAGCTCCAGAAGCAATCACAGAACTTGTTAAATGTGGATGTGGCGTCAGGAAATGTGGATCATTGTCATGTTCATACAGAAAGAATCAGAAAGAATAGCATGACATGCACCGAGATGTGTAACTCTCAAGCAGATGATGAGAAATGCCTAAACAAGGTGAAGGAATCTGTTGTACACAGAAGACTCTGATGACGAGGACTGAAGCAATGTCGTAAATATTAACTTGTGACTTGTTTACACATGATGTATAACACTACAAACTTTTAATAAATATAAAACGGTGGTTCTAAGCTTTTCAGATAATGGTAATATGTATATGTTTAATTTCCAGTATTTGTCTTTAGCAAATAATTTTACTTACTGCAATCTCTTCTTTGCCAGAGACAGGATGGCATATATGAGCAGCCATGTTTGTAACACACTTATGATATTATAACAGTATTCATGATATATTATGTTAAATTGTAATCATATAATACTACATGTTCATAGGTTATTAGTCATGTTTTAAGTTAATTAGGACTTAATGGTAATACATCTGTGGTTCATTATGCCGCTCTTTAATAAAACTTCTTTAAAGGCATAAAACTTATAATAAACCGTTCAGAAAAAATGACACCACAGTTCCTTAACATAGTTTATAAGGATTATTATAATGTATGGTGTCAAAAATTAACATGAAATTTTTACGGGATTACTTAAGCTCCTACACTAAAACCTGCCGACCTAACCTAACCGTTTTTACCCACCTCTACCTACTTACCTAACCTGACGTAATCTAACCTAACCTGACGTAATCTGACCTAACCTGACATAATCTAACCTAACCTGACATAATCTAACCTAACCTGACATAATCTAACCCAACCTGACATAATCTAACCTAACCTGACGTAATCTGACCTAACCTGACATAATCTAACCTAACCTGACATAATCTAACCTAACCTGACGAATTCAACCTAACCTGACATAATCTAACCCAACCTGACATAATTCAACGCAACCTGATACATAATCTAACCTAACCTGGACGAATCTGACCCAACCTGACATAATCTAACCTAACCTGAATATAATCTAACCCAACCTCCTGGCCTGACATAAGCTAACCTAATCAAACCTAACTTTCCACCCACTCTGGGGCTTATCATAACCCATCTACTTATTACCTCACTCCAACCTAATCCTAACCCAACCTGATGATAACCAAACTGAACTATTGAACTTAACTTAACCACCACCTCATTCAACACCACTTTTGTACCCCAAAGCAGCTGACAGGATATATATGAAGTACAATAAACTAGCCTCTAAGTGGGCAAAATTAACAAAACTAACCTAACTTAACCCAACCTGACTTTACCTAACCTGATCTGATCTATCCAACTTAAACACCTTAGAATATATAATAAAGCCGCTAGGTTAATTTAGGCTAAATATGGTTGATTCATATTTCGTTTTGACAGAAATTCCCGGCAAAATAACGTATCTATATTGAGAACCACCACCATGTTGGTTCCACGTTAACAAGACACGGATACACTACAGAATAACCCGCGTTCGTTTAACCTCAATTACTACAGTTTACTTTATAATCTTATTTCACAATCTTCACTACATCTCGCTTCACAATCTTCACTGCATCTCACTTCGCAATCTTCAGCCAGGTGAGGTTTATGGATCGGGCTTTTTGTGCGAGAGATAGGAAACGTAGGACTAGGGTATGTTTTCCTGGGGCTGGGATAGGGCATGTAGCCGAGAGGTTAGACAGAGTTTTGTCAGGGGAGGGTACCAATCCAGTAGTGTGTCTTAGTGTGGGGGGAAACGACATAGGTAAGGTTAGGAGTGAGGAACTTTTCAAGAGGTATAGGGAGGCGCTGGGGAAGATTAGAGATAGGGGAGGGTCCCGATAGTATGTGGTGTCTTGCCTAGAAGAGGGGTTGGTCGTGAATGGCTGTCCAGGGCAATTGCTATTAATTGCCGACTGGAAAAACATTGTGCAAACAATGGTTGGGCATTCATTGATGACGGGCAACGATTTTATGGCAACGACTACCTGTATTGGTCATGACGGAGTACACTTGTCTCGGTGAGGGGGTAAAGATCGCGGTCTGCATCCCCCTGCGAGCTGTGAAATTGCCACTCCGGAAGGGGGTTGCCAGTAGAGAGGGGTCGCAGTGGGAGAGTCAAAAAACAAGCAGGTCCTGGAAGTAGTGAAACAGAAGTAGATAATGCTGAAAATATAGTTAGTCATAATAACAAACATCAAAGTAATAAATGTAAAACAGATAGAAACGGAAGAAATATATTGAGTGTTTATTATACTAATAGTAGAAGCCTGTGTAACAAAATGGACCAGCTCAGGGCCATTGTTAGTAAAGAGAACATAGATATAATTGCAATAACGGAAACATGGATAAATTCAAACAGCAAGCATTTTTTAGCAGAATTTCATATTCCAGGATATAACCTATTTAAATTTGACAGAGTAGGAAGGAGAGGTGGCAGTGTAGCAGTGTATATCAGGGTGTCATTAAAAGGCTGCAATAAATCAAACATTAAAACAAATAGCGACAATGAAAGTATTTGGGTAGAGATTGGTGAGGGCAGTGAATCCGTAGTCATTGGTGTTATATATATACTACCTAATTTGAGTAGGAACGATGGTAAATTGCTATGGGAGGAAATAAAGAAGGCATCTGATAGAAACAATGTATGTATTCTAGGCGATTTCAACTTTTCAGGCATAGATTGGAAAAATCAACTTAGCGATAATGAATCTGAAGATTTTATAGAAGTAGTACAGGATAGTTTTATATATAAATTTATAAACTTGCCCACTAGAGGAAATAATATCCTCGATTTAGTTCTCAGTAATAATGAAAATCTAGTAAAAGATGTTGGGATTGGAGACGAACTAGGAAACAGTGATCATAAAGCCACATATTTTAACATAATATGGGATGGCAGGAAGAAGGAAAATTCGGCCTTGATCCCGGATTTTAGGAATGCTAATTACGGTAGCATAAGGAGAGACCTAAGGGATGACCCTATGGTCAAAAGATTAATCCCCCCCACACCTCCGGAAACTGTCAACTTAGGACGGGATAACCCCGAATTTAATTTAGCAGCTACTTATGAACAATTTATTGCGACAATCAATAATGCCCAAAATAAACACATCCCTAAAAGAAAATTCAGATCGATACGGAACCAACCAAAATGGATGAATAATAGACTCTTAGATCTTCTAGGGAAAAGAAAGGAGTATATAGAAAAGTTAAGAAAGGCGAAAATCACTTACTTGGTTACTATCAGAACCTAACAAGACAGGTATAAACAGAAATTAGGAAAGCAAAGAGAAATTATGAAATCAAGGTAGCAAACGAATCGAAATATACCCCCAAAGCTTTTTATCAACTGTATAAATCAAAGGTTAGAGATACAATAGGTCCCCTTAAAACTACGACAGGAGTAGAAATGACTGATGATGAGTTAGAAATGTGCAGTATCGCTAAATAGTCATTTTCGGCTCAGATTCACAAATGAAAAACCTAAAGTACAGTTTCAGTTCATAAGGTATATAACTACAGTATAGAAAATATGTTGATGAATATCACATACATTTTAGTAACGATGTGCTTAAAGTAATTAACAAACTGAAGCCCCTCATAAATCGCCTGGTCCAGACGAGGTATATGCTAGAATATTAAAAGAATGTAGAGATGAGTTGAGTAATCCATTAGCAGTTTTATTTATGTCATTAGAATCGGGCCTAGTGCCAGAAGCTTGAAACTGCAAATGAAGTTCCGATTTTCAAAAAGGGTGATAAATCAATAGCATCAAATTACTGGTCTCCATTAGTCTCATTGCCATCATAGGCAAGTTGCTAGAGTCAATTATTATTATGTAACCGGTGGAAGCCTACCTTGAAACATTCAACTTAATCATTCTTCTTCTCAGCACGGTTCACCCAGGGACGCTCTTGTCTCACAAATTTGGTTACGTAGCTTTTTTCAGAAGTATTTGAAGCGGTAGATAATGATAAGTCATATGATATAATTTATTTAGATTTCAGTAAAGCATCTGGAGCAGAGTCCCTCAAGAGAGAGATTGATATGAAGGTAGAAGCACATGGAATAGGTGGATCAGTATTAAAATGATTAGGTCATGGTTAACTGGTAGGAAAGCAGAGTCAGCATAAATGGATTAAAGTCAGACTGGGGTGCGGTCAAAAAGAGTTCCCCAGGGATCTGTATTAGGCCCTCTGCTGTTTGTTATATTCATTAATGATCTTGATTTAGGCATAACTAGTAGGATTAGTAAATTTGCAGATGATACTAAAATGGGGAGAGTGATAAATTCAGACAGTGACTTTGAACACCTTCAAAGAGATCTAGATACCTTACATGAGTGGTCAGTAGACTGGCAAATGAATTTTAATAGTGATAAATGCAAGGTACTACAGATAGGGAAGACGAATACAAACGTTAAGTATAAACTAGGTAACACGGATATAGAAAACTCAGTTTGTGAAAAAAATCAAGGTGTATTTGTTAGCAACGACTTGAAACATAGAAAACAATGTATTAGCGTTCACAACAAGGCAAACAGGATTCTTGGGTTCATATTTAGGTCTGTGAGTAACAGAACTGCTGACGTTATCTTGAAACTTTACCTAGCATTAGTGAGGCCACACATGGATTATGCGGTTCAGTTCTGGTGTCCTATTATAGAATGGACATAGATTCTTTGGAGAGAGTACAAAGAAGAATGACAAAAATGATCCATAATATTAGAAACCTTCCATATGAAGAAAGACTGAAAAGCTTAGGCTTACATTCATTAGAGAGGCGTAGAGTTAGGGGAGATATGATAGAGGTGTACAAGTGGGTAAGTGGGATTAACAAGGGTAAAATGGAAGATGTTCTGAAGCTCAGTAATAACGAAATAACTAGAACAAATGGTTTTAAATTAGATAAATTCCGATTCAGAAAGGATATAGGCAAGCACTAGTTTGGTAATAGAGTTGTGGATATGTGGAATAGGCTACCGAGTGATTTGTAGGATCGGGGACGCTAGGGAGCTTCAAGACGAAGTTGGATAGGCACATGTAAGTGCTGGGATAGGTGTGAAAGGGATCTGCCCTGTATGGGCCAGTCGGCCTCCTGCAGTATCCCACTTTCTTATGTTCTTATGTTCTTATGTTCACCTCACAATCTTTACTACATCTCACCTCACAATCTTCACTACATTTCACTTCACAATCTTCACTACATCTCACTTCACAATCTTCACTACATCTCACTTCACAATCTTCACTACATCTCACTTCACAATCTTCACTACATCTCACTACACAATCTTCACTACATCCCACTTCACAACCTTCACTACATCTCACTTCACAATCTTCACTACATCTCACTTCACATCTTCACTACATCTCACTTCACAATCTTCACCATATCTCACTTCACAATCTTCACCACATCTCACTTCACAATCTTCACCAAATCTCACTTCACAATCTTCACCACATCTCACTTCACAATCTTTACCACATCTCACTTCACAATCTTCACTACATCTCACTTCACAATCTTCACTACATCTCACTTCACAATCTTCACTACATCTCACTTCACAATCTTCACTACATCTCACTTCACAATCTTCACTACATCTCACTTCATAATCTTCACTACATCTCACTTCACAATCTTCACTACATCTCACTTCACAATCTTCACTACATCTCACTTCACAATCTTCACTACATCTCACTTCACAATCTTCACTACATCCCACTTCACAATCTTCACTACTTCTCAATTCACAATCTTCACTACATCTCACTCCACAATCTTCACTACATCTCACTTCACAATCTTCACTACATCACACTTCACAATCTTCACTACATCTCACTTCACAATCTTCATTACATCTCACTTCACAATCTTCACTACATCTCACTTCACAATCTTCACTACATCCCACTTCACAATCTTCACTACATCTCACTTCACAATCTTCACTACATCCCACTTCACTAACTTCACTACATCTCACTTCACAATCTTCATTACATCTCACTTCACAATCTTCAATACATCTCACTTCACAATCTTCACTACATCTCACTTCACAATCTTTCACTACATCTCACTTCACAATCTTCACCATATCTCACTTCACAATCTTTACTACATCTCACTTCACAATCTTCACTACATCTCACTTCACAATCTTCACTACATCTCACTTCACAATCTTCACTACATCTCACTTCACAATCTTCACTACATCTCACTTCACAATCTTCACTACCTCTCACTTCACAATCTTCACTACATCTCCCTACACAATCTTCACTACATCTCACTTCACAACCTTCACTACATCTCACTTCACAATCCTTCACTACATCTCACTTCACAATCTTCACTACATCTCACTTCACAATCTTCACTACATCTCACTTCACAATCTTCATTACATCTCACTTCACAATCTTCACTACATCTCACTTCACAATTTCACTACATCTCACTTCACAATCTTCACCACATCTGACTTCACAATCTTCACTACATCTCACTTCACAATCTTCACTAACACCATCCTTCATCACTACATATAACATCCATCATCACTACTTATAACACCATCCATCATCATCACTACATATAATACTATCCATCACTACATATAACACGATCCATCATCACTACATATAACACCATCCACCATCACTACATATAGAACCATCCATCACGACATATAACACCATCCGACATCATTACATATAACACCAACCATCATCACTACATATAACATCATCCATCATTACTACATATAACTCCATCCATCATCACTACATATAACACCATCCATCATCACTACATATAACATCATCCATCATCACTACATATAACTCTATCCATCATCACTACATATAACACCATCCAGCATCACTACATATAACACCAACCATCATCACTACATATAACATCATGCATCATCAATATATATATATAACACCATCCATCATCACTACATATATTACCCTCTTATCATCACTACATATATTACCCTCTTATCATCACTACATATAACACCATCCATCATTACTACAATATAACGCCATCCTTCATCACTACATATAACACCATCCATCATCACTACATATTATAACACCATCCATCATCTTTACAAACACCATCCCTCTTTACTATAGTGATAAACAGAGCTTTATTTTGTTGTCAATTTCTTTAAATTCCAACCTTATTAAACCGTAATTCTTTCTGTATGGTCAAATTTTGATTTGACCTCAGTGAGAGAGCTGTTAGTGCCAGTACATCACAATGGTGTTCCGACGCACTGTATCGAAGGTGACTAAGGTGGAGGTGAAGCCTTGCCAGATGAAGGAGAAGGGACCCCGATCTAACAAACTGCAGACCACAAAACACACTAAGACCCAAAACAACAAGACCCAAAACAACAAGAAGAAGAAGGAAACTACCACTTTCTGCCGTGTACAAAAGGACCAGTACCTGCCATGGGGAGACTACATCTTCACTGGGAAAAAGACACAAAAGAAGCGCTGAACCTACGCTTCTGATATTTAAAAATACTGTAATAAAAAACATATTAATTGATTTTGTTTGTATTATTTATGCTTTTTTTTATTTTCATCTGTAAACGTGCTGTTTTGGGAATATATTTTGAGTTACATAATATTTAGGTACAGCAGTTTATTTCACTGTATCTACTTGTTTACCAAGTAACTGGACTTACAGTCTCCGATCGGGATTCTCAAAACAAATATTTGGCATCGAACTCCGTAAGTGAGCTCGTAATCTAGCCTGTAACTTACAGGACCTCAACACGATCAACCTGGATATAGTAGTCGCTATTTCCGGATTGCATGAAAAAAAATTAATAATATATGTTTTAATAATGCTTGTTAGACTTGTTTTATCATAGAATAATGAAGAAAATGTTTTGTACATCAACATACTAAAATACAATATTAGTTTTTTTTTACGACAAGAAGAGGCTTGGCTGTTCTATTTCTCGCTTTATGGAAGAGATGCAGCTTTTGTCTTCTTACAACTTTTCAAGTAATTTGTACCAAAATAGAAGATTTTTATTGTCCACATTTAGGGTATATTTTTTTTTATGACTGAATAAACTTGCAGATAGACCTTATTAATGTGGTATAGCTGTAAATATCCTTCAGTAATGAAATCCAAATATGAGGTCAAGTGAACATTTTTGCTTAGACTCCGCCTTTGTTAGGACCAAGTTATAACAAGTTATTCTGCCAAGTATCCAATAAGTACCCATGACTCAGAGTTAAATAATACCTAACCTAATCTAAGTTCATCAAACTTAATAAAAAAAGTGGGGCAAAAAATAAGTGGTAAAGAAATTTTTTTCTCAGAAAAAGAATTATATTCAGAGGTTTTTTATCCGATACCTTCAGTCGTGATTATTTTGATGCAAAATTAGTAAAATGTATTTAACCCTAACACTACCTCACCTTACCTAATCTTACCTTACCTTATCTAACCTAACCTAATGTTACCTAACCTAACCAAGCCGCAACGCTCATGACACAATTGAGTTCTCTAGAAAGTTTTAATTTCATTTTCTTTTTTTAAAAATACATTTGCAGAGACAACAAACTTTTGATAATTATTTCTCCAACATATCTATAAATCTGTTGATGATATATAAATTTAGGATAGGTTAGGTTTGGTGTGATTAGGATAGGTTAGGCTAGTTTAGGATAGTCTAAGTTAGCTTAGGAAAGGCTAAGTTAGGTTACGATACACTAGGTTAGGCTTTAATCTGCATGATATTTTTACTGAACTTTTAAACGATGTTATAATCCTGGCAGCAGGGTATCGATCACGAAAATAACACTTTGGTAGTTATAACATTTGATAAAGTTTATTATTACTGTAACATGAAACAAATCACTATAGCTGTACTTATCAATCCAGTATTAAATCTGTATTATCTTTGACCATCGCTCATTGGCCAGCTTATCTCTGCACTGTTCTCTGATATAATAAATTATTGGTGAATGGGAATATTAATCATTTGTGAGTCACTTACTATAAAGGAAACTGTAACGGATTCTATGGACAGTTGGGAATATTTTCACGGAATAAGTCGGAGTAACTCCCCTCTTGCCCAAAAGCGATCCAAGGAGTTAATTCACAGAGCGAAAATCTAGACGAGTCTTCCTTGTTTGTTTTAGGTCATAACAACGAAAAGTTTAATAATGTTTATTACAATGATTCAGGTTTTACTGTAATTCTTCTTTTTATATTTTTAGTATTTTGTAGATTTTTTTCACCCAGTTCATTTCTTGTTTAGATTCATTATTGCAATTATTTTTATTACAGAGATGAATTAAAAGTTTATATCTAAGTATTTTACAGCTTCACAAATACTTTTATAAAATGTTGATACACACAGTGGACAGTTTTAGTTCTTTCTTGTAATACCTCAGTATTACTCTGTTAAATTCTTACCATTTACACCTGACCATTTATTTATTTATTTTACAAATTGTTTAAAGAGAGAACATCACCAGCAGGATACAGATGATGAAGTAAATAGAAGTTTGTAACCTAACCCTACCCCCCACTGCTACCCCTCCCTCTTGTCCCACATTCTTACTCGTCACTCCTACCCCTTACTCCTACCCCTTACTCCCACCCCTTAATCCCACCCCTTATTCCCACCCCTTATTCCCACCTCTTGCTCCCACCCCTTCCTTCTACCCCTTACTTCTACCCCTTACTCCTACCCCTTACTTCTACCCCTTACTTCTACCCCTTACTCCAACCACTTACTCCTACCACTTACTCATACCCCTTACTCCCACCCCTTGCTTCCACCCCTTGCTTCCACCCTCTTACTCGTACCCCTTGCTCCCACCCCACCCCACCCCACGCCAACCCCCACGCCACCCCAATTCCAACCCCCCACTCCCACCCCCTACCCCACCCCACTCCCAACCCCACTCCCAACCCCATCCCAACTCCCCACCCCACGCCCCACCCCACGCCCCACTCCCCACGCCCCATCCCAACTCCTCATCCCAACCCCACCCCAACCCCCATCCCCACCCACATCCCATCCCCATCCCAACCCCACTCCCAACTCCACTCCAACCCCACCCAACCCCACCTAACCCCATCCCACGCCCACTCCCCATCCAACTCCATCCCAACCCCTGACCCCAACCTCATTCCACGCCCTACCCAACCCCTCCAATCTCAACTTCAACAATTCTTCACTGTTACCCCACACTACGCTGGTAATTGAAGACATCATACATTTGTTCACTTAGACACCACTTATTATTCAGGACCTAATGGCTATAATATCAGAGTCATTATTCTTAACTCAACTTTATATATATATCAATTGTCAAAACCTTCACCACAAGAAAGAAAAGAACAGTCGGGTATGGCAGAAAATGTAATAAACGAACATGGAGTAAGACATCAAGCTCCATATTGTAAACAAGATCATCGTCATTGTTTATTTATTGCGAGGAAAATATTGTTCGCAATATAATTATAAAAACCTTCTGTAATTCATTCTCTTCATTACACTAAAAGGTAATGAAGTATATAAAGAAAATAGTTTATAAATTACTAAAATAAAAATATGTATAAAAAAGTAAAATAACATCTATTGATGGAATAGAAAAGAATTATATCGTAAGTGGGTAAAAGATTTCTTGGGTAGGTTTTAGAATACAATAACTGTTTTCTGCATTACACCGATGGTTCCAAGTCAGAAATTATCCTTAAGTTTTGTGAATCAGTATTTACAGTTTTTCTTAAAGGGTGACTTAAGTTACGGTCACACGATCCCTTTGATGAGCAATTAATTTGGAGCAAGAAATTACGAGTAATTTCTTCCAAATGTGGTCACACGAGTGGCTCTTGGTTCAGTTACTACAGCAAGAAAAAAAAGTTAACGCTGCTGTGCGAGTAGAAGGGAGACGGAACATCACAACAACAATGCAGACGACGCAGCAGCTATCCTTGGTATTATTGTTATTATTAAAAAGAAATGAGAGAAAGCGAAGAAAAACTATTGGGACTCGTAAGTGGCTGGCGAGGAGGAGGAACGAGTGTTTAATATAGACTGGTTCAACTATCGTAGTTACAGTAGGGAGGGTTGTTAGTGTGTGGAGAATGACCGGCTGTATGGGCTTGTGTTTTGTAAACAAACACGCCAAAACACCACCCAAATAATAAACTCAGTGTGTCGTAAAAAACTGTTTGTGCATTTTATACATAATGTTATTGATCTATGTTATATATAGCCAAGGTAAATACTCGATAAATAAGCTTCGCGTCATTAAATATGGTATTAACCGGGTTTTGAACCGATAATCTTGCTCGAAATAGTCAAGAAATTGACTATCACGATTGTCAATAAAAATGCTTCAAAAACTTGCTCGAATTTCTCGAAAATTGCTCGAAATAACTTTCCGGCAAGAAATTGCTAAAAAAAATGCGCCTATGTGACCAGTGCTTTAAGAATTGTATGATATCCTCATGGCAATGGAAACACACACACACACACACACACTCACCCCATACACAGTCACACAC
>NW_024753715.1:0-17884 GCF_018991925.1 Homarus americanus | reverse complement strand
GGGGACTTTGTCTTACTCGATCAGGGCCATTTGTTATACTCGACCAGGAGAATTTGTTATAATCGATTAGGGGACTCTGTTATGCTCGATCTAGGGTCTTTGTTAAACTGGGCCAGGAGACGTTGTTATACTCGATCAAGGGATATGTTATACTCGATCAGGGGACTTTGTTATACTGGACCAGGGGACTTTTTTTACTTGACCAACGGACTTTGTTATACTCGATAAGGGGCCTTTCTTATACTCGATCAGGGGACTTTGTTTTAGTCGAGCAGGGGACTTTGTTATATTCGATCAGGGGACTTTTTTATACTCGACCAGAGGACTTTGTTTTATTCGATTAGGGGACTTTGTTATACTCGACCAGGGGACTTTTTTATACTCGACCAGAGGACTTTGTTATACTCGAACAGGGGATATGTTATACTCGATCAGGGGACTTTGTTATACTCAACCAGAGGACTTTGTTATACTCAATCAGGGACTTTGTGGTTTATACCTTTATTAGGGGGCCTTTTTTATACTCTGATGAGGGGGCTTTGTTATATCGACCAGGGGACTTTGCTATACTCGACCAGGGGACTTTGTTATACTCAATGAGGGACTTTGTTATACTCGACCAGGGTACTCTTTTATACTTGATCAGGGGACTTTGTCATACTCGATCAGTGGATTTTCCTATATTTGACCAATGGACTTTGCTATACTCGATGAGGGGCCTTTGTTATACTCGATCAGGGGACTTTGTTATACTCGACCAGTGGACTTTGTTATACTCGATCAGGGGATATGTTATCCTCGATCAGGGGACTTTGTTATAATTGATTAGAGGACTTTGTTATACTCGGCCAGGGGCCTTTGTTATCCTCGATTAGAAAACTTTGTAATACTCAACCAGGGGAATTTGTTATACTCCACCAGGGACTTTGTTATACTCGATCAGGGGATATGTTATACTCGATCAGGGGACTTTGTTATACTCGGTTCAGGGGACTTTGTTATAGTCGTCCAGGGGGCTTTGTTATACTAGGATCAGGGGACTTTGTTTTACTCGATCAGGGGACTTTGTCTTACTCGATCAGGGCCCTTTGCTATACTCGACCGGGGGACTTTGTTATAATCGATCAGGGGACTTTGGTATGCTCGATCTAGGGACTTTGTAATACTGGGCCAGGGGACTTTTTTATACTCGATCAGGGATCATTGTTACGCTGCACCAGGGGACATTTTTATTCTTGATTAGGGGACTTTGTTATACTCGGTTAGGGGACTTTTGTTACACTCGATCAGGGGACTTTTTTATACTCGACCAGGGGCCTTTGTTATACTCGAATAGGGGACTTTGTTTTACTCGATATGGGCACTTTGTTAGACTCGAACAGGGGACTTTGTTATACTCGATCAGGGGACTTTGTCTTACTCGATCAGGGCCCTTTGCTATACTCGACCGGGGGACTTTGTTATAATCGATCAGGGGACTTTGGTATGCTCGATCTAGGGACTTTGTTATACTGGGCCAGGGGACTTTTTTATACTCGATCAGGGGACTTTGTTATACTCGACCAGGGGACTTTTTTATAATTAATCAGGGGACTTTGTCATACTCGATGAGTGGACTTTCCTATATTTGACCAATGGACTTTGCTATACTCGATGAGGGGCTTTTGTTATACTCGATCTGGGGACTTTGTTATTATCGACCAGGAGACTTTGTCATACTCGATCATGGGACTTTGTTATACTCGAGCAGAGGACTTTGCTATACTCAATCAGGGGATATGTTATACTCGATCAAGGGACTTTGTTATACTTGATTAGGGGACTTTGTTATACTCGATCAGGGGACTTTGTTATACTCGAACAGAACACTTTGTTATACTCGACGAGGGGCCTTTGCTATACTCGATTAGAAAACTTTGTTATACTCGACCAGGGGACTTTGCTATACTCGATGAGGGGACTTTGATATACTCGATCAGGGACTTTGTTATACTCGTCCAGGGGGCTTTGTTATACTAGGATCAGGGGACTTTGTTATTCTCGACCAGGGGACTTTGTTATACTCGAACAGAGGCCTTTGTTATACTCGGTCAGGGGACTTTGTTATTCTCGATCTGGGGAGTTTGTTATACTGGGCCAGGAAACTTTGTTATACTCGATCAGGGGATATGTTATACTCGATCAGGGGACTGCGTTAAACTGGAACAGGAGACTTTGTTATACTCGATCAGGGGACTTTGTTATATTCAATAAGGGGACTTAATGTTAGACTCGAACAGGGGACTTTTTTATACCTGACCAATGGACTTTGTTATACTCGATTAGGGGCCTTTGTTATACTAGATGAGGGGGCTTTGTTTTGCTCGACAAGGGGACTTTTTCATACTTGATCGGGGGACTTTGTCATACTCGATCAGTGGACTTTTCTATATTTGACCAATGGACTTTACTATACTCGATGAGGGGCCTTTGTTATACTCGATCAGGGACTTTGTTATAGTCGACCAGGGGACTTTGTTATACTCGATCAGGGGACTTTGTTATACTCGATCAATAGGCTTTGTTATACTTGATGAGGGGACTTGCTATACTCGACCAGGGGAGTTTGTTATACTCGATCAGGGGACTCTGTTATACTCAACCAGGAACTTTGTTATACTCGATCAGGGGATATGTTATACTCGATCAGGGAATTTGTTATACTTGGTTCAGGGTACTTTGTTATACTCGTCCAGGGGTCTTTGATATACTAGGATCAGGGGACATTGTTTTGCTCGACTAGGGGACTTTGTCTTACTCGATCAGGGCCCATTGTTATACTTGACCAGGGGAATTTGTTATAATCGATTAGGGGACTCTGTTATGCTCGATCTAGGGTCTTTGTTAAACTGGGCCAGGAGACGTTGTTATACTCGATCAAGGGATATGTTATACTCGAGCAGGGGACTTTGTTATATTCGATCAGGGGACTTTTTTATACTCGACCAGAGGACTTTGTTTTATTCGATTAGGGGACTTTGTTATACTCGACCAGGGGACTGTTTTATACTTGACCAATGGACTTTGTTATACTCAATGAAGGGCCTTTGTTATACTCGATCAGGGGACTTTGTTATACACGATCAGGGGACTTTGTTATACGCGATCAGGGGACTTTTTTATACTCGACCAGAGGACTTTGTTATACTCGATCAGGGGATATGTTATACTCGATCAGGGGACTTTGTTATACTCAACCAGAGGGCTTTGTTATACTCAATCAGGGGACTTTGTTATACTCGATTAGGGGCCGTTGTTATACTCGATGAGTGGGCTTTGTTATACTCGACCAAGGACTTTGCTATGCTCGAACAGGGGACTTTGTTATACTCGATCAGGGGACTTTGTTATATTCGACCAGGGTACTCTTTTATACTTGATCAGGGGACTTTGTTATACTCGACCAGAGGACTTTGTTTTACTCGATCAGGGGATATGTTATACTCGATCAGGGTACTTTGTTATACTCGATCAGGGGACTTTGTTATACTTGATTAGGTGACTTTGTTATCCTCGATCAGGGGACTTTATTATACTTGATCAGAGGACTTTGTTATACTCGGCCAGGGGCCTATGTAATCCTCGATTAGAAAACTTTGTTATACTCGACCTGGGGACTTTGTTATACTCCACCAGGGACTTTGTTATACTCGATCAGGGGATATGTTATTCTCGATCAGGGGACTTTGTTATACTCGGTTCAGGGGACTTTGTTATACTCGTCTAGGGGGCTTTGTTATACTAGGATCAGGGGACCTTGTTATAATCGATTAGGGGACTTTCTTATGCTCGATCTGGGGACTTTGTTATACTCATCCAGGGAGCTCTGTTATACTCGATCAGGGGACTTTGTCTTACTCGATCAGGGCCCTTCACTATAATCGACCGGGAGACTTTGTTATAATCGATCAGGGGACTTTGGTATGCTCGATCTAGGGACTTTGTTATACTGGGCCAGGGGACTTATTTATACTCGATCAGGGGACTTTGTTACGCTGGACCAAGGGACATTTTTATTCTCGATTAGGGGACTTTGTTATACTCGATTAGGGGACTTTTGTTACACTCGATCAGGGGACTTTGTTATACTCGACCAGGGGCCTTTGTTATACTCGAATAGGGGACTTTGTTTTACTCGATAAGGGGACTTTGTTATACTCGATAAGGGGAATTTTTTATACTCGATAAGGGGACTTTATTAGACTCGAGCAGGGGACTTTGTTATACTCGATCAGGGCCCTTTGCTATACTCGACCGGGGGACTTTGTTATAATCGATCAGGGGACTTTGGTATGCTCGATCTTGGGACTTTGTTATACTGGGCCAGGGGCCTTTTTCATACTCGATCAGGGGACTTTGTTACGCTGGACCAGGGGACATTTTTATTCTCGATTAGGGGACTTTGTTATACTCGATTAGGGGACTTTTGTTACAATCGATCAGGGGACTTTGTTATACTCGACCAGGGGCCTTTGTTATACTCGATTATGGGACTTTGTTTTACTCGATAAGGGGACTTTGTTATACTCGACCAGGGGACTTTGTTATACTCTATTAGGCGGCTTTGTTATACTCGATCAGGAGACTTTCTTATACTCGATGAGGGGCCATTGTTATACTCGGTCAGGGGCCTTTGTTATACTAGATCAAGGGACTTTGTTATACTCGATCAGGGGACTTTGTTATACTAGATCAGGAGGCTTTGTTAACCTCGATCAGGGGACTTTGCTATATTCGACCAGGGGACTTTGTTATACTCGAGCAGGGGGCTTTGTTATACTCGATTAGGGGACTTTGTTATACTCGATTAGGAGGCTTTTTTATACTCGATCAGGGGACTTTGCTATCCTCGACCAGGGGACTTTGTTATACTCGATCAGGGAACTTTTTTATACATGACCAATGGACTTTGTTATACTCGATGAGGGGCCTTTGTTATACTCGATGAGGGGACTTTGTTATACTCCACCAGGGGACATTGTTATACTCGATCAGGGGACTTTGTTATACTCAACCAGGGGACTTTGTTATACTCGACCAGGGGACTTTGCTATAGTCGACCAGGGGACTTTGTTATACTCGATTAGGCGACTTTGTTATACTCGACCAGGGGACTTTTTTATACTTGATCAGGGGACTTTGTCATACTTGACCAGAGTCCATTGTTATACTCGATCGGGGGACTTTGTTATACTCGATGAGTGGACTTTCCTATATTTGACCAATGGACTTTGCTATACTCGATGAGGGGCCTTTGATATACTCGATGAGGGGACATTGTTATATTCGACCAGGGGACTTTGTTATACTCGATGAGGGGACTTTGTTATACTCGACCAGAGGACATGTTATACTCGATTAGAAAACTTTGTTATACTCGACCAGGGGACTTTGTTATACTCGATCAGGGGACTTTTTTATACTCGACAAGACGACTTTGTTTTACTCAATCCGGGGATATGTTATACTTGATCAGGGGACTTTGTTATACTCAACCAGGGGACTTTGTTATACTCGATTAGGGGCCTCTTTTATACTCGATGAAGGGGCTTTGTTAAACTCGATCAGGGGACTTTGTTATACTCGATTAGGGGACTTTGTTATACTCGACCAGGGGACTTTTTTATACTTGATCAGGGGACTTTGTCATACTTGACCAGAGGCCATTGTTTTACTCGATCGGGGGACTTTGTTATACTCGATGAGTGGACTTTCCTATATTTGACCAATGGACTTTGCTATACTCGATGAGGGGCCTTTGTTATAGTCGATCAGGGGACATTGTTATACTCGACAAGGGGACTTTGTTATACTCGATGAGGGGACTTTGTTATACTCGACCAGAGGACTTTATTATACTCGATCAGGAGATATGTTATACTCGATCAGGGGACTTTGTTATATTCAAAAAGAGGACTTTGTTATACTCGACGAGGGGCCTTTGTTATACTCGATTAGAAAACTTTGTTATACTCGACCAGGAGAATTTGTTATATTCGATCAGGGGATTTTGTTATACTCCACCAGGGACTTTGTTATATTCGATCAGGGGATATGCTATACTCGACCTGGGGATTTTGTTATACACGATCAGGGGACTTTGTTATACACGACCAGGGGCTTTTTTATACTTGGCCAATGGACTTTGTTATACTCAATGAGGGGCCTTTGTTATACTCGATCAGGGGACTTTTTTATACTCGACCAGAAGACTTTGTTATACTCGATCAGGGGATATGTTATACTCGTCCAGGGGACTTTGTTATACTCGATCAGGGGACTTTGTTATACGCGACCAGGGGACTTTTTTGAACTTAATTAGGGGACTTTGTCATACTCGATCAGTGGACTTTCCTATATATGACCAATGTTATAATCGATGAGGGGCCTTTGTTATACTCGATCAGGGGACTTTGCTATACTCGACAAGGGGACTTTGTTATACTCGATCAGGGGAGTTTGTTATACTCGACCAGAGGAATTTGTTATACTCGATCAAGGGATATGTTATACTCGATCAGGGGACTTTGTTATACTCAATCAGGGCCTTTGTTAAACTCTGCTGATATGGGGACTTGTTGTACCTGATCAGGGGCTTTGCTTATACTCTCGATCAGGACCTTGTTATACTCCGGGATCAGGGACTTTGTTATACCTGTTGAGGGAATACTGTTATAATTTTGGATCAGGACTTTGTTATACTCGATGAGGGGCCTTTGTTACTCGACCAGGGGACTTTGTTATACTCGATCAGGGGACTTTGTTATACTCGACCAGAGGACTTTGTTATACTCGATCATGGGATATGTTATACTCGATCAGGGGACTTTGTTATACTCAATCAGGGGACTTTTTTTTACTTGATTAGGGGACTTTTTTATACTCGATCAAATGACTTTGTTATACTTGATCAGAGGACTTTGTTATACGCGACCAGGAGCCTTTGTTATACTCGATTAGAAAACTTTGTTATACTCGACCAGGGGACTTTGTTATACTCCACCAGGGACTCTGTTATACTCGATCAGGGGATATGTTATACTCGATAAGGGGACTTTGTTATACTCGTCCAGGGCGCTTTGTTATACTAGGATCAGGGGACTTTGTTATGCTTGATCAGGGGACTTTGTTCTACTCGATCAGGGCCCTTTGTTATACTCGACCAAGGGACTTTGTTATAATCGATTAGGTGACTTTGTTATGCTCGATCTGGGGACTTTGTTAAACTGGGCCACGAGACGTTGTTATACTCGATCAGGGGATTTTTGTTATACTCGATCAGGGGACTTTGTTATACTCGACCAGAGGCCTTTGTTATACTCGATCAGGGGACTTTGTTATACTCGACAAGGGGACTTTGTTATACTCGATTAGGCGGTTTTGTTATAATTGATCAGGGGACTTTGTTATACTCGATGAGGGGCCTTTGTTATACTCGACCAGAGGCCTTTGTTATACTAGATCAGGGAACTTTGTTATACTCGATTAGGGGCCTTTTTTGGACTCGATGACGGGCTTTTGTTATACTCGATCAGGAGACTTTGTTATACTCGATCAGGGGACCTACTTATACTCGAGCAGGGGGCTTTATTATACTCGAACAGGGGACTTTTTTATACTCGACCAGAGGACTTTGTTATACTCGACCAGGGGCTATGTTATACTTGATCAAGGGACTTTGTAATACTCGTCTTGGGGACTTTTTATACTTGACCAATGGACTTTGTTATACTCAATGAGGGGCCTTTTGTTATACTCGATCAGGTGACTTTGTTATATACGACCAGGGGACTTTGTTAAACTTGATTAGGGGACTTTGTTATACTTGATCAGAGGAATTTGTTATACTCGACCAGGGGCCTTTGTTATACTCGATTAGAAAACTTTGTTATACTCGACCAGGGGACTTTGTTATACTCCACCAGGGACTTTGTTATACTCGATCAGGGGACTTTGTTATACTCGGTTCAGGTGACTTTGTTATACTCGTCTAGTGGGTTTTGTTATACTAGGACCAGGGGACTTTGTTATACTCGACCAGGGGACTTTTTCTTACTCGATCAGGGCCCTTTGTTATACTCGACCAGGGGACTTTGTTATACTTGATTAGGGGGACTTTGTTATACTCGATCAAAGGACTTTGTTATATTTGATCAGAGGACTTTGTTATACTCGACCAGGGGCCTTTGATATACTCGATTAGAAAACTTTGCTATACTCGACCAGGGGCCTTTGTTATACTCGATTAGAAAACTTTGTTATACTCGACCAGGGGACTTTGTTATACTCCACCAGGGACTTTGTGATACTCGATCAGGGGATATGTTATACTCGATCAGGGGACTTTGATATACTCGGTTCAGGTGTCTTTGTTATACTCGTCCAGTGGGCTTTGTTATACTAGGATCAGGGGACTTTGTTATACTCGATCAGGGGACTTTGTTATACACGACAGGGGACTTTGTTATACGCGATCAAGGGACTTTTTTATCCTCGACCAGAGGACTTTGTTATACTCGATTAGGAGATATGTTATACTCGATCAGGGGACTTTGTTTTACTCAACCAGAGTACTTTGTTATACTCGATCAGGGGACTTAGTTATACTAAATCAAGGGACTTTATTATACTCGATTAGGGGCCTTTGTTATACTCGACCAGGGGACTTTGTTATACTCGATCAGGGGACATTGTTATACTCGACCAGGGGACTTTTTTATACTTGATCAGGGGAGTTTATCATACTCGATCAGTGGACTTTCCTATATTTGACCAATGGACTTTGCTATACTCGACCAGGGGACATTGTTATACTCGATCAGAGGACTTTGTTATACTCGACCAGAGAACTTTGTTATACTCGATCATGGGTTACGTTATACTCGATCAGGGGACTTTGTTATACTCGATTAGGTGACTTTGTTTTACTTGATTAGGGGACTTTTTTATACTTGATCAAAGGACTTTGTTATACTTGATCAGAGGACTTTGTTATACTCGACCAGGAGCCTTTGTTATACTCGATTAAAAAACTTTGTTATACTCGACCAGGGGACTTTGTTATACTCCACCAGGGACTCTGTTATACTCGATCAGGGGATATGTTATGGTCGATCAGGGTACTTTGTTATACTCGATTCAGGGGACTTTGTCTTACTCGATTAGGGTCCTTTGTTATACTCGACCAGGGGACTTTGTTATAATCGATTGGGGGACTTTGTTATGCTCGATCTGGGGACTTTGTTAAACTGGGCCACGAGACGTTGTTATACTCGATCAGGGGATTTTTGTTATACTCGATCAGGGGACTTTGTTATACTCAACCAGAGGACTTTGTTATACTCGATCAGGGGACTTTGTTATACTCAATCAGGGGACTTTGTTATCCTCGATCAGGGGACTTTGTTATACTTGATCAGAGGACTTTGTTATACTCGACCAGGAGCCTTTGTTATACTCGATTAGAAAACTTTGTTATACTCGACCAGGGGACTTTGTTATATTCCACCAGGGACTCTCTTATACTCGATCAGGGGATATGTTATACTCGATAAGGGGACTTTGTTATACTCGGTTCAGGGGACTTTGTTATACTCGTCCAGGGGGCTTTGTTATACTAGGATTAGGGGACTTTGTTATGCTTGATCAGGGTACTTTGTTCTACTCGATCAGGGCCCTTTGTTATACTCGACCAAGGGTCTTTGTTATAATCGATTAGGTGACTTTGTTATACTCGACCAGAGGCCTTTGTTATACTCGATCAGGGGACTTTGTTATACTCGACCACGGGACTTTGTTATCCTCGATTAGGCGGCTTTGTTATAATCGATCAGGGGACTTTGTTATACTCGATGAGGGGCCTTTGTTATACTCGACCAGAGGCCTTTGTTATACTAGATCAGGGAACTTTGTTATACTCGATAAGGGGCCTTTTTTGGACTCGATGAGGGGCTTTTGTTATACTCGATTAGGAGACTTTGTTATACTCGATCAGGGGATCTACTTATACTCGAGCAGGGGCCTTATTATACTCGAACAGGGGACTTTTTTATACTCGACCAGAGGACTTTGTTAAACTCGACCAAGGGCTATGTTATACTTGATCAAGGGACTTTGTTATACTCGTCAAGGGGACTTTTTATACATGACCAATGGACTTTGTTATACTCAATGAGGGGCCTTTTGTTATAGTCGATCAGGTGACTTTGTTATATACGACCAGGGGACTTTTTTATACTTGATTAGGGGACTTTGTTATACTTGATCAGAGGACTTTGTTATGCTGGACCAGGGGCCTTTGTTATACTCGATTAGAAAACTTTGTTATACTCGACCAGGGGACTTTGTTATACTCCACCAGGGACTTTGTTATACTCGATCAGGGGACTTTGTTATACTCGGTTCAGGTGTCTTTGTTATACTCGTCCAGTGGGCTTTGTTATACTAGGATCAGGGGACTTTGTTATACTCGATCAAGGGACTTTTTCTTACTCGATCAGGGCCCTTTGTTAAACTTGACCAGGGGACTTTGTTATACTTGATTAGGGGACTTTGTTATACTCGATCAAAGGACTTTGTTATATTTGATCAAAGGACTTTGTTATACTCGACCAGGGGCCTTTGATATACTCGATTAGAAAACTTTGTTATACTCGATCAGGGGCCTTTGTTATACTCGATTAGAAAACTTTGTTATACTCGACCAGGGGACTTTGTTATACTCCACCAGGGACTTTGTTATACTCGATCAGGGATATATACCTGGATCAGGGACTTTGATATACCGGTTCAGGTGTCTTTGTTATACTCGTCCAGCGGGCTTTGTTATACTAGATTAGGACACAAGTTATACTCGATTAGGGACTTTGTTATACTCAACCAGAGTACTTTGTTATACTCGATCAGGGGACTTAGTTATACTAAATCAAGGGACTTTGTTATACTCGAATAGGGGCCTTTGTTATACTCGACCAGGGGACTTTGATTTACTCGATCAGGGGACATTGTTATACTCGACCAGGGGACTTTTTTATACTTGATCAGGGGAGTTTGTCATACTCGATCAGTGGACTTTCCTATATTTGACCAATGGACTTTGCTATACTCGACCAGGGGACATTGTCATACTCGATCAGGGGACTTTGTTATACTCGACCAGAGAACTTTGTTATACTCGATCAGGGGTTATGTTATACTCGATCAGGGGACTTTGTTATACTCGATTAGGTGACTTTGTTTTACTTGATTAGGGGACTTTTTTATACTCGATCAAAGGACTTTGTTATACTCCACCAGGGACTCTGTTATACTCGATCAGGGGATATGTTATGCTCGATCAGGGGACTTTGTTATACTCGATTCAGGGGACTTTGTCTTACTCGATCAGGGTCCTTTGTTATACTCGACCAGGGGACTTTGTTATAATCGATTAGGGGACTTTGTTATGCTCGATCTGGGGACTTTGTTAAACTGGGCCACGAGACGTTGTTATACTCGATCAGGGGATTTTTGTTATACTCGATCAGGGGACTTTGTTATACTCAACCAGAGGACTTTGTTATACTCGATCAGGGGACTTTGTTATACTCAATCAGGGACTTTGTTATGCTCGATCTGGGGACTTTGTTATCCTCGATCAGGGGACTTTGCTATACTCCACCATGGGACTTTGTTATACTCGATCAGGGGTCTTTGTTATACTCAACCAGGGGACTTTTTTATACTTGACCAATGGACTTTGTTATACTAGATGAGAGGCCTTTGTTATACTCGATCTGGTGACTTTGTTATACTCAATGAGTGACCTTTGTTATAGTCGATCAGGGGACTTTTTTATACTCGACCAGAGGACTTTGTTATACTCGATGAGGGGATATGTTATACTCGATCACTGGACTTTGGTATAATCGATTAGGGGCCTTTGTTTTACTCGATGAGGGGGCTTTATATACTCGACCAGGGACTTTTTTTATACTCGATCAGGGACTTTTTATACCCGGCAAACCAGAGGACTTTGTTATACCCGGATCAGAGGACTTTGTTATAAGCTCTTCCTCGACCAGGGACTTATACTCGTCCAGGGGGCTTTGTTATACTCGATCAGTGGACTTTCTTATACTCGATCAGGGTACTTTGTTATACTCGATCAGGGCCCTTTGCTATACTCGACCAGGGGACTTTGTTATAAACGATCAGGGGACTTTGTTATGCTCGATATGGGGACTTTGTTATACTGGGCCAGGGGACTTTTTTATGCTCGATCAGGGGACTTTGTTATACTCGATCAAGGGACTTTTGTTATACGCGATCAGGGGACATTGTTATACTCGACCAGGAGCCTTTGTTATACTCGATCACCGGACTTTGTTATTCTCGATAAGGGGTCTTTGTAATTCTCGATAAGGGGAATTTGTTATACTCGATACGGGGACTTTGTTAGACTCGAACAGGGGACTTTGTTATACTCGACCAGGGGACTTTGTTATACTCGATTAGGCGGCTTAGTTATACTCGATCAGGTGACTTTGTTATACTCGATGAGGGGCTTTTCTTATACTTGATCAGGGGCCTTTGTTATACTAGATCAGTGGACTTTGTTATACTCGATTAGGGGCCATTATTGGACTCGATTAGGGGCCTTTGTTATACTCGATCAAGGGACTTTCTTATACCCGATCAAGGGACTTTCTTATACCTGAGCAGGGGGCTTTGTTATACTCGATGAGGGGACTTTGTTATATTCGATGAGGAGGTTTTGTTATACTCGGCAGGGGACTTTGCTATACTCGACCAGGGGACTTTGTTATATTCGATCAGGGGACTTGCTATACTCGACCAGGGGACTTTGTTATAATCGATTAGGGGACTTTGTTATGCTCGATCTGGGGACTTTGTTAAACTGGGCCACGAGACGTTGTTATACTCGATCAGGGGATTTTTGTTATACTCGATCAGGGGACTTTGTTATACTCAACCAGAGGACTTTGTTATACTCGATCAGGGGACTTTTTTTATACTCAATCAGGGGACTTTGTTATGCTCGATCTGGGGACTTTGTTATCCTCGATCAGGGGACTTAGCTATACTCCACCATGGGACTTTGTTATACTGGATCAGGGGTCTTTGTTATACTCAACCAGGGGACTTTTTTATACTTGACCAATGGACTTTGTTATACTAGATGAGAGGCCTTTGTTATACTCGATCTGGGGATTTTGTTATACTCAATGAGTGACCTTTGTTATAGTCGATCAGGGGACTTTTTTATACTCGACCAGAGGACTTTGTTATACTCGATGAGGGGATATGTTATACTCGATCACTGGACTTTGGTATAATCGATTAGGGGCCTTTGTTTTACTCGATGAGGGGGCTTTGTTATACTCGACCAGGGGACTTTTTTATATTCGATCAGGGGAGTTTTTTATACTCAAACCAGAGGACTTTGTTATACCCGATCAGAGGACTTTGTTATACTCGACCAGGGGACTTTGTTATACTCGTCCAGGGGGCTTTGTTATACTCGATCAGGGGACTTTCTTATACTCGATCAGGGTACTTTGTCTTACTCGATCAGGGCCCTTTGCTATACTCGACCAGGGGACTTTGTTATAAACGATCAGGGGACTTTGTTATGCTCGATATGGGGACTTTGTTATGCTGGGCCAGGGGACTTTTATGCTCGATCAGGGGACTTTGTTATACTCGATCAAGGGACTTTTGTTATACTCGATCAGGGGACATTGTTATACTCGACCAGGGGCCTTTGTTATACTCGATCACCAGACTTTGTTATACTAGATAAGGGGTCTTTGTAATACTCTATAAGGGGAATTTGTTATACTCGATAAGGGGACTTTGTTAGACTCGAACAGGGGACTTTGTTATACTCGACCAGGGGACTTTGTTATACTCGATTAGGCGGCTTAGTTATACTCGATCAGGTGACTTTGTTATACTCGATGAGGGGCTTTTCTTATACTTGATCAGGGGCCTTTGTTATACTAGATCAGTGGACTTTGTTATACTCGATTAGGGGCCTTTTTTGGACTCGATCAGGGGCCTTTGTTATACTCGATCAGGGGACTTTCTTATACCCGATCAAGGGACTTTCTTATACCCGAGCAGGGGGAGTTGTTATACTCGATGAGGGGACTTTGTTATATTCGATGAGGAGGTTTTGTTATACTCGGCAGGGGACTTTGCTATACTCGACCAGGGGACTTTGTTATATTCGATCAGGGGACTTGCTATACTCGACCAGGGGACTTTTCTATACCTGACCAATGGACTTTGTTATACTAGATGAGAGGCCTTTGTTATACTTGATCAATGGACTTTGTTATACTCAATGAGGGACCTTTGTTATAGTCGATCAGGGGACTTTTTTATACCTGACCAGAGGACTTTGTTATACTCGATGAGGGGATATGTTATACTCGATCACTGGACTTTGTTATACTCGATTAGGGGCCTTTGTTTTACTCGATGAGGGGGCTTTGATATACTCGACCAGGGGACTTTTTTATACTCGATCAGGGAACTTTGTTATACTCAACCAGGAGACTTTTTCAAAATTAAACAGGGGACTTTGTCATACTCGATCAGGGGAATTTTGTTATACTCGATCAGGGGATATGTTATATTCGATGAGGGGACTTTGTTATACTCAACCAGAGGACTTTGTTATACTCGATCAGGGGACTTTGTTATACTCAACCAGGGGACTTTTTTATACTTGACCAATGGACTTTGTTATACTAGATGAGAGGCCTTTGTTATACTCGATCTGGGGACTTTGTTATACTCGAGAAGGGGACTTTTTTATACTCGATCAGGGGCTTTGTTATACTCGACCAGTGGACTTTGTTATACTCGATCAGTTATGTGTTATACTCGATGAGGGGACTTTGCTATACTTGATTAGGGGACTTTGTTATACTCGATCAGGTTAATTTTGTTATACTCGATCAGAGGACTTTGTTATACTCGACCAGGGGCCTTTGTTATACTCGAGTGTTGTTCGTTATACCTTTAATTGGTGGTACTTCGTTATACTCATCATGTACTTGGTTATACTCGCATCAGGGACTTTGTTATACTCTGGCCCAGGGGCCTTTGTTATACTCGATCATCAGGACTTTGTTATACTCAAGTAAAGGACTTTGTTATACCTGGATAAGGGGAACTTTGTTATACTCGATTAGGCGGATTTGTTTTTCTCGATCAGGGGACTTTGTTATACTCGATCAGGGGCCTTTGTTATACTCGAGAAGGGGGCTGTGTTAAACTCGACCAGGGGACTTTGTTATACTCGATCTGGAGGCTTTGTTATTCTCGACCAGGGGACTTTGCTATACTCGACCAGGGGACTTTGTTATACTCGATCAGGGGTCTTTGTTATACTCGACCAGGGGACTTTTTTATACTTGACCAATGGACTTTGTTATACTCGATGAGAGGCTTTTGTTGTACTCGATCTGGCGACTTTATTATACTCGAGCAGGGGACTTTGTTATACTCCATCAGGGGATTTTGTTATACTCAATCAGGGGACTTTGTTATACTCGATTAGGGCCCTTTGTTATACTCGATGAGAGGGCTTTGTTATGCTCGACCAGGGGACTTTGTTATACTCGATCAGGGGACTTTGTTATACTCGACCAGTGGACTTTTTTATAATTAATCAGGGGAGTTTGTCATACTCGATCAGTGGACTTTCCTATATTTGGCCAATGGACTTTGCTATACTCGATGAGGGGCTTTTGTTATTCTCGATCTGGGGACTTTGTTATTATCGACCAGGAGACTTTGTTATACTCGATCATGGGACTTTGTTATACTCGAGCAGAGGACTTTGCTATACTCGATCAGGGGATATGTTATACTCGATCAGGGGACTTTGTTATACTTGATTAGGGGACTTTGTTATACTCGATCAGGGGACTTTGTTATACTCGATCAGAAGACTTTGTTATACTCGACGAGGGGCCTTTGCTATACTCGATTAGAAATTGTTAAACCAATCAGGCATTTCAAGCTACCTTTCGATCAGGGGACTTTGATATACCTTTCGATCAGGGACTTGTTGCAAATACTCGTCCAGGGGCTTTGCTATAATTGTTATCAGGGATTTCGACCAGGGACTTTGTTATACTCCACCAGGGAAGGACAGTACTACTAGGACTTTTTGTTCTCGAATTGAAGTATTTGTTAGTGGCTCAATCATGGGATATGTTATACTTGATCAGGGACTTTGTTATACTCAACCAGGGGACTTTGTTATACTCGACCAGGGGACTTTGCTATAGTCGACCAGGGGACTTTGTTATACTCGATTAGGGGACTTTGTTATACTCGACCAGGGGACATTTTATACTTGATCAGGGGACTTTGTCATACTTGACCAGAGTCCATTGTTATACTCGATCCGGGGACTTTGTTATACTCGATGAGTGGACTTTCCTATATTTGACCAATGGACATTGCTATACTCGATGAGGGGCCTTTGTTATACTCGATGAGGGGACATTGTTATACTCGACCAGGGGACTTTGTTATACTCGATGAGGGGACTTTGTTATACTCGACCAGAGGACATGTTATACTCGATTGTGAAAAACTTTGTTATACTCGACCAGGGTACTTTGTTATACTCGATCAAGGGACTTTTGTTATACTCGATCAGGGGACTATATTATACTCGTCCAGGGGCCTTTGTTATACTCGATCACTAGACTTTGTTATACTCGTTAAAGGGACTTTGTTATACTCGATAAGGGGAATTTGTTATACTCGATAAGGGGACTTTGTTAGACTCGAACAGCGGACTTTGTTATACTCGACCAGGGAACTTTGTTGTACTCGATTAGGCGGATTTGTTATTCTCGATCAGGGGACTTTGCTATACTCGAGAAGGGGGCTGTGTTAAACTCGACCAGGGGACTTTGTTATACTCGATCTTGAGGCTTTGTTATTCTCGATCAGGGGACTTTGCTATACTCGACCAGGGGACTTTGTTATACTCGATCAGGGGTCTTTGTTATACTCGACCAGGGGATTTTTTATACTTGACCAATGGACTTTGTTACACTCGATGAGAGGCTTTTGTTGTACTCGATCTGGCGACTTTATTATACTCGAGCAGGGGACTTTGTTATACTCCATCAGGGGACTTTGTTATACTCAATCAGGGGACTTTGTTATACTCGATTAGGGCCCTTTGTTATACTCGATGAGAGGGCTTTGTTATACTCGACCAGGGGACTTTGTTATACTCGATCAGGGAACTTTGTTATATTCGACCAGGGGACTTTTTTATAATTAATCAGGGGAGTTTGTCATACTCGATCAGTGGACTTTCCTATATTTGACCAATGGACTTTGCTATACTCGATGAGGGGCTTTTGTTATACTCGATTTGGGGACTTTGTTATTATCGACCAGGAGACTTTGTTATACTCGATCATGGGACTTTGTTATACTCGAGCAGAGGACTTTGCTATACCCGATCAGGGGATATGTTATACTCGATCAGGGGACTTTGTTATACTTGATTAGGGGACTTTGTTATACTCGATCAGGGGACTTTATTATACTCGATCAGAAGACTTTGTTATACTCGACGAGGGGCCTTTGCTATACTCGATTAGAAAACTTTGTTATGCTCGACCAGGGGGCTTTGCTATACTCGATCAGGGGACTTTGATATACTCGATCAGGGACTTTGTTATACTCCACCAGGGGACATTGTTATACTCGATCAGGGGACTTTTTTATACTCGACCAGAGGACTTTGTTATACTCAATCAGGGGATATGTTATACTTGATCAGGGACTTTGTTAT
>NW_024753714.1:0-17445 GCF_018991925.1 Homarus americanus | reverse complement strand
GTGTGTGTTAGTAAACAGGTCCCTCATTGGTACATTTCACTTGTTTGTTTAACTTCCTTCCTCTTACTCACTATGCCCGCGTTTTCGTCTAGCTGTGGGTGGGGGCGTGTGGGTGGTTTTGTGAGGCTGGGTCTGTGGGTGGGTGTGTAAGTGCCTGGATGTTAATCGATTTGCAGATCGTATTCCGGGGTAATGGTTAACCAGTGCAATTGGCGAGGCACTATACACGACATCTTCACTATTCACTTCACTATAAGACACAATAAACATCTTCACTATTCACTTCACTATAAGACACAATAAACATCTTCACTATTCACTTCACTAAAAGGTTAAAACACAACATCTTCACTATTCACTTCACTATAAGGCACTATACACACCATCTTCACTATTATTTTCATTATAAGGCACAATAAACATCTTCACTATTCACTTCACTATAAGGCACTATACACACCATCTTTACTATTCACTTCACTATAAGGCACTATACACAACATCTTCACTATTCACTTCACCATTAGGCACTATGCACACCATCTTTACTATTCACTTCACTATAAGTCACTATACACAACATCTTCACTATTCACTTCACTATAAGGCACTATACACAACATCTTCACTATTCACTTCACTATAAGGCGCTATACACAACATCTTCACTATTCACTTCACTATAAGGCACTATACACAACATCTTCACTATTCACTTCACCATAAGGCACTATACACAACATCTTCACTATTCACTTCACTATAAGGCACTATACACACCATCTTTACTATTCACTTCACTATAAGGCACTATACACACCATCTTCACTACTCACTTCACCATTAGGCACTATGCACACCATCTTTACTATTCACTTCACTATAAGTCACTATACACAACATCTTCACTATTCACTTCACTATAAGGCACTATACACAACATCTTCACTATTCACTTCACTATAAGGCACTATACACAACATCTTCACTATTCACTTCACTATAAGGCACTATACACAACATCTTCACTATTCACTTCACCATAAGGCACTATACACAACATCTTCACTATTCACTTCACCATAAGGCACTATACACAACATCTTCACTATTCACTTCACTATAAGGCACTATACACAACATCTTCACTATTCACCTCACTATAAGGCACTATACACAACATCTTCACTATTCACTTCACTATAAGGCACTATACACAACATCTTCACTATTCACTTCACTATAAGGCACTATACACAACATCTTCACTATTCACTTCACCATAAGGTACTATACACAACATCTTCACTATTCACCTCACCATAAGTCACTATACACAATATCTTCACTTTTCATCTCACTATAAGGCTCTATAAGCATCTACACCAATCAGTACTCGCTTCACTATAAAACTACTTTACGTCTCACCTACTTGGCAATGTTCCAACCTCATTAATTTTTTTTCGCAAGATTTTGAAGTTCGTGGCCGAATTTCAACTTGACCTCAGTAGAAGAACTGCTGGTCAAGGGTAAGTTGTCGTTATGACTTACTTTGAGAAATTGGACATCTCCTGTTTCACCAGCTCCAGCCTCTCATGGCTGGAGTTGGTTGAAGGTGAAGAAAGCAGCCAAACTTTGGCTTACCTTACACCCAAGCCCCAGAGAGAACCCCGTCAACGAGTGCCCTGCAAGCCCAACCATACTTTGGCTTCCCTTACACCCAAGCCCCAGAGAGAACCCCGTCAACGAGTGCCCCGCAAGCCCAACCATGCTTTGGCTTCCCTTACACCCAAGCCCCAGAGAGAACCCCGTCAACGAGTGCCCCGCAAGCCCAACCATGCTTTGGCTTCCCTTACACCCAAGCCCCAGAGAGAACCCCGTCAACGTGTGCCCCGCAAGCCCACCCAGGTACCCCAGGAGAACGGGTGGCCCAAGGATATAACACCAAAGAAGTCCTGCAAACCTACTGGTAGTTTTACAGGATTTGTTGTTCGAGTCCCCAAGGTGCCCTGCCTTAACTGATGTGTAAAAAAATCAATAAAATTGAAAAAAAATTACCCGTTGTTTTGTTTTTATATCCTTGTAAATAAGTACTACAACTACTGTTAATAATAATAGTCTTCTTTATTTCTAAGCCATGTCACTATGTCACATGGTACTGTTTCTCTACTCCACTTCTTTCTTTCATTCATTTCTCTCTATCATACATACATACATACATACATACATACATACATACATACATACATACATACATACATCATACATACATACATACATACATACATACATACATACATACATACTTAACTAAACAATTGATAAAGACCAACAGACAGACAGACAGACACGTGGGTCCATCCCCCACCCCCCCTGGTGCACACATATGTACAAGGTGTGATAACAACAACATGTACACCTTGTCCTTATATGTACCGTCACGTGTGTGTGTGTGTGTGTGACGCATCATCCAGAACAGCATCCGGTGTGACGTCACGTGTTAAACGAGAGATAGACAGACAGATGTAGACAGATGACAGGAGAACAACAAGACAGCTGAAATCTCTCTCTCTCTCTCTCTCTCTCTCTCTCTCTCTCTCTCTCTCTCTCTCCAAGGATCATAGCAGTACTTACCTTCACTGACTCACGCTTGTATTTCCTACATGTGTGTGTGTGTGTGTGTGTGTGTGTGGACAGGGGACACTGCCTCATACGGTTCGAGACACTGAAATATTTATGCCGTCAAGTCAATTCATTATTGTAAATCGATGTCGCTCCAGGTAGGTATCAAGGGAGGTAGGGAGGGGGTAGAGACTGTGAGGGCTGTGTGAGGCACGGGCTGGGTGAGGTGGCATAACTCCCACACCTACCTAGGGAAGAAGAGGGGTAAAGGTGTCCACAAAATATCAGAATGTTATTAATTATTTATATTCACGAAAGTTAAAAATTACTGTAGGATTTTAACACTTTGTATACGACCTCAGTTGAATTGTAAGTCAGTAATATGATAATTATAGTAATGTTAGGTTGATCATTAGCCCAGTAGTGTTTGTTTGTTTGTGTGTCGTTGTTTACGTCTCCATCATAGCAGCGACATGAGCTCTCTGTATTGTGTATTAAAATATAGAAACATTTACACTATGATATGAATTATTACCTTAATAATTTTGTAATTTTAAGAATATTATAATAACTATGTTTATTAACTTTGTAAATTATTAATGGTAATGTATTAATATTAGACTTGTCACACACACACACACACACACACACACACACACACACACACCTCGTAATAGGGTGTAGTTATAACGATTAATAAGAGCTATAAACCACCTTAGTAGTTATTAATACCTCGCCAATGAACGGACACACCTGCCCATTATTATTATTACAGGTGTGTGTTATGGGAAACGATGAAGAATAGGGGACTCATTATACTGTCATGTACGGCTGAACCTAACATTATATTTCATGATGAGTTTGAATGACCCAACGCTATATATAGGATGATAGTACTATAATGACCCAACACTAATGAGAGTACATACAGTATAATGACCCAACACTATATAATAATCATGTATAATGACCCAACATCATTGACACTACTTCGGGAACCAGAGCCGGAAAAAAACCCTTATGATGGTGGTAGTTGTTGTGATTATGGTGGTGAAATGATGATGAATCAGTAGTGGTGGTGGTGGTAGTAGTGGTGAGTGATGATAATTAGTAATAGTAGTATGATGGTGGTGGTAGTAGTAGTAGTGGTGGTGGTGATAGTAGTGATGGTGGTAGTGGTGGTGAAATTAGTGATGAGTAAGGTGGTGGTGGTAGTAGTAGTAAAATTGGTGGTGGTGGTGGTGGTGGTGGTGGTGGTAGTGGGGTAGTGGTGGTGTGGTGGTGGTAGTGGTGGTGGTAGTAGTAGTAGTGGTGGTGGTGGTGGTGGTAGTGGTGGTGGTGGTAGTGGTGATGGTGGTAGTGGTGGTGGTGTAGTAGTGGTGGTGGTGTTAAGTATTATTAGACGTTATGAGTAATGGTCATCGTGGTAGTAGTATTATGAATAGTGGTTGTGGTACTGTTATAAATGGTGGTAGTAGTGTTTTGAGTGTTAGTGGTTATAGTGAAGATTTATTTCCTTTCTACGACACACACACACACACACAGGCTACATAAACTTAGTATTCATAGTGATAATACTAGAATGATAAGTCACTTCCCCAAGTTCTGATGAGAGTCGCGTAAGATCAAAGGAGAGGACTGGAAGTGAGAGATGGTGTGTGTGTGTGTGTGTGTGTGTGTGTGTGTGTGTGTGTGTGTGTGTTGTGAAAGGAGTCCTGAGGCATCCTGTGAGAGAGTTAGGTTAGGTAGTGGATGTGAGGGAGAGAGAGAGAGAGGTGTCCATGGAGGTGAGTGGCCGTAAATGTGGGACTCTGTGGAAAGGAATAAAGGAAGGAGGAAGGATATTGACGTGTGAATTGAGGTTGGACAGGAGATTGGACAGGTCAGGTCACATCCCACTTCCACAATGGGACCAAAACTCCATTCATATTTTGTCTATCTCTTGTAAACACAAAACTCCCAAACTAACCAATCCCGGAAATGTTCAGGCAGCCACCAACTACCCATGATTAAGAATGTATTAAAATCTCTACATCCATATTCATTCACCCCACAAAACAGACAAAGTAATATGGTATTCTCTACGAGGCCACATCATCAAGTTTATGAAATCCAAGGCTTAAAAAAAATAATGATAATAGCGTAACCACTTTACTGAACTGTGTGATGGAAACGTGCAGCCACATCATATTATATACGGTAAAGCTTTTAAATTCTGTTCCCTTTATATGATAGCGGGTATTATCACTCACTGACGTTTAACATGAAAACTGACAGCCTTCCCCTCCCTGCCTGCCTGGTACCCTCCCTCCCTGGTATATTCACACTTCTCTCTCCCTCTTCTATGACACGCCCCTTCTCCCCCCCCCACTAACTCTGTCTCTCCCTTCCTACCATTTTATCCCTATATTTCATGTATAGAGAAACCGGATTTTCAGATTTGTTCTCATATTTTGTCTGGTCACATTCCCTCTCTCCCTACCTCCTGGCACTCACACTCCCCCTCCACTCCTCCTCTCTCTCCCTCCCACCTGGCACTCACACTCCCCCTCCATTCCTCCTCTCTCTCCCTACCTCCTGGCACTCACACTCCCCCTCCACCCCCCCTCCCTCCTGGCACTCACACACTCCTCCAACCTCGTTTTGGCACCCTCACACCTTCCCCCTCCTCCTTCTGCCACTCATAATTCTCTCTCCTCTTTCTGGCACTCTCACACTCCCTCCTCCTCCTCCTCCTCCTCTCCTTCCTTCCTTCCTTCCCTCCCTCCTCTTGGACCTCTCACACTTCCCTCTCCCCCTCTTCGTACCCCCCCCTCTCTCTTCAGCTGGCAATCTCACACACACACTCAAGAGGAAGGTGTCCAAGAGAGAGGGGAGATGAGAGGGTGTTCAAGACAGAGGGGAAAAGGGGAGAGAATGTTCAAGAGAAAAGGTAGAGGGGAGAGGGCGGTCAAGTGAGAGGGCGGTCAAGTGAGAAGGCAGAGGGCTGTTGGTAAGGTCAGAGGGAAGCTAATTTTAATATACTGTAGAAATATGAATGGAATCCAATAATTATTTGCGTTCGAGGTCATAATGGGAAACAAGGGAGCTTAATTCACACACACACACACACACACACACACACACACACACACATCCCATACTCCGTACCCCGAAAATAGTGATTTATAAACATACCATCAAGTAAACAAAGGGTTGTATAATAAGTCTCCTGAAGAAGGCGCAGCACAGCCCTCTCCTGAAGGGATCTTACCCATAGCTTTTGTGAGGACGAGAGAGGAACCTTGTGTCCCTCTCATGCTAAATCAATGACGGAGGCGGTGAAGGGGAACAAGGTGAGGCAGTGATGTTGGTGACCGAGTGTGACCTTGACCTTACTTTACTCTACATTGCTACAGGAAGGACTTGATCAGTTTATTTATATTCTCACTTAACAATCAGATAATTATTTACGCTTCAACTACACGTAAAAGAAAATCTTGATCGAATTTATTTAAAAACTAACCTAACCTGACCTGACCTAATCTAATCTGGTCTTTAACTATGAACCTCGCATGGTCCCTGTGTCGATACTGCACCAGAAAGTACTAAAGTCTTACACTGGTTTAATAACAAGTTTACTACACTCTTTGATGTGCCCTGGCGCTGGTTAGGTTAGGTTAGGTTTCTCAATAACAGAGAAGTGGACTGTAGCAGGAATTTCAATCAGCTTCTGTGTGTGTGTGTGTGTGTGTGTGTGTGTGTGATATCACTGGTTTTAGCTGTCTTTTAGAATTATTTCGTTCGACCTGCAATGTATGTATGTATGTATGTATGTATGTATGTATGTATGTACAGTATGTCCCCTCGCTTCCTCTAACACATGAATACACTGATAATAACACACACAACACCATAACACACAAGTAATAACACGCATGAACAAAGTGATATTAATTACGATACAGCATACACGGCAAGACAGGGGAGGAGGCATAGCTGGCCTTATGAGGTGAAGTGAGGTGAAGCAAGATGAAGTTAACCGAGCCGAGGCGTACCAGAGGGCTCCTAAACTCATCATAATAGTTAAGATTATATCCTCCTACACCACAATGCCTCTTGCTTCACCTTCTCTTGCTTCACCTCCTCTTGCCTCACCTCCTCTTGCCTCAACCTCCTCCTTGTGGCGACGGTATTAATTAGATAACAATGCCTCCGTCATCTTGTGCATCCCAAATTGGTAGTCCCTGTGTCGTAATTGCCAGGCTCTGTGGTTAGTGTTGGTCCCTGTATGTATGTATGTATGTATGTATTTATGTATGTATGTATGTATGTATGTATGTATGTATGTATGTATGTATTTATGTATGTATGTATGTATGTATGTATACCTCACAAGTACACCGAGTAAGGACGCGAAATGTGGAATGTTTTTAGTGATATATAAATTAAAAAAAAATAAACTACAATAATATAAAATAATTATATAATAAGCAAGAAAGATCACGAGAACAAAATAAAAATTAAATACACAATAAACACAAAACAAAAGGTGGTACACTCCCCCTGCACAACGCCCGCCGACTACCGACTTGTCTTTTGACATAACATTAGCCAGTTCGAGTTGTGTCAGTGAGGACGCCCACAGTCGACCAGCTATAGAAGAGGTACCTAACCTAACCTAACCTAACCTAACCTAACCTAACCTAACCTAACCTAATCTCAACCAATAATAAATGTACATAATTTTCCCCGACTTATTACCATTATTAAGTTATAAATAACAAAGTAATAATTAAGTCACAATCTATAGGGTTAATGTTGTTTATATGTCGACTATAATGTGTCATGTTGTCTACAAAACTAAAAAAAAAAATAAAAAATACATTACATAAATATTTTTGGGTCAGAGAGAAATCATAGATACAAAAAAAACCCTTTTCTATACTAATTAAAAAAATGGGCAAAATGACGTCACGTTCACTAGCGCAGCAAAAGTTGTTAGTTGGAGAGTCCGTTTTATTACATTACTACAACGATAAAGAAGTGTAGTGTGGCCCCCAGAGAAGAGTGCTTCGTGTACCAGTCAGATATATATCTCTACCTTGTAATGGGAAGGGTGGGGCGGGGGGCGGGGGGGGCTCATTAACCTGCCCAATCTATCAAATTTATACTGTAATATTATTTTCTTATGGGGGAATAATTTTACAGATTATTTGGTAAAAAAAGAGGTGAGGGGGGGGGGGGTATGACGGCTGTTTCCGTTTCCGGGTTACAATGAAGTCTGAGGGAAATATATATCAGCATAAACATTGGGTTAAGTGAATTTGACTTTCGACTTATCGTCCTCAAGTTCAATAAAGTTCAGTGTCTCTAATACCTGAACTAAACATGTACAAGTCTTGATAAAATTCCTTCATTAAAACTTCTCAATTACGTTGTTGAATTGAATTACCTTTTAATATCGTGACCTCAACCTTCTTAGTTAGTGAAAATCAGTAGTTCATTAATATTGTACCAACTGCTGCTGGAATTCATCTCTCTCTCTCTCTCTCTCTCTCTCTCCCCACACAGCGAGCTCACCCCACACCTCACCAACTCCCTATAAATGGTACGGGGGCTTTCAAAGACTTATCAACACACACACCCGGAAACCTGTGAGATCATAATAGTTTCCGCTAGTTTCACCGTGGAGTTTACTTTGGTATATATTTTGA
This sequence comes from Homarus americanus, assembly GCF_018991925.1. Taxonomy (NCBI): domain Eukaryota; kingdom Metazoa; phylum Arthropoda; class Malacostraca; order Decapoda; family Nephropidae; genus Homarus; species Homarus americanus. The sequence continues at coordinate 9,127 of NW_024753714.1, read as the reverse complement.
CACAAGGGGTTCTGGGTCTATAGCGATTATTAGGAGTAAGTAGTATTTATATGAGGAAAATATACCTACTGGTGTTGTTCAATGAGTGACCATCATATGAATGAGGTTTTGTCTTCTTATATACTTCGTTTCTTCACTTCTTATCTTCTCTCGTCTAGGTTTGACTTGCTTCTCTTCTCTTCATCGTTTTTACATACATATTTCGTTATCATCTTCTTCCTTTCCTGCCTACTTTATTCCTACATTCTTTTCCTCCTACCTTTATATCCCCTTCTCTTTCTCCCCTCCTCTCTTTCCCTGCCTCTCTTTCCCTTTGATCCAGTAGGAGGGTAATGCAGAGAGAGAGGCTGGAGGCAGGACCCAAGGAGGCCCCCCCCCCATACGTCAGAAGCGGCCAGAAGCACAGCCCATAAGACTCTCTACCTCAGGTGGGCTTCACTGCTTCATAAACATACCCAACAAAGAGGCTACATTATAGTCTTAAGAGCCTCAGAGGGGGAACAATGCGGTCGTCTTATTTATCTGCCAGCACCAGGTCTTAATGTATACCCACAACGACATCTCCAGATACCAGTCTACAACCACAACATGTCACCCTCATGAAAGGTCGTTTATGTGTCTCTGTTAACAAGGACAAAATAAACAACTTTGTACACCTAACCTAAAAACTGTTTCCTCAATAACGATACAGTAAAGTCTTCCCCCATGGTCGACTGTGTAACATATTCACAAATAAATAAATAATAGTGGGTCACTTTACTCAATTTGGTCCAGACATTAATCTTTTCAGCCACAAAGAAAATAGTGATATAAATGCAAATATAACACACACACACACACACACACACACACACACACACACACACAAGATACTGAGCTCCTCACTTATAAAAGCAAAATTTGGAGCTCTTGATAGCCTTAAAGTGAAAATATTGACGTTTCTATTGATCATAAAATATTCAACTCAAGGCAGAGGAAAATAAAAATATACCGTCATCAACATTACTCCTGTCATCCACAAACTGGTAATATAAGAATATAATATAATATAACACAATATAATATAACAATATGTCAATCGTCTAAAAGCTATATAATAATAAAAAAAATCTGTATTATATAAAAAAAATTCAGTCAAAAATAAAGTCAATGAAAAAAAAATATCTCTGAAATAAAAATAAAAATGTCACTGTAAAATTCACCTCTGGGGACTAATTCAATATTTGGAAATGAGTGAACTGAGGTGAGAAAAAACCCCAGGACGAAATGTATAGATCGACGGCGGAGAAAGATGGAGGAGTAAGATTCTGAGGTGGGAGGAGATGGGTGGTGGGGAGGAGGAGGGGAGGTGGGGAGGTGGGGAGGAGATGGGTGGTGGGAGGAGATGGGGAGGTGGGGAGGAGGGAGGAGGGGGGAGGAGGGTGGTGGGGAGGAGATGGGGTGGTGGGGAGGAGGAGGGGAGGGAGGGGGAGGTGGGTGGTGGAGGAGGAGGGGGAAGGGAGGGAGGAGGAGGAGGAAGAGGAGGAGGAAGTGGAAGAAAATTAAAAAGAATAAGGAGATGGGAAAGGAAGACACAGGCGAATAGAAAGGACATTACGAAGAACAATATGATGATGATGATGATGATGATGATGATAATGATGATGATAAGCAGGAATGTGAGCAACATAAAACTCAACATTAGAACTTTGGAATGTGATGTGATGTGATGTGGACAATCAAAGAACAATAGCGAAGAACAATGAGACAAGACGCGGATAATTAGGATACAAATTTTGGAAAAGTATTGTGAAAATTTTAAAGAAACAATGAAATTTAATGATAATGAATAATTTTAATGGAAGAATTAATGAGAGAGAGAGAGAGAGAGAGAGAGGAAATCCACGACAATAAAATAGACAAATTAAAGGGAGATGAATGCTGATGAGGTTTGAGTAAAGAGAACTGGGGTTAGCATGATAAAGATTGGGAGGTAGCAAAGGATGATAAAGGAATTCACAAGAGAAACAGCCAATGGGAGAAGAGACGTGGGGGGGGGGGGAGGTGAGTGATAGACCGATTGCTTTAATATCATCCAAGTATTGCGTTTATAGATTCCCTTTCGCAAAAAAAATAAATAAACATTGGAAGCTGACCATAAAGATTAAATATTCATAAGTTTCTACATAATGATGAAATAATATTATACACTTAACATTATTTTCCTGTTTGATTACATGGTTCGTAGTACTAATTACCTCCATACTAAATAATAATAAGAACTATAGCCCAGTTCTAATTGACCTAATTTTTTACCAAACCAATCCTAATGGGCCCTATTCTTAATAGGTTCCAATTAAAAAAAAAAGGTTATTATCTAATGGGTTCCAGTCCTATTGCTTTAGTGATTGTGCCACTCATAACCTCAACGCCACTGCCACTCATAACCTCGACGCCAGTGCCACTCATGACCTCAACGCCACTGCCACTCATAACCTCGACGCCAGTGCCACTCATGACCTCAACGCCACTGCCACTCATAACCTCGACGCCAGTGCCACTCATGACCTCAACGCCACTGCCACTCATAACCTCGACGCCAGTGCCACTCATAACCTCGACGCCAGTGCCACTCATAACCTCAACGCCACTGCCACTCATAACCTCGACGCCAGTGCCACTCATGACCTCAACGCCACTGCCACTCATAACCTCGACGCCAGTGCCACTCATAACTTCGACTTCAGTGCCACTCATAACCTCGACGCTAGTGCCACTCACGACTCCAAACGTCAAAGCAGTGAGCCAGTATACGTGTGAAGGTAACCGGACAAGTTTCTAAACAGGACCAACCTCTAAGAGAACCTGTATGTCTGCCTCGCTCTAATGGGCTCTAGGGAAGTGTGTCTGGTTTTTGACGGACAATAAGTAGCTTTTTGTTCGCATTTTTTAAGTTGATTGAAAGTGGTTTTTGCGCGCTTGGGAAACTTTTTTGTTTTGTTTTTTGGTGGTGGTTTGATGTAGCCAATGATCAGCTCTTGTTATCTTTTTTCCTTTGTTCTAAGTTTTGATTGATTATTTTACTTTTTGTTGATGTTTGGTTTAGATAGTTTTGTACTTTTGCGAATGTTTTTGTTTTTAGTAAGATTCTAGTTTATGGTTTTGTTTTCGAGATGTTTTGGTTTATGCTCGTGGTTTAGAGTCTTTTTTATTTTGTACTTTTATATTAGACGTTTTAATTTGTGCTTTTGTTTGTTCTAGGTTCTGTTTTAAGCAAGATTCTAGTTTCTCCATTTGTTTTAAATTATAAAGCCTCTGGATTATTCTTCTATTTAGGCCATTTACATATGAACATTGAGATTCTTGGCCTTGTAATTGGATACACAATCATGCGAATCACTCGATAAGATGGTGTAGGTCATCATGATATACACCAGAATTATATATGAAAATACACATACAGTATATAATTAATCTACAAATTCTACGTATTATGAGTAAATTTTTTTCATGCTGTATACAAATGAGAATGATATTATCCTATAGCAATTTCAAGGCAGTTATTGATGGTTCAGAATTATCATCGGTGAATTCAGTGGAAGGCGACACTATCAAAGAGCAAAAAATACACACACACCCACACACACACACACACACTGTATACCTAACAAAGACCAGAACAAAACAATATTGGGAGCCACAGGAGAGAAAAACAATTTATCTCCACTTCATTCTAAGGAGACAACTTGTGAAAAGCCGTATGTCACCCGGATGGCCAACTGTCCAAATTTGTATGGGACTGTGAGAGACCCCTTTTCGAGGCAGCAATATCTCTTCGCCTGATCGATCTCTCTTTAGAAACTTTTCACTCCCGAGGAACGAACCTGAAACTGGTGGGAGTCTTATGTGTCAGGAGTTAGATGGGAGTCGGGTTTTTTTTCGGCTTGGAATATATGTAAGAGTTATGTGTCTTTATTTTTTGGGGGAAGAAAAAGATCTGCGCCGTAAAAAAATTATGTTGATATTCATTATTTCGTATCTGAGGAGAAAAGATGTGACGCCTGGAGAGTGTTTACTTGTTGGTGCAAAGTGTTGGGGGTGACGTTGGTCAGGGACCTTTGTGGTAGAACTTTACGCCGAGGAGCCTGCTGGGATTGGCACTGTTATGTAAGGAAGACATTATAATAACAATTGTTGGTTGTAAGCTAATGCAAGTAGCAGCTGTAATGGTGTCGTTTGAACGGTATAATAGGGTAAAGGCACCACCGATTGGATAGAATTGTCAATGGACAACAGTAGCACAAGTTTGGTTATAGCGGCAGTGATAGCTAGCGGTTGGTTATGGTGCTGTAACAATAGCTTGAAATAGAATAACAAAGGCAACGATAACAATATAGATAATAGCAGCAACAGCAACAGTAAAAGTATCGCTAATAGTAACAGCTACACAGCTAGCAGCTGAAACAGTCAACACGTCACGTCACTTCGCCCACTCAGAATACATTTACCCACATGAGAATGGAGTTTCTGTGTTGATGTGAAGGACAATACGTTCTGGAGACGTCTGCCCTTAGTTGCTCCCGTTCCTGAGGGAGGGTGGCTGGAATATCATATAAGATATACAGTATTTTAACTCCACACACGTATCATAGACTTGGGTCCTTCCCTCCACTAGGGTACGTCCAGATTAATAACATAATAGCATAAAATAATCCAGACTTTATAATGACAGATTATACTATGTTGTACAGTACCAGGGTTAAACTTGGTTATTTTCATCTTATTTCATTGTATACGAAAAGAAATATCGTTTTTTATATCCAGGAAGAGGTGTGATTCAGTGTATATCCTTTTATAACTACTAAATCACCCCCAGGATATACTTTTAGATTAATTTATATAGATATCCTTTAATTTTTTAAGTTCAGTAAAAAGTAATTTACCCCGTCAGATTATCTCCTTACGTAGTTCAAAACTTCCAGGAAACTAAAGGGTATCATCCGACTGAAGACAAGAATATATGTACACTTAGACTACCACAACAGATGGTACAAGTGCTTCAGTAACTCCTAAGTCTCTAAGGTTAAGATCCAGGACTTCAGTAGTTTTTTCTTTCATTGTTAAATTTTGAGGCGCGAAAACTATTACCTTTTTGTGTTTTTTCCCAGAATGTATCCGGCTTCCTACAAGGAGAGTTTTAAATACATACTTGGGGGTAAAATTAGGATGGTTTTAGAATGTAAATTAAAAAATGGATACAGCGTGGAGTCTTTTGTTGCCGGGGAGGGTATCTTAGTAGGGTGTGTCATACGGAAGCGAATTTTTTTTTTGAGTTTGAAAAATCGGCCCATGGTATTAATGATGTAGTTCTATGTGCAGAATCATGTGATATCTTCAGATTTGAAAAGTTTTCATTTTTTGCTAGGTAAATTTTAACTTGAAATCTTATGAAAATTCAGTATTCCCACCCTTTTACCAACATACTAAATAGCTTATTTAAAGTAAAGTAAATGTATCAGGTTAATTTATTAGGATGAAAATGATGCAGAATAGTGAAACGAATGATCTTGACACATTTATTAAATTTAATATTCATTTAGAAAACAAAATCATCAAATACAAAAACCGGTTTTACTACTACGACCCGGTGTTGCTGCACACCATAGAGAACATGTCTTTCTTGCTTCTGTTTCTACTCATCACCTCCCTGCTGACCACCTGAGCTAGGATGTAGCCTTCCCTCCTCTCCTGGCTTAAGACGATCGTTGGCCTCGCCACTTGCTGCACAATAATAACGCCTATACCTGGGTGTGCGAGGGTTGTGTAGCATGTATGGGTTGTCCAGAAAGCTCTGACTTGAACATTGGTGAGGCTGCAGGTAAGAGGGGGGCTCACTGCCAGCTCCTGGATGTTATCCAGATCTAAGGAGATCGTGTGAGGGTCTTGGCATCTAGGATTGACTTCAGGAGTCTTCCTGACCCTGAAGGAATCGTCACCAACTGATTCGTCATGCCCAGATCCTCTCATAAGTCTCATATCCAAGATCTTTTTGACTGCCACTCTTCTCTCCTCATCCTTACTGCAGAGCATTGTCTGCAGAACTGCCTCGGGATAAGCATACCAGGAAGATCTCCTCACAGTCTGCTCCACAATCTGAACAACCTTCCTTGGCTGACTCCTCAGGAGCTCAAGCTGGAAGAGAACATGCCTCGGACCTTCGGAGAACGATGACTTGACCTTGGTGTTGAACCAATTTGGCAAGTAGACACTCACGATGAATTGGACAATAAGTCTCAGGTTGTGAAGCTGGTTCCCTTTCAGTTTATGATGAACGACCCAAATTCTGCAGAACCTGAGAGCCGTTGTGAGCCACCTAGAATGTGAGACTGGACCTATCTGCAGGAAAGCAAGTCTATCAGGCATGACCCCAGTTTTGATGGCACTGCAAATTATGTAACCATAGTACTGGTCAGTACTCAGGTCGTCAATGACAGTATGTGCAAGCTCAACGAGTGGAGGGCCAACTGTGATTTTTTTCAAAGCTCGGATTTATTTCTAACTCAGTGGCAGAGTCCAGCATCTTGCCAAGAGGACCAGACCATCTGTTGTTTGAAAGAGTCTTGCCATCCAGCTCCTGGATCAGATGTCTGAGTGGCAACTCGTTGGTGTGGAGGTCACAAACAATCCAGACCAGCTCCTCCCAATCTTCCGCTCTATCCACTGTATGACCCCCTTTGCCACCCTGTGTCTGTAGGCAGTTGTCCTCTAAATGGCCTGCAGGGTTGGTCTATGTTCCTCTCTGGAGCTAGTCTACAACAAGTTATCTGTCACTATTCCCCAGCTGGTTTCTGATGTCATCTTTCTGGAGGAAATGCCACAACATTTCTCCTGGTTCACTGCAGCAGGAGTAGTGTTCCTCCTTCACCATGGCAGGGAACAACTTGTCAGAATCTCCAACTTTCAAGAACACTTTAGTGTCATCCCTTCTCCCATCAAAGAACAAACAATTGATTCCATTTTCTCTTATCCCCTTATCAAACTCCTCTTCTAGGTTACTGACAAGTTTCTCCTGAGCTCCCCTTACTTTGTTATGATCTATCACCAGGTGAACATCATCAGGTGTTATCAAACCACCGTCAACCCAGGCAGCTGTTGCTATCTCTGCAGTTTCTCTGAGACCAGTGTGGTGTCGCATGCTGGCCAGAGCTATGCTCTGGATATCTTTCCTATTTCGAATCTTATGCCTGGAAGGTTTGGGATCATTATTTTCTGGGTTAGGGACAAAGTCACCATTCTCCTGGTCAGCACTCGGATCAGCCATGGGGAAGTCATTAAACTCTGAATCAGCTTGACTCCAATCATCGGCCTTTTTTACCTCACCCTGGGCCTTCTCAAGTCTCTTTTCCTCGGCAACTCTTCTCCTCTTCTGTCTCTCTCTGGCAGCCTCCTGTCTCTTGGACTCCGGAATATCTTGGTTAGAAATCATGAGAGCCCCTATACTGCCAGTCTTCTCTCTCTGTGCTTTGATAAATGCCAGTTCGATCGACTTCTACCTGTGGTTCTTGTTTGTGTTTTAATTGTTAATTTAATACAACTTTTTATCTTATTTCTAATTTCTACTGTTGTTCCAGCCACATGTTGTATTGTTAATAATAATAATAATAATAATAATAATAATAATAATAATAATACGGTAATAATAATAATAAAAATAATGATGATAATAATAATAATTGAGACGATAATTATTAAAATATAGAGGCAGGAGGAGGAAGAGGGAAGGAATGATGATAGTTGAGAAGATGACAATAGTAGTGATAATGCTGGTTGTGGTAGTGGTGGTAATATTATACACGTAACAATAATGGTTGCCCTTCGTGTACGAGGATGGCCGGCTCTAGAGCACCCTAGGCGTGAATTTGTTTAAGGTGTTAGAATCTGTCGCCAACACCACAACCACACCCTAAGTTAACGAGTTGTATGTCCCAGTTTCAATGAATAGTCCGAGAAGACCGGACAACTCGGCAACTGCACTGGCTAACCATTATTCCAGAATAAGATCCGCAAATCGATTAACATCCAGGTTCCCATTTACTGGTAAATAGAAAGCCAAATGACGTAAAAAAAAAATGCTCATAGTTTCACTCTGTCCGGGAATCGAACAGGGGTCCACTCGCTTACAAGGCGAGCATGCTGACTATTACACCTCAGGTTGCCAAAATCACGTTTGGTAAAAAAAATATTTTTCGTGCTGGTCAAGCCCCGACCAGAGGTTAGCTAGACCCCCGGACAACTCTTTCGGAGCTTGACCAGCACGTGGTATTGGTATTATTATCTCGACTTGATTATATGTTTCAAATTCACTTGTGAGTGTTTCAATGTTTTGTTTTGTATAATATTTACTTATTCTAAGCTAAATATTAACAAATAAATGACTTAAATAATATGAAAACAAACAAATAAAAGCGGAACTCCACCTAATATATACTGTATGTTACACTAAATAGGGATAATTGGCCATTAGTCTTTTCGGACTATTCATTGAAACTGGGTCATACAACTCGTTAACTTAGGGTGTGGTTGTGATGTTGGCGACAGCAGAAGAGGAAGAAGAAGGCTAGATTACGTTAGATTACGTTAGGTTAGGTTAGGCTAGATTAGGTTAAGTTAGGTTAGGTCTGGTCAGGTTACATTATGCATAAAGGTATTCATTTATATGTATATTTATGATCTACAGGATCGTTTGTGGCCAGTCAAAAGCTTCCAGAAAAGATTAATGCATAGAAGTTATCACTAATGGCCAATTATCCCTATTTAGTGTAACATACAGTATATATTAGGTGGAGTTCCGCTTTTATTTGTTTGTTTTCATATTATTTAAGTCATTTATTTGTTAACATTTAGCTTAGAATAAGTAAATATTATACAAAACAAAACACTGAAAACCTCACAAGTGAATTTGTAACATATAATCAAGTCGAGATAATATTACCAATACCACGTGCTGGTCAAGCTCCGAAAGAGTTGTCCGGGGGTCTAGCTAACCTCTGGTCGGGGCTTGACCAGCACGACAAAAAAAAAAAAATTTTTTTACTAAACGTGATTTTGGCAACCTGTGGTGTAATAGTCAGCATGCTCGCCTTGCAAG
>NW_024753713.1:0-6698 GCF_018991925.1 Homarus americanus | reverse complement strand
TGAGATGTGAAGTGAAGATTTTGAGAGGTGAGAGATGTAGTGAAGATTGTGAGAAGTGGGATGTAATTATGAAGATTGTGAAGTGAAATGTAGTGAAGATTGTGAAGTGAGATGTAGTGAAGATTGTGAAGTGAGATGTAGTGAAGATTGTGAAGTGAGATGTAGTGAAGATTGTGAAGTGAGATGTAGTGAAGATTGTGAAGTGAGATGTAGTGAAGATTGTGAAGTGAGATGTAGTGAAGATTGTGAAGTGAGATGTAGTGAAGATTGTGAAGTAAGAAGTGGTAAAGATTGTGAAGTAAGATGTGGTAAAGATTGTGAAGTGAAATGTAGTGAAGATTGTGAAGTGAGATGTAGTGAAGATTGTGAAGTGAGATGTAGTGAAGATTGTGAAGTGAGATGTAGTGAAGATTGTGGTGTGAGATGTAGTGAAGATTGTGAAGTGAGATGTAGTGAAGATTGTAAAGTAAGATTATAAAGTAAACTGTAGTAATTGAGGTTAAACGAACGCGGGTTATTCTGTAGTGTATCCGTGTCTTGTTAACGTGGAACCAACATGGCGTTGGTTCTCAATATAGATACGTTATTTTGCCGGGAATTTCTGTCAAAACGAAATATGAATCAACCATATTTAGCCTAAATTAACCTAGCGGCTTTATTATATATTCTAAGGTGTTTAAGTTGGATAGATCAGATCAGGTTAGGTAAAGTCAGGTTGGGTTAGGTTAGGTTAGTTTTGTTAATTTTGCCAGTTAGAGGCTAGTTTATTGTGCCCCCCATACTCATCCTGTGAGCGGTAGTGCAAAGAGATTACAAAGTGGTGTTAGATGAGGTAGGTGGTTAAGTTAAGTTTCAATAGGTTGGGTTAGATTACGTCAGGTTGGATTAAGTTAAGTTAGGTTAGGTAGGTAATAAGTAGATAGGTTACGGTCGGTAGGTGGGAAAGTTAGGTTTGATTAGGTTAGCTTATGTCAGACGGGGAGGTTAGGTTTAAATTATGTATCAGGGTTTGATTAAGATTCGTCAGGTTAGGTTAGATTATGTCCGGTTAGGTTGGAATTATGTCATGGGTTGAATTATGTCGGGTTAGGTTAGATTATGTCAGGTTAGGTTAGATTATGTCAGGTTAGGTTAGATTGTAATCAGGTTAGTTAGATTACGTCAAATTAATCGATTCGTTATCAGTTACTGAAGTTGAATTGAGTTAGGTTAGATAATGTCAGGTTAGGTTAGATTATGTCAGGTTTGGTTAGATTATGTCAGGTTAGGTAAGTAGGTGGAGGTGGGTAAAAAAGGTTAGGTTAGGTCGGCAGGTTTTAGTGTAGGAGCTTAAGTAATCCCGTAAAAATTTCATGTTAATTTTTGACACCATACATCGTAATAATCCTGTGGTGTAATTTTTTCTGAACGGTTTATTATAAGTTTTATGCCATTAAAGAAGTTTTATCAAAGAGCGACGTAATGAACCACAGACGTATTACCATTAACTCCTAAGTAACTTAAAACATGACTAATAACCTATGAACATGTAGTATTATATCATTACAATTTAACGTAATATATTATGAATGCTGTTATAATATCTTAAGTGTGTTACAAACATGGCTGCTCATATATACCATCCTGTCTCTGGCAAAGAAGAGATTGCAGTTAGTAAAATTAATTGCTAAAGACAAATACTGGAAATTAAACATATACTTATTACCATTATCTGAAAAGCTTAGAACCACCGTTTTATATTTATTAAAAGTTTGTAGTGTTATACATCATGTGTATACAAGTCACAAGTTATTATTTACGACATTGCTTCAGTCTCGTCATCAGAGTCTTCTGTGTACAACAGATTCCTTCACCTTGTTTAGGCATTTCTCATCATCTGCTTGACAGTTACACATCTCGGTGCATGTCATGCTATTCTTTCTGATTCTTTCTGTATGAACATGACAATGATCCACATTTCCTGGCATACATCACATTTAACAAGTTCTGTGATTGGCTACCAGGCTGATTTGAATCACCAGTATTCTGGTATGAAACAGTCGTTATAATCTTCCAGCCATGCTCTCTGGTGTGAAAGCATTTCACTGTCACATCTAAGACCACGAAAAACTTGAAATGCCTTCCTCTCAATGCTGATGCTTTAGGAGACTGCACCAGAAAATCGCTGGTAAGGTTCCTCCAGCTTCTTGCCCTGCGTTATCTTAATCTAAGTTTTTGACAGTTTGGTGAAAGTCCTAATTTAAGTGGCAGTAGAGCTTAAATACAAATTCCTCTGAACCAATATGCTGTGCAGCATGTGTCTGCTGGAGGGCATTTGGTCTACTCAACATCTTGAATGCATCTAGGACTTTTGTGTTAGATTTCATCAAAGTGCTCCAACATGCTTTCTTTCCTTTGCCAACAAATTTTCCAATGCAGTCAGATCCTGTGAAGGCATGGAAACCTGTAAGGCTCTCTGCCCAATGTGTCGTCGCTCACCAGTTCCTGTTATCATACTTATATTTTCTCCAAGTTGAGGCTGCTTTAATATGCCAAACACATCAGTGTCTGGTGACTTGATATGTACAGTCTGCCTTCTATGGTGCATATACTATATGTCCTCCTTCAGTTCTAACTTATGACATTAACAAATTGATATAGTTTAAGTCTTATTTACTGTTTTCCACGATAATGGAAATTAAACCTTGGATGGCTTTTCCCCAGATGCTAATGGATATATCGTTCAGGCATAAATTATCATAATTTTTCTTCCAACCATATGCACATAGATTGTCATATTTGGCATTTTCTGGCATTACATCTCCAGTTACCAAGTTTATAAGAGCATCATTTTCCTGGGATTACAGTCACCAATAACATTGTGTAGCTTCTGTACATCAGCATATTGACAGCTGACAATAGCTGTAGAGAGCTCATGGTATTCTGTTCTTTTGTAATCTTTATGAGTTTGATATTTTATGTAATGAACTTAATTTGAAAACCCAAATGGTAGTATATGATCTTTTATCACCTTAGACACTCTGTGCGTCATGCCTCTCAAGTGATTTTTTTCCTCTCTTACTTCTCTGGACAAATACGACCTTTATCCCATCAGAAAAAATATCACCATATATTTTCTTAATCTACAGGTGCCAAGGTTTAAAATGACGGATGGTGTTAAAATTAACCTGAAATTTTTAAGTGACCACATATTGTCTTGTTGGGTTTCTGAGAGAACTTCACGGCTAAATAGCGCCTCTGTATTGATAGCCGGTACATGTCGTAATATCCACCGCTCATAGTTAAATCTTTATGTCCGTTTATTTTGTCCTAATTTAAGTATCAAAGAGTGTTTTCATTTTTAAGTATCTTAAGTATCTTTTTTCCCCACTCCTAAGTATCTAAGTATGATTTATTTTCATTTATAAGTAACTAACCATATTTTTGTTTTCATTATAAAATGTGATTGATATAGACAACAGAAGTAAATATCAGCTGGAGGTCGTAAACGAAGCTGATGTGAAGTATTTTGACTCGCTGTTCCCACGAACTAATTGCTTCACTGGTTTATACCGAAGAAATAAAACCGCCAACGAACCATCCGATTCAAATGTGTCTCAGGGATACAGGGTGTTTATGCGTCACTCTGATACCAAGAATAACTTTGTGTACTGTGGTGAAGCTGAGGGTAGGATAGGGTTGGGTTGGGTTGGGATGGGTTAGGATTACGCATGTGTAGGTATATTCTGTCGCATTTTATAGGTATCTTGCGTCTTTCTCTTTATTCCTTCTTTATCATGAGTATCTGTGCCCATTAATACACCACCTCGCAGGATAGTGGAAGAGGAATGGATAGTAACGAGATAATATTCTTCTTACATATACCTTAGCTTGATTACAGGTAACATCAGGTAGAAGTTACATGACTCTTAAGAGTTTTCCTCGACTTGGCTGATTCAACTGTAAGACTTGCTGTATTTATCCTTATTAAAATCCTCAACCTGTAAGACCCTCCACTTGTAAGACTCTCCACTTGTAAAACCCTTTAGGGATTTGAAATACCTTCTCGTCTTGGCTCCACTAGTACTGTACACACCCTCTCTAGCCTTAGTTTACAGTAATGTTGAAGTATATAATGAAGACTCACAGCTCATGGGTTAGAAAAACAAAAGATGCTTGTTTTATTTATTTATTTATTTATTTATTTATTTATAGTTTATTTTAGAATCCCCGAAAGTTAGAACAAAATGGCTGACGGGACTCACAAGCGGGCGGTGTTTACAGTATGGACCAAGAATAAAAATAAATGAAAAATAAAATAAATAAATCGTAAATTGGTGCATTGTTTCTCCAGGGGTAATTATAGAAGTACAAATGTTCTCCAGCAGTGGGTAACGATCATAGTCACGTATAGAGCTTCCGACGCAGGTAGATTGATATAGATGCATTACCTTGAGTTAGTGGGTTACAGGGGCTTCTTACACGATAATATTAAAGGTGTTTTTCCTTCTGTTTGTGGCACTTGAGGTGTTTAGGTTAGGTTTAATTAAAATGGTTTAGTTATAATAGTTATATTACGATAAGTTAAGTTGAATTTAGAACTTTTGATTTACATATATCGTGTTTTAGAAGGATTTGTTAGCTAATAAGTTTAATTTGGATAAGTTTAGTTTAATTTAGATCATTTGATTTTACAAGGTCGTATTATAATGACTGGGAACCATATAGAAACCTGTTAGAAGTAAATATTTCTACGGCAGTGAATGAGTAGGTCAATAAGTGGTGTATAGAGCTGCTGACGCAACTTAAACGGTATACACTGTACATTATATGTTATCAGAGCTTTCCTCTTGTACGTAACCGCCTCCGTCAAAGTGTCTTAGTGGCTCATGTGAAGATTAGCCTCTAGTTTATTTAACCTCAAGATTAACTACACTGGCACTGCCTGACCTGACCTGACCTGACCTGACCTGACCTGACCTACCCTACCCTACCCTACCCTACCCTACCCTACCCTACCCTAACCTAACCTAACTTAATCTAACCTAACTTAACTTCCCATGTAGTGTTAGGTTAATCATTAGTTGAAATAAGCTGGGAGGGTTAATCTTCATGTAATCTATCTTAATTAACAATTTTGGTCAGGTGAGGCCTTCTTTACCTTACTCGAGAGCAGGAGGAGGAGGACTTGCTAACGTCTACAGATCATAGTCAACCAAGGCAGATATTGAATACCTTTTGTTTACCTTCGTGGCTTAAGAACACATCTTAACACCATAAGACTATTCGCCTCAATGCAATAATACAGTAATTGATTATTGTATTCTAATAAAATTTACGGTGTATCTTTTGAACCAGATTTATTGTTTGACTTTTGTGAATGAGAAACTGGTTGAGGTGTATTGTGGTAAACATCCTTTAGAGCAGCTCTGTGTGTTCTTACGACCTCAAAGTAACACAAAAGGTAGCCAATATCTACCCTTGGTCAGTCACTTTATGTAGATGTCAATTGTGTCATTTTTCTAGACTTAGTGCCCCCTGGAGGAGAAAGTAAATACAATGTTGATTTATTTTGGTCACAACACACGGTAGTAGATTATTTTTTCCTATTTAACTAAATAATTAACACTATGTAGCTAACTAATTATATGACTCAAAGATGGTAACCAATATGGCGTCGATATTGTTCACATACTCTATGATTAATAGATGTATTGTCTGTTTAATTTTAGGGAAGAATTTAATTTATAAACTTTTGAGAATCTGGATACAGGAGTTTTGTCTTTGCGCTCGCGCGCGCGTGTGTGTGTGTGTGTGTGTGTGTGTGTGTGTGTGTGTGGTGATGATGACGATGACGGATACTTTCCTTTGCAGTGAAAAAAATATCTTGACATTGCAAAGTTTAACTGTAAGCCGAAGGAACGTTTGTAATGTGACTTATTATGTGAAATTGTAACTTGAAATTCTTTGTGAAAAAATATTTCCCTATAAAGTTTGGCAGTAAATGAAGTATTACATCAAGTTGTAACTTGTAGTTCCTTGTGGAGTAAATTACCTAAGTGGACGATACAGCTACTCCAGGGTGTAAGACCTAGAGTAGAAAGTCTTAAGACCTTACCTGAGGTTGAAAGACTCTTATAGTGGAACGTCTTAGGTATTGAAACTTTAATTACAGTAAATAAAATATAATCTACCTAAACATTCCTTCACCTGGCGATAAACTAATGATACAGGTGGTGTAATAGCTCTTTAAAATTCCTCCGTTTGATATAATAATGACCACAAATGCACTTATAATGTGCAATATCTTGATAACACATTAGCTGCAACATTACACATAGTCCAGTGTATGTGTAGTGAGGGACATCTACCTAAATGAGTTACAGAATGTGGAGTTGAGGCAAAAAAATGTTGGGACATGTTTGAGATCATCAGTTGAGCCAAACGTGTATACTCAATATTGTTTTAATGGTATTTTAGAGCGACCGAAAAATGTAAACAAAATGGCCGGCTAGGCTCGGGGGATCCACGAGTCCTCTTATGAAGGATCGACAATAAATGAAAACAAATCAGATTAATTTAAACACATTTCCAAGAGTATTAGATCCTGTAAAGAGAGAAAATTAATACTTGATATTTGTAGAAGCTTTTTTTTTCGTCCGTTTTCGTCTTGGTTAAAACAATTGTGGTAGTGTTACCTGTTCCAAACGGTAGACATC
>NW_024753712.1:0-5486 GCF_018991925.1 Homarus americanus | reverse complement strand
GGTGCTTCAGGGATTTGACAGCAGCCTTAGCGTGGCCGTTGGACTGCGGGTAATGGGGCGATGACAACACATGCCGGACTCCCCATCGGTCAAGGAACGCAGCAAAGTCCCGGCTTGTGAACTGAGGCCCTCCGTCGGTTCGCAGGCGTACAGGAACGCCCACGTCACGGAAGTAGTGGTGGAACTTGCTGATGGTGGCGGCAGACGTCGTGTCATTACCGCCCTTGATGACAACCGGCCAACCAGAGAGACGGTCGGCGATAACCAGGAAGGACTTTCCTCACACACAGAAAAAGTCGGCCGACACAGACTCAAAGGGGCGGGTGGGGTTGTCGTCACTCATGAAGGGTACCTGCTGCTGGCTGGGTTGTAATACGTGGCGGGGCTTACACACCTGGACAGCATTGGAGATGTCGGGGTCGATGCCAGGCCGGAACACAGTCTGTCGTGCACGTCGTTTGGTGGCCTCAGCTCCACGGTGGCTGTCGTGAAGGCGAGCCAAGGCGTGGGGGCGTGATGCAGCAGGGACAACTACCGAAGGAGAGGTGTCACTGGCCAGAGGTAGGGGTAGGGCGGCAGCAGGGTAGTTGCTGCTCCCTTCGTGCACCCTGTTGGCGTGTCTTACCTCAAGAATAGGTTTGGGGAAGTCCTGGGAGATGATGGCCAACTCTTGACAATGTCTGTAGGACAGCAAGGGAGTCGGGACACCATTATGCACGTCAATCCAGGCCTGACACGACCTGTTGCCAAAGGTGATATGTGCATAGAGTGAACCCAGGGCTGGGGCCATCTGTGAACCATCTGCCATAAAGCGGAGGTCCTCGGGAGGCGGTCCTAGATCGCTTGGAGAGAGCCCCAAGCATCGCAAATGCTGGGGACCGATGACTGTAGCATCAGCGCCGGTGTCGGGCAACATCTGAAGACGGGATGACACACCGCCGTAGGTCACGATGACGCTGATGTACTGGGGGACTTTGGTCCTGGGATGCGAGGAGTACACCCTCCTAAAATGGGTCGGGCTTTGTGCAGGGTCGTCGTGCCTCTGATTTGGCGACTGTGGGCGGCCCTCACTGGTAGAAGGGCGTCGAAGCTTCCGCCGACGCTGTCCCTTGGGTTCGTGGGTAGGGCAACACTTGTCATAGTGGCCCAGACGACCGCACACATTGCACTGTACGTACTTAGCTGGGCACCGCACTGTGAGCGACCAGTGGCCCATACGGTCACAACTGTTGCAGGTAGACTGAGCAGCTGGACACACCTGTGTTCCGTGCTGCTTACCACAGTTGTTACAAAATGAACCGGGCGTGGACGTGGTGGGCGAAGGCGTAGGAGCAGACTTCTTGTCCTTCTTGTACCGGGACACAGCGCGCACAGCTGTAGGGGGAGCTCGGATGGCAGAGGTGGCACACCTGGCAGCCTCATAGGAGCGACATATCGTCAATACATCCTGAAGAGAAGAGGAAGAGTCGAGGGAGGTGAGGCGTTGGACAAGTTCCTCGTCCTTAACACCCATCAGGATCACCTGCTTCAACTGGGTCTCCTCGCACTGCTGGTGGTGGCCTAAACATATATCTACCTCTTCCGAGGCTCTCTTAAGACGTACATAAAAAGCGTCAAAAGACTCACCCTCCATCTGTCTGCAGCTAAACAATTCCCTCCTGCGCAGAGCTTCATTCTGCTGTCCTTTGATGTGCCGTTGTAGAACGTCCAGTACCTCCTCTACAGACAGCGAAGAGGTTGGGGGTACCTGCAACGTATGTTCTAAGACACGCTGAACTTCCAAGGACAGGCACATACGCAGCTGGATGAGTTGTTTAGGCTGTGACAAACTCTGGAGATTCACCATTGTAGCATAATCAGCCCACCGCCGCCGCCATTCGCGAAAAGTCTGGAAATTTACATCAGGCTCCAAGATGGGCGGTGTTTGAGCTGCTGCTTTAGGTGGGGCTGGGGGGCGTGAAGGAAGCATGGATGAGGTATCTGAACCGTTCAGTACCGAGGCAGTGTTAGAGCCAGGGGCTTGGTTAACAGTGAGGCGAGATATCAAGGCTTCAAACCGTGCACTGTCTTCCATTCTCCGTTGGTGGTCTCGTTCTGCCTCTGCTTGCCTTCTGTGCTCATCCGCCAAACGTCTGTGAGCTTCATCCTCGCGTCTCTCATCTCTCATAAACTTCATTAAGGCAATTATCTCTGGAGATAACGCTGAATGTTGAGGTGAAGGGCTGCGCGATGTTGTGGGAGCTGGGCCGGCCTGGTCATCCATCTCTGGGGGACTATCATCCGTTTGACTCATCCAGGCGCTGGGTCCACGGCTACGTAAGGCATGAGACATAACTACTTTATCTGTGTACTGTGTCTTAAATCAGTGTTGACCGGTCAGCCCGTCGTATCAACAAGATTTCAGACAAAAAAATTTAATTAAATACACAGATAAGTAGGTTATATATATAAAATATATATAAGAAAGCCGCGCGGTCAGCAAGTGTTAGTACATGTATGTGTGTGTGTCCCAGGCAGGCAGAGCGTCTCGCCCCAGCTGTGAGGGGGGGTGGAGGCGGCGCCGTGAGGGAGGGGGGTGGAGATAGGAGTAGCTCAGTCGCTCTCTGTAAACGGTCAGAGGAGGGTGCGCTGAGCTCTACACCCCACAAATGCCCAGAACATGCCGTATACCTTGGAAATCCGTTCGAACAAGGTCACACATGAATGGCACGAAACACACAATGCACTAAACACTTCACAGAAAATCACTGTCACTGACACTGCTCAAAGTTGCGAAATTCTTCGAGGGATGACGCGGGGTTGACCCAAGGCGGGGATCCATCAGCCGGCTTTCCACAAACTTGCACTAATCACTCGTAATAATCCAGTAAAACTACGCACTGCGCCATGTTAGATGTTCTGGGCAATAAGTTCTATATACAGGAGAGACCACAAACACCTGTATAGTTTTGTAGGTTCGGCTTACTGACAAGAGGTGTACACAGAGGTGGCAGCACTGCTCCCTAGCTAAGGTCCCGGCCACTACCAGACGCATTTATGGCAGTGATACATTAGGCAGCTTCCATACGCCGCCAGTACATTAATTAAGCCGCAGGATATGCACAATGATTAAGTACACGCCACAGGCTAGGCTGAATAAATATGTAAATGAGCACATACATAATATACATACATAATACATAATCCAGCATACATATTATACATACAATCAAATGCCCGGGATTATTCTTGTCATTCTCCCTCTGATTCTTTCCAATGGATTCTATATCCATTCCAGGACACGGTGACTGAACTGAACTGCGAATCCAGGTGAGTCTCACAAGCTCTTAGATATAATTTCAAGATGACCTGGCTAGTCTTGTAACTAACACTCTTTTTGCATGAAGTACTTTATTAGCCTTGTTACGAGCAAAAACACATTGTTTACTTAGCTTAAGGTTCCTACTTATCATTACTCCTAAATCTCTCTCGCAGTCGGATTTCTCTATGGCATCGTTGTTCATCTGGTATCTGGTTTCCCTGTTTACATTTCCTATACTGAGTACTTTACATTTGTCGATGTTGAATTTCATCTGCCATTTTTCAGACCATTCGAAAAATTTGTTTAGATCTTTCCCCCTGTAGTTTTGCAGAGTCCTCGTCAGATTTAATTACACGTCCTATTTTAGTGTCATCAGCAAATTTACTTATGTTGCTGTCTGTGCCGATATCTATGTCGTTTATGTATATAATAAATAATAATGGTCTAAGTATTGAGCCTTGGGGAACTCCACTAGTGACGTTGCTCCAATGCGATTTAGTGCCGTTTATGCTCACTCGCTGTTTCCTGTCCCGTAACCACGCCCTAATCCATTTAAGGACCTTTGATGCCATGCGCTTCTACTTTTCTAATTAGTCTGGAAAACTGATGAAAAGAATGTTAATAGATTAGTTAGACATGAACGCCCGCTTGTGAAGCCATGTTGGGAATTATTGATCAACTTGTGCTTCTCCAGGTGGTTTCGAATAGAGTTTGAAATAATTGATTCTAGTAATTTACCTACTATTGATGTTAGACTGATCGGGCGGTAGTTAGAGGATAGTGATCTATCCCCCTTCTTGAAAATCGGTATTACATTCGCTATCCTCCAAGATTCTGGTACTACACCTGTTTTTAAGGACATGTTAAACAACTTTGCTAAGGGCATACTAAGCTCTTCCTTACATTCCTTTAATACTCTGGCAAATACCTCATCGGGACCAGGTGACTTATTAGGCTTCAGTTTGTCTATTTGCTTATTAACATCGTTACTAGTCACTACTATCTCGCTTAATTTGTTTTCTTCACTATCTCTGAATAGAGTCGGTGCCTCGGGTATCATGTTTAAATTTTTGGTGGTGAAAACTGTTAAAAATTATTTATTCAGATTATTGCTCATTTCTCCGTCGTTATAATAATAATAATAATACACTAACGGTTTATTGAAAGAGCTTGGCAGCCAGAAGGCTGAAATATACAGTTACATATTTGGGGAATGATCTGAATTACAAATAATATACAAGTAAATACAAGGACACAAACAAGATATATAATAACTAGATGGGGAAAAGCCTAAACCATAAAGTCTATTTCCCAACATAGTGACAGTGCAAGGAGTAGGTTTATTGGGAGCAATAAACACTTATTACAAGTTGATAATTTTACAATGGTTGGGACTGGGCTGTTCTTATAGCGATCAGTTCGTGCACGTATGGGCTGGATGCGGTTGTGGTGTCGAACAGCAATTCTCGGACTAGGAATCTCAGGTGGTAGTAGGAGCCGGTGTCGAGGATGGTGTAGAAGCTTCTTACCAAATTTGCAGATGAGGTCGTGGTGATGGCCAGTGAGAGTCGAAAGGGTCAGTGTGTTGAGCGCTTCTTGATATGTGGAGTAGGAAGGGGAGAGAATAATCTTGCATGCCCTCTTTTGCACTTTTTCTAGGTGTTTACGTTGTGTGGCATTTAGGGAGGAAGACCAGGTGGGGAGGCATAGGTGAGCTTGGGAAGTATGAATGTTGTGTAAACACTGAGGAGCTCGTGTGCAGGAACTCCGAGGGACTTGAGTCGGCGTAGGAGGTGGAGACGGAAACTGGAGGATTTGATAACTTCACTGACGTGTGGTTTCCAATTTAGTTTGTTGTCTATGGTGACGCCGAGGAGCTTCGTGGAATCTACAACCTGGAGTGTGTTCGGACCTAGAGTAATGGAAGGAGGTGGGACAATGTCGGAGGAGAGGTTGATGTGCATAACTATGGTCTTGGTATGCTTGATGGTGACATGGTTGTTGGTAGCCCAGTTTTGGAGACTGTTCAATAAATCCTGAAGGGCGGTATAGTTGGGAGCAGAATTGTTGACGCTGATCCCAATGGTGGAGTCGTCGACATATTTCCAGCGAGCAGGGGTTTCTCTTAGGGCATCATTGATGAGCATAAGGAAGCAGAGTGGTTCCATCTTGGTGCCTTGGGGGA
>NW_024753711.1:0-24327 GCF_018991925.1 Homarus americanus | reverse complement strand
TGGTCAGGCGCTGATAAGACGCTTTCCTGACCCCTCTCACTTGTCATTAACAGGGATTTCACGTCAACAATAACTCAATGCGGTTATTGAGAATAATTCTGCACCTCTTGAGGGTGTCAGAGATGAGGAGTGCTCACTAAGTATCGTCTCATACAGGATACATTTTTAACACTCGGATTATGTAATGCGTCACTGTTGTGTGTTTTCTGTTTTTCACAAACACACAGACGGTCTGATACGACTACCAGTTTAAGAATCCGTTCACGGAGGAAACGCGCATGCGTGCGTAGTGTCAACAAAGGCTGTAAGAGACTGCTCCTTAAAATTCGTATTTCTGACGAATTCAGAGCGTCTACCAATCCCAGCCTGTGCAGACAACTAGAGTAAGACCCAGATATCAGCACAGTGGCATATATTTTTTTGTTACTTTTGGACTTTGTCATTTTTTGGGGATAAAACATCTGGTCCTACCACCCGATCCCTCTGAGCAAAGTTTTCAAGTTTGCGCATGCGCAGTGTGATAGTGTGACGTCATTACCACTCCACCTGACTGCAGTGTTGCCAACGTGTCCTATGCCCGCCGTTAAACGCTCCCGTTCGTTGGAAACGGCGGCAGTAGGTGACAGTGATGCTGACGACTTTCTTCTTGAAGACACGTCAAAGAAGAAGCAGAAACCTCAGAAGTCAGGGTCTTCAGCAGGGGCCACGGCTCCCCCTTGCACCCCTTCTGGGGCTGTAGAGGGTGGACTCCTCCTGTCATCGGGGTCCCCAAGTGAGCTTACATGTGGCTCAATGACCGACCCTCCGCCGATGATGGACATAGGGGATTCCCTTTGTCTCCCTGCCCCGTCGCGCCTTCGTCGTCTCGCCTTTCCTCGGGACTTGCCTCTGAGCACACGGACGACCTGGTTCTTCCGTCACTGCTCTCCACTTCAGGACTCAACACTTCGCCTCCGCCGAGGTCCCACAGCCGTGATAGTCACCACACAAATGGACGAGACGGTACGCCTGCTCACTCAGGTGGGCTTTCCTGCTCCCCAGGGGGAGGTGATGCTGAAGTTCACCATCATCACCCCAGAAACTCGTCGTACCAAGGTAATGGTTCGCCACGTACCCTGGGAGATCCCTATCGACGATCTTCGCCCTCTTCTCCCACAACTACTGGACATGGAACGCCGCATCAACCCGGTCTCCAAACATCCATCCAACGAACTCATCGGCTGGTGGGTGGGCCCCCTCCCCCCGAAGGTGAATGTAGGACCAATTCACAATTGTCCTCTCGACCGATTTATCGGAACCCCGAAAATCTGTGGGCGTTGCCAATCGTGGAAACACCGCACCTGGGAGTGCACGAGGATGGTCGCCTGCGGTTTCTGTGCAGGTCCTCACGACACAGTGGAATGCAAATCGAAAATTCAGAACAAAATCCCAGTTATTCCACGGTGCGTCAATTGCCATGGCAGTCACCACGCCTGGAATGCCAATTGCCCACAGCGTCCTGGCACTCGCCCGGGGAAAACTTACCTTGTACCACGGCCCTCGTCTCTGACGAAGCCCCTGTCAACCAAACCTCAATCCTATCCACCACCGCCTCTTCCATCCACCAAGGATTTCCCATTGATCTCCTCTCCTCTACCACCCCCTCCATCACCCCTACCACCCATCCTTTCTCCCCTCTCTCCCTCTCCCTACCGTTCTTGGAACAAGGTCGTTGCCGGCCCTGCCACACAGTCACCACCATCTCCTGCCCACCCGGACCCCCGCTGTCTCTCACCAGCACCACCACCTCTTACTCAACTGAACCCTCACTGTCCCTCTCCGTCGCTACCACCACCACATGCCCAGTCGGGCCCTCGGCAATCCTCGCCGCCACCTCCAGCTCATGCACAGGTACACCAAGCTGGTTCTATGGAAACAATCACTCTCCGTCTGGATCGCCACTCCAAGCAAATCAACCTTCTCTCAACCCAACTCGACTTGTTTGTGAAAACAATTGCGACATTGCAGAAGCAACAACAACTCATTCTGGACACCCTGACCCAACAGGGGCGCGCTTTGCAAGCCCTGATGACCCGCCTCCTTCCATCTCCCGAGATGGAGGATCCATCCCTCGCTCTCCCACTCCTCCCTCTCCATTTCTCTCAACAGAATTTGGTACCTCCTCTGAGCCCTGTCTAGCCCCTCCGACTCATCTCACACCGGAGGCCGTTCCCTCCTCTTCTTACAATGGAACATCCAGGGACTTAGACCTCGCCGGACAGACCTCGCCCAGTTTGTGCTCTCCCATCAAGTAGATGTTGCTCTACTTCAGGAAACCATCACAGACGATGTTACTCCACTCCGCCTCTCTGGCTATTCTGTTTACACCCTGCCTCGGTACCGTGGGCAGGCTCGTGGCCTCCTCACCCTTGTGCGTAACACCATTCCATCTGTTCGTCTCTCTTCACCTGACTCACATGGACCCCCGTCTGAATTACTTTCTGTCTCCCTTACTCTTGGTGACCGGACCCTTCGTGTAGTCAATGTTCATTTCAAGAGTAATTCTCTGGACCCCCAGGTTCTTCACGACCTCCATGATGGGGTTCCCACTATTGTTCTTGGCGACTTTAATGCCCGCCATCCCACTCTTACTCCGGATCATCCCACTCCATGTACCCTTAATGGATCACATCTCTCACAGTTTCTTAATGGGGATGATGTTCGCTTTCTTTGTCCTGACGATCCTACTCGCCTCCCCCACAGTTTCCTTGATGTTGGCTTACTATTGAACGGTCATACTTCCTTTCATCCTACCGTCTGCACCGAGCCTGCTCTGTATAGTGACCATCTTGCCGTTACTACCCATCTCAGGCTCTCCTTCTCTGCCCCGACATCAACTCCTTATCGATCCCCTCGCCTTCGTCTCACACAAGATGCTGTTCCTCCCTTTACCCAATACCTTTCTACCTGGGCGGATTCCTATGTTGTCCCTCAGTCCCTTGACTCTTACATCGCTGATTTTGTTGATGCCGTGTATGACTCTGTCAATCGCGCTACCCCTCCACGCCCTCCCCGTCACCCCAGAAGTGCCACCAACTACTGGTATCGTGTCCCTGCCATGAGACATCTCCGGCAGGTAACCCGTGATCTCCACTCTGCCATACGGAGGTCTCGGTCTCCAGAGGACTAGGAAGACTTCAAAAATTGGTGCTCCTTTGCAACTCAGGAGCGCCGTCGGATACGTGAGGCGGACTGGCTATCCTTCACGGGGTCTCTATCGTTCCAGTCATCACCCTCTTATGTATGGAATCGGATTAACGCTATACGGGGTACTCGACGGAGGCCTCCTCCCCACCCTGATCCCGCCTCCCTTGCCTGCTCTTTAATGGAGGACTGGGCACGAGCTTCCTCCCCAGAGGCACTTCCAGATCCAATGCAGGAGGCAGTGCAGGCCCGCATCGATGCGTCTGAGCCTGTTGTTCGTGCTGCTCTTACCTCCCCTGCCCCCACTGATCATCCCATCACACAGTTCGAGCTTGACAGTGCTCGTCGCTCTAGAAAAGACACCTCTCCTGGGGATGATCAGATAACCTACTCCGTCCTCAACGCCTGTACTAATATTCCTAACGGCCCCTTGCTTGCTCTCTACAATATGTCTTATGAACATGGGGTTCTCCTGTCCAACTGGAAAAATGCCACTATTATCCCCATCCCTAAGCCGGGAGATCCTGGGAAATATCGACCCATTAGTCTTACCTCCTGTGTTTGCAAGATGATGGAGAGGATACTCCATCGTCGCCTTCTTCACACCATAGGCGGCTTCCACAACTCCCTCAATGATTTCATTCAACATCGCAGCACAGCACACTCCATTGCTTCCTTTTATTGCAATCAGACTGCCCGCGTCTCCGTCTTCCTTGATATCAAGGGAGCCTTTGATACGGCTCAGCCTGCCCTCATTTTAGCTGAACTTGCACGGTTAAAGGGAGACTTCTACAATGGATCGCCTCTTACCTCACTGGACGTCAGGCCCGGGTTCGCGTTGAAGGCTCTATGTCTCCTGTTCAAGAAATGAACCTCGGCACCCCTCAAGGTGGAGTCCTGAGTCCCACCTTGTTTAACACTCTCATGCACTCCATTGCATCACTCCCGTGGCCGACAGAAGTTGTCCACCCAGGATATGCCGACGATGTCCTCCTCCAAGCCCCTGACTACCTCAGCATGCAGGAAGCCCTTGATCTGGTCTCCAGAGAGTGTGATTCACTTGGTTTCCTTCTTTCAACTGCGAAAACAAAAGCCATGTGGCACGGTCGTGTTGTACCTCCACCCCTTTTCTTATCAGGAACGCCCTTGGACTGGGTTAATGAGACAAAATACCTGGGTGTGTATGTAACTCGCACACGTTGTCAGATCCCTGAAGTCCGCTATCTTCGAGACATATGTTTTCGGCGTCTCGCTCCCCTCTCTACCATGTGCAGGGGTTCCCTTGGTGCCAGCATCCCTGTACTTCTCACCATGTACAAGCCTTTTGTTCGTTCCTGTGTCGACTACGCCGCCCCTGCCCTCGTCAACATTAGTCGGACTGCTGTCAACCGTCTCGAAGTTATCCAGAGGAAAGCTGCTCGTATCATCCTTGGGGCTCCTCAGTGGACACGCTCTACTTCTCTATATACCGAACTTGGTCTTTCCCCCTTACAGGATCGTGTCCAGGAGTTTTACCTAAAAACTGCCGTTTCCATTCTACGGGATCCTAGGGGCAACTATGTCCAAACCAACTTGACTACTGCTGTCCGAGACCGACCTCCATCTAGAAGACAGTGGCGAGGGTCACTCATCCGAGCCCTTCAGGAACACGACCTCCTGCCTGATATTGTTGTCACCCCTGCTGTTGGTTCGTCTCCTTCTCCCTGGCTGGATTTTCAACCTGAAGTGATTGTCCTCGGTGGACCGCTCCCGAAATCCCAGGTGAACCCTGTTATTCTCTGCAAATACCACCTCTCCAGGATCGCTCACTGGTCCCCAGGTAGGGTCGTCCTCTACACTGATGGTTCTGTTGACCCCGCGACAGGTAGGGCCGGGCTGGTGTCTACATCTCCCGTCCTCATGCCCCTGAGCCTATCAAACTGTCTCTCAGAGTTTCTGACGGGGCATCCTCCACTCAGGCTGAACTAATAGCCCTCCTTGCTGCCCTTCTCGCTGAGGAAGAAGCAGATGGTTTCTGCCCCTTGCTTGTCTGCGGCGATTCCAGGTCTGCTCTCGACGGGATCGCATTTGGATCTGGGGAAAATAAGGACCTCATCCTCCGAATACGAGGGTTAACATCCACACTTCAGGATGAAGGCCGTCCTGTGACATTCCTATGGATACCTAGTCATGTCGGTATCTTGGGGAATGAGGCAGCAGATGACCTTGCCAAGACTGGCTGCAACAAGGCCACACCTGACTACGTTGTTCCTCGAACACTCTTACAGATTAGGACCCAAATCCGTCGCAAACAGAGAGAAGCTCGGGAAGCAGCCATCCCCCTGGACTCCCCGCCCACATGGTACGATGTCCTCCGTAAACTTCCTGACTTCTCGTACGTCTACGGGAAAGGGTCGCGGAAGGGGGACGTGATTGCTGCCCGTATCATCATCGGGTATGACTTTGCTTGGGAGATTGGTATCCCCACATCCCCTGAGCAACGCTCTTGTGCGTTATGCACAACACCCGACAGCCGCACCCTTATCCACTACCTCCTAAGATGTCCCCACACACAACGCTTCCGTGACGCCTGCTGGACCACCACTCCACGACCCCCTGACGGAGACACGATGATCCTCCCAATACTGGCCAGATATTTTGTAAATAATATTAATTATGTGTTAAAGGAACATCCTTCCTTCCTTAGGCTTTAGTAAGCCCCTTTATAATATTTATACTGTATATACTTTTCACATTTGCCAGATGATTCTGGTGTCATTGTACAGGGGTACCTAGTGACAGCACTAGGATCCCGCTTCCTCTATCAAGGAATAAACAATTGAAATTGAATTGAATTATATATATATATATATATATATATATATATATATATATATATATATAATATATATATTGAATCGGCTGCTTGTGCAATTAACCAGGCCGTTCTCATATATTTATTATTTGGGTTTAAGTAACGAAACCCAAACGGTAGTTCCTTGTTTTATTGTAAAAGGGTTGTACATATAATTCCTGAGTGTAGATCGACCGTAAGTTCCACTGTTTAGGAGTGAATGAAAAAGGGACGGCGTTTATGTATTATAAACGCTAGGTCACGTCCTTACGATATTACTTTCTGTGAGCGACTCATGAGTAGTGACCCATCGAGGGAGAACGGTATGGGTACGTCGTTCCCCCTCGAGGGAAGACGGAGCCATCCACTGCGGCTCTCAAATAACGTCTTCCTCTAGTCAAGGATATCAAACTACTGCTCGCTTCAGGTGGCCAGAGAGCCGGCTACTTATGCCTTTACTCAGCATAGTATGACGCAGCTTCCCGTGGGCACACCTTATCACGTGCATTGAACATGTCATCTCATAGCCAGTGGAAAGTTACAGGGTGGTGAATCTGAATATAATATCAGATGTATTGACCCATTTATATAATATGTTCTGTTGATGAGACAGTGGCCTATTACATCAAGGGTAGAAGGGAGAACCACGTCTTGAGAATCTGAGTGGTAACATCACCATTCCTGTGATGCTCAGCTGAGTACCTGAAACTCCTTCGAGCTCAGCGTTACTAGGTCTCCAATTAAAGTTACAGGGTGGTGAATCTGAATATAATATCAGATGTATTGACCCATTTATATAATATGTTCTGTTACAACTTGGAGGAGGACATCGTCGGCATATCCTGAGTGGACAACTTCTGTCGGCCACGGGAGAGATGCAATGGAGTGCATGAGAGTGTTAAACAAGGTGGGACTCAGGACTCCACCTTCAACGCGAACCCGGGCCTGATGTCCAGTGAGGTAAGAGGCGATCCATTGAAGAAGTCTCCCTTTAACCCCTAACCGCAAAAGTTCAGCTAAAATGAGGGCAGGCTGAGCCGTATCAAAGGCTCCTTTCATATCAAGGAAGACAGAGACGCGGGCAGTCTGATTGAAATAAAAGTAAGCAATGGAGTGTGCTGTGCTGCGATGTTGTATGAAACCATTGAGGGAGTTGTGGAAGCCGCCTATGGTGTGAAGAATGCGACGATGGAGTATCCTCTCCATCATCTTGCAAACACAGGAGGTATGGCACATGTGAGGCAGAACGGGGGGTGAATGCCACATGTTAGACATGACGGTGAGGGCGTGTATAAGCAAGCCGCTAGTGGAGACAACCTTGTATAGATACATGAGATATGTGGGAGGAGAGAGGGAGAAGGAGGGTTGTGGAGGCGATGAATTTTTTTGCTTCCCTCGCGGCAGGTACAGAGTCCTCAGATGCGCCTGCTGGGGTGTGTGGGTCTGGGTCAGGAGCAGGAGCTGCGTCAGGAAGAGGGTCTATGACAGCAGCAGGGTGCATGACAGCAGCAGGGTCCACGACAGCAGCAGTGTGCAGGACAGTAGCAGGGAGCACCTAAGGGAAAAAAAAAAGGGTGCGTTGGGCCGCACTCAGGCGCATGGGCCGCGTTGGGAGCAGGAGCTGCAAGGCAGCAGCGGAGGAGGGTCCAGGACAGTGGCAGGGGGTACTGCTGGGCCGGAGGCGGCATCTGAGGCAGGACGGGTGTGCTGGGGTCGGTAGGACGTGGTGCTTGGGGCAGGAAGAGGAGCTGGTGTTTGCTTAGAGACGCAGTGCTGCTCTAGGGTGTCTTACCTGCGGTGTAGAGACAGTAGCTGTAGAGCTGATGAGAGCTGCCTCTGTGTTGATAGGCCAGTCTTCCATGTTGCTTGAAGACTGGGAGAGTGATCAGTTTCTCCTCCATCCGTGTGAGTGCAAATCTCCAGGGGTCACCATTTGTGGGGTACGGGTTATTTGGTAAACACTCAGGATGGGATGGAGAAAGGAAACTCACAATGTGCTCTCTGTATACATGTTGTATTGGATGTACAATGCAGCTTGGTGCTGGAAGTGGCAGCGTGGTTACAAGCGTGATGTAGAGAGAGCTGGTTGGTGAGGATGCTCAGAGGACAGCTTGTGGGTCGCCATGCTCGCCGGCGGGAGCGAGGGCCGCCAGGCAGCGGCGGAGGAGGTGGGTAGCTTGCTGCGGCTGTAGCTAGAAGAAGAGAGAGCTGGTTGGTGAGGATGCTCAGAGGACAGCTTGTGGGTCGCCATGCTCGCCGGCGGGAGCGAGGACCGCCAGGCAGGCGGAGGAGGAGGAGGTGTTGCTGGCTGGTTGGTGTAGGTAGAAAAGAGAGTGGTTGGTTGGTTGGTTGTACGGAGAGAAGAGAGCAGTAGCTCTGAGAGTGGGAGAAGGATAAAAGTACAAGGTAAAGTTCAGAAGTGGGAAGTAAAGGAGAAGGTTAACAGCAGGTGGGCTATCCACCTTGCGGAGACGGGTTTTTTTGTCTTCCGTAACTGTGCTGCATTAGAGGTTCATGGGGTTAGGGAAGGCCGGTCTCAGCCAAGCTAAGCTAAGTTATTCCGAGTTGTCCTTGGGGCATATTATCTTAGGGTGGGGGGGGGTCCCTCCAGGTCCTTGTGGCACTGTAGGGATGATCCCCATCTTTTTTTTCTTTTTTTTTAACTATTTAGGTCTCTGTTTATTTGTGGGGTCCCTCCAGGTCCTTGTGTGACT
Organism: Homarus americanus; assembly: GCF_018991925.1. Lineage (NCBI taxonomy): Eukaryota > Metazoa > Arthropoda > Malacostraca > Decapoda > Nephropidae > Homarus > Homarus americanus. The sequence goes on along the minus strand of NW_024753711.1, from coordinate 15,597 downwards.
GGAGAGTTGTGCCCATCTTTTTGGTTCTTATTTGTTGTTATTTTGTTGTTATTGTGTATATAGAGGCTCTGGTTCTTCATTATCATTTTTCCTGCTTCTAGGCCACCAACTGTGTGTTGTATTGCTGTTTTCCTCAATTAATTTGTTTAGTATGGGATCCTGTTCTTGCTGGATTTTTTCCCATATTGCTTTTGCTTGGGTGTGTATTCTAATGTTGAGTGGGTCTATACCGTGTTCTATGTGTATGTCTTGTACTGTTTGTGTGTATGGTGGTTGGTGTTTTGCCGCTCTTCTGAGGGCTATATTTTGTACTGCTTGATATTTAAGTTGATTAGTTCTTGCAATTGTGTTCAGAGGTATCGGAGGGTATTCTAAGTGTGGTCTGATCAGTGCTTTATATAGGTGCAATTGCGTGTTGGTGTCCAGTTGGAGGAATCTTCTGAGTTTTGTAAGTTGGGTTCTTGCCATAGCTATTCTTTCATTAATGTGAGGGATTATTCCACTTCTGGATATTTTGAGTCCTAATGTTTTTCCCTTGGCAACATATGGTATTTGTTGATTGTTGATAATAATAGGGCATGGGTTCGTTTTCGCGATGTGAATTATTTGGAGTTTTTGGACATTGGTTTTTATCTTCCATTTTCGTTCATAGTCGTTTATTAACTCTATTTCTCTGCATGTTCTAATGGCCATCATTTGTTTTGATTTTCCCGGGTACCTGATTATCTGTGTAACATCATCTGCATATGCTATATATTCTGATTGCCGTGGTTGCGGCATATCTGCCGTATATACAGTATATAACGTTGGTGATATATTGCTGCCTTGGGGAACTCCGCTATAAAGGTTGAAGGTTTGTCCTAGATGGTTGTCAATGATTAGTTTGGCCTTTCTGTTATCTAAGAAATTACATAGTAGTGCTGTGATGTTTGTAGGCATGTTCAATTTGATTATTTTATACTTCATTCCTTCATGCCAGACTTTATCAAATGCTTTTGAAACATCTCTTAGAATTATATTACATTGTTCTTTGTTACTTGCAGCATTTGCGATTGATTCATATATTAATGCTATTGCTGTATTGGTTCCTCGGTTTTTTCGAAAGCCGTGCTGTCTCGGGTTATATTTGTTTTCTTGGTCTAGGAAATTTCTGAGTCTGTGGTTAATTATTTAATCTAATATTTTACCGGGTGTTTCCAGTAATGAGATGGGTCTGTAGTTTTCTGCTTGAGTATGGTTCTTTCCTGGTTTCGGGATGAGTCTGATTTTGGCTAATTTAAATTTGGTGGGGAAAAAGCCAGTTGCAAGTGAGGCATTGTATATATTTTTGAGCTGTTCGATCATAGTCTGAGGAATGTTTTGTAATACGATTTTATTAATTTGGCTTATGCCAGGTGCTTTATTCTTGAAACTTGCTATTGTTTTTACAATATCATTTTGAGTTAGAGGGGCAATTATTGGGTTGTTGATGTTTAAAGAGTTGAGGTTAATTTTTACGGTGTGTTTCCATTTCTCTGTGTTCTGGTTCAGATATGTTCTTGTTGCCTGTTCTGTTTCTTGACAAAAGCTTCTATTATCTTCGTCGTTGATTGTGAATATGTTTTTCCAGAATTCTCTAAATATCGGTTCTTTTTCGTGTGATTCTGTTGCTTTTCTACCGTTTTTGTCCTTAATATAACTCGTTTCTACCGAATTAGTTCCCATTAGGTTTTTAATTTTTTTCCAGAATGCTTTTGGGTTTCTGTGATCTGCTTGTGTGTCCTGAATCAGCTTGTTCCATGTTTCATTGTGTTTGTTCTTACTTATTTCTTTCAGTTCTTCTTTTATATTCCTGTATAATATTCTGATGTCATTGTTCCACCCGTGTGTTTTGGTCAGGTCTTTTATAGCGGAGGTAGGCGTGGCTTAATAGTTGACCTCCGTCATGTAAGGCGGCACTGGTTGACCCAGACCACGAGGCACACACTGTGGAATTCGCGGGGTCGGCTACTCAGCGACAAACAGCATTTGTAGGGGAGAAATCCACTACACTGCAATACCGGGCCGTTCGTGGGCAAGGTGGAGCAAGTCCCTAGCACTTCGCCATGATCCAAAAATCAGTTTAATATCGAAGATCCCACATGGGGATCGTATCAGATATTAAGCTGATAAGAACAGATTTTATTTAAAAGAATGATACATTGTTTTTTATTTACAATAGTTTTGGTATTCCAGATATTTGTGACAATTGGCTGACTATCTTTTACATTTTATACATAGTATTAATATTACACTAACTAGCACCTATTCTTTCTTCTATCTTGACTTTGGGTTTATTTCACCCTACATACTGTCTAGCACCTGAGGTATGTTGTAAGGGCCTGGGACATTAGGGATAGAAATCCCTTACCAGACTAATCAGGTTCTTAATAAAGGAAAGTCAAGGACCATGTTTTTCTGAGGAATAGCAAACAACCGTTTGAGATTGACATCTCTTTACTGTAAAAAAATATAACACAAAACTCTGACACCACTCAACAAACACCAAATAATTACGGGAGTCAAACAATTAATGCAGTCAAAAGTTAATGGAGTAGAACAATTAAGGGAAGCAAACAATTAAAGGAATCAAACAATTAATGGGAGTCAGCAATTATTTGAATCAAACAATTAATGGGAGTTAACAATTGATAGAATCAAACAATAAAGGGGCGTCAGCAATTAATGGAACCAAACAACCATAGAATCAAACAATGAACACATATTTCCTACGGCAGTGGCCTTGGGGGAAGGTTCTGGAACACGGTGATCCACACTCAGGGTAGGGAAGCGTCCATTCAACTCCACACTCGAGGGATGTCTAGAAATGGCAGAACACCGGGCCACAGACGGAATGAGATGAACTGACGGTCGTGGTATGTGGTAGTGGTAGATGACCAGAGAAATGACAGTCGATAAGTGAAGGTCTGGGGACACAGCCCACTAGTCCAGGACCTATGATGAGATCACAGCCAGAATTTGACGAACAGCGGGGTAGCTAGATAGTGACTGTATGGCGGCTGGGGTGAATCTTCCGGTGACCCAGATATTCGCTGCTGTTCTCACCTCTGTCCACCCCCCCCCCCCAAGTGTCGTCGCACCAGCAAACAAGCAAGTAAGCAGCGGTAACGAGCAGAAAGATAGTTTCCGCCCTTACATATGTTCTATATAGATCATTCTCGACCAGAGAATGTCATCACTTACACATAGTTACCTGAAGAGGCGTAGATATCCCTTCGATACCAGTCGTTTCATCAGCTTCTCGTTCTCCGGGTCGTATGTTCCCTGGGGTCCCACTATGAATGCAGCCACCTTCACCTGATGGTATTGTCAATTCAATTTTAATTGTGTATTCCTTGATAGAGGAAGCAGGATCCTAGTGCTGTCACTAGGTAACCCTGTATAATAACACCAGAAGCATCTGGCAAGTGTGACAAGTATATACAGTATAAATATTATAAAGGGGCTTACTAAAGCCTAAGGAAGGAAGGATATTCCTATAACACATAATCAATGTTATTTACATAATATCTGGCCAGTATAGGGAGGATCATCGTCTCTCCGTCAGGGGGTCGTGGAGTGGTGGTCCAGGAGGCGTCACGGAAGCGTTGTGTGTGGGGACATCTTAGGAGGTAGTGGATAAGGGTGCGGCTGTCGGGTCTTCTGCATAATGCACAAGAGCATTGCTCAGGGGTTGCTGGGATACCAATCTCCCAAGCAAAGTCATACCCAATGATGATACGGGCAGCAATCACGTCCCCTTTCCGCGACCCGTCAGGAAGTTTATGGAGGACATCGTAACAGGTGGGTGGGGAGTCCATGGGGATGGCTGCTTCCCGAGCTTCTCTCTGTTTGTGGCGAATTTGGGCCTAAGCTGTAAAAGTGTTCGAGGAACAACGTAGTCAGGTGTGGCCTTGTTGCAGCCAGTCTTGGCAAGGCCATCTGCTGCCTCATTCCCCAAGATACAGACATGACTGGGTATCCATAGGAATGTCACAGGAGGCCTGCATCCTGAAGTGTGGATGTTAACCCTCGTATTCGGAGGATGAGGTCCTTATTTTCCCCTGATCCAAATGTGATGCCGTCGAGAGCAGACCTGGGATCACAGCAGACAAGCAAGGGGCAGAAACCATCTGCTTTTTCCTCAGCGAGAAGGGCAGCAACGAGGACTATTAGTTCAACCTGAGTGGAGGATGCCCGTCAGAAACTCTGAGAGACAGTTTGATAGGCTCAGGGGCATCAGGACGGGAGATGTAGACACCAGCCCCGGCCCCACCTATAGAGGACAACCCTACATGGGGACCAGTGGGCGATCCTGGAGAGGTGGTATTTGCAGAGAATAACAGGGTTCACTTGGGATTTCGGGAGCGGTCCACCGAGGGCAATCACTTCAGGTTGAAAATCCAGCCAGGGAGAAGGAGACGAACCAACAGCAGGGGTGACAACAATATCAGGCAGGAGGTCGTATTCCTGGGGGCTCGGATGAGTGACCTTCGCCACTGTCTTCTAGATGGAGGTCGGCCTCAGATAGCAGGAGTCAAGTTGGCTTGGACATAATTACCCCAAGGATCCCATAGAATAGAAACGGCAGTTTTTAGGTAAAACTCCTGGACACGATCCTGTAAGGGGAAAAGACCAGGTTCGGGTTATAGAGAAGTAGAGCGTGTACACTGAGGAGCCCCAAGGATGATACGAGCAGCTTTCCTCTGGATAACTTCGAGACGGTTGACAGCAGTCAGACTAATGTTGACGAGGGCAGGGGCGGCGTAGTCAACACAGGAATGGACAAAGGACTTGTACATGGTGAGAAGTACAGGGGTGGTGGCTCCAAGGGAACCCCTGCACATGGTAGAGAGGGGAGCGAGACGCCGAAAGCATATGTCTCGAAGATAGCGGACTTCAGGGATCTGACAACGTGTGCGAGTTACATACACACCCAGGTATTTTGTCTCATTAACCCAGTCCAAGGGCGTTCCTGATAAGAGAAGGGGTGGAGGTACAACACGACCGTGCCACATGGCTTCTGTTTTCGCAATTGAAAGAAGGAAACCAAGTGAATCACACTCTCTGGAGACCAGATCAAGGGCTTCCTGCATGCTGAGGTAGTCAGGGGCTTGGAGGAGGACATCGTCAGCATATCCTGAGTGGACAACTTCTGTCGACCACGGGAGAGATGCAATGGAGTTCATGAGAGTGTTAAACATAGTGGGACTCAGGACTCCACCTTGAGGGGTGCCGAGGTTCATTTCTTGAACAGGAGATATAGAGCCTTCAACGTGAACCCGGGCGTGACATCCAGTGAGGTAAGAGGCGATCCATTGAAGAAGTCTCCCTTTAACCCCTAACTGTACAAGTTCAGCTAAAATGAGGGCAGGCTGAGCCGTATCAAAGGCTCCCTTGATATCAAGGAAGAAGGAGACGCGGGCAGTCTTATGGCAATAAAAGGAAAAAATGGAGTGTTCTGTGCTGCGATGTTGTATGAAACCATTGAGGGAATTGTAGAAGCCGCCTATGGTGTGAAGAAGGCGACGATGGAGTATCCTCTCCATCGTCTTGCAAACACAGGAGGTAAGACTAATGGGTCGATATTTCACAGGATCTCCCGGCTTAGGGATGGGGATAATAGTGGCATTTTTCCAGTTAGACGGGAGAACCCCATGTTCATAAGACATATTGTAGAGAGCAAGCAAGGGGCCATTAGTAATATTAGTACAGGCGTTGAGGACGGAGTAGGTTATCTGATCATCCCCAGGAGAGATGTCTTTTCTAATGCGACGAGCACTGTCAAGCTCGAACTGTGTGATGGGATGATCAGTGGGGGCAGGGGAGGTAAGAGCAGCACGAACAACAGGCTCAGACGCATCGAAGCGAGCCTGCACTGCCTCCTGCATTGGATCTGGAAGTGCCTCAAAGGAGGAAGCTCGTGCCCAGTCCTCCATTAACGAGCAGTCAAGGGAGGCGGGGTCAGAGTGGGTAGGAGGAGGAGGCCTCCGTCGAGTACCCCGTATAGCATTAATCCGATTCCATACATAAGAGGGTGACGGCTGGAACGATAGAGACCCCGTGTAGGACAGCCAGTCCGCCTCACGTATCCGACGGCGCTCCTGAGTTGCAAAGGAGCACCAATTTTTGAAGTCTTCCCAGTCCTCTGGAGACCGAGACCTCCGTATGGCAGAGTGGAGATCACGGGTTACCTGCCGGATGTCTCATGGCAGGGATACGATACCAGTAGTTGGTGGCACTTCTGGGGTGACGGGGAGGGCGTGGAGGGGTAGCGCGATTGACAGAGTCATACACGGCATCAACAAAATCAGCGCTGTAAGAGTCAAGGGACTGGGGGACAACATAGGAATCCGCCCAGGTAGAAAGGTATTGGGTAAAGGAAGGAACAGCATCTTGAGTGAGACGAAGGCGAGGGGATCGATAAAGAGCTGATGTCGGGGCAGAGAAGGAGAGCCTGAGATGGGTAGTAACGGCAAGATGGTCACTATACAGAGCAGACTCGGTGCAGACGGTAGGATGAAAGGAGGTATGACTGTTCAAAAGTAAGCCAACATCAAGGAAACTATGGGGGAGATGAGTAGGATCGTCAGGACAAAGAAAGCGAACATCATTATCCCCATTAAGAAACTGTGAGTTATGTGATTCGTTAAGAGTACATGGCGTGGGATGATACGGAGTAAGAGTGGGATGGCGGGCATTAAAGTCGCCAAGAACAATAGTGGGAACCCCATCATGGAGGTAGTGAAGAACCTGGGGGTCCAGAGAATCACTCCTGAAATGAACATTGACTACACGAAGGGTCCGGTCACCAAGAGTAAGGGAGACAGAAAATAATTCAGACGGGGATCCATGTGAGTCAGGTGAAGGGAGACGAACAGATGGAATGGTGTTACACACAAGGGTGAGGAGGCCACGAGCCTGCCCACAGTACCGAGGCAGGGTGTAAACAGTATAGCCAGAGAGGCGGAGTGGAGTATCATCGTCTGTGATGGTTTCCTGAAGTAGAGCAACATCTACTTGATGGGAGAGCACAAACTGGGCGAGGTCTGTCCGGCGAGGTCTAAGTCCCTGGATGTTCCATTGTAAGAAGAGGAGGAAACGGCCTCCGGTGTGAGATGAGTCGGTGGGACTAGACGGGGCTCCAGAGGAGGTACCAAATTCTGTTGAGAAAAGTGGAGAGGGGGGAGTGGGAGAGCGAGGGATGGATCCTCCATCTCGGGAGATGGAAGGAGGCGGGTCGTCAGGGCTTGCAAAGTGCGCCCCTGTTGGGTCAGGGTGTCCAGAATGAGTTGTTGTTGCCTCTGTAATGTCGCAATTGTTTCCACAAACAAGTCGAGTTGGGCAGAGACAAGGTTGATTTGTTTGGAGTGGCAATCCAGACAGAGAGTGATTGTTTCCATAGAACCAACTTGGTGTACTTGTGCAAGAGCTGGAGGTGGCAGCGAGGATTGCCGAGGGCCCGACTGGGCATGTGGTGGTGGTAGCAACGGAGAGGGACGGTGAGGGTTCAGGTGAGAAAGATGTGGTGGTGGTGCTGGCGAAGGAAAGCTGGGGTCCGGGTGGGCAGGAGGTGGTGGTGACTGTGTGGCAGGGCCGGCAACGACCTTGTTCCAAGAATGGTAGGGAGAGGGAGGGAGGGGAGTGTAATGGGCCCCTGTCTCATCAACAGAACATATTATATAAATGGGTCAATACATCTGATATTATATTCAGATTCACCACCCTGTAACTTTCCACTGTCTATGAGTCAGACATGACTTGTACACGTGAGAGGGCAACTCTCCCAGGAGGTAGAGACCCATCGTCAGCATATCTGTAAGCCCCGCACAGCGAGGCCCTTACTCGAGTAGTCACTCACAAAAAGTTATATCGTAAGGACGTGACCTAACGTTTATAATACATAAATGGCGTCCCTTTCTCATTCACTCATATACAGTGGAACTTACGGTCGATCTACACTCAGGAATTATAGATACAATCCTTTTATAATAAAACAAGGAACTACAGTTTGGGTTTCGTTACTTAAACCCAAATAATAAATATATGTGAACGGGCTGGTTAATTGTACAAAAGAGCCGATTCATATAGGTGGCAAGCGGTGTGTACGGATTCTTAAACTGGTAGTCGTATCAAACCGTCTGTGTTTTTGGGAAAAACAAAAAACACACAACAGTGACGCGTTACATAATCCGAGTGTTTAAAACTATATCCCGTATCGAGACGATATTTAGTGAGTGCTCCTTATCTCTGTCACATACGAAACGTGCAAAATTCGTAATATACATATATTACAGCCTGTTGGTGAATATCCAGTTTGTGCTGGTTGAAGTAGACCCCACTCAGCATTTTCATGATACAGTGTTGCAGTGTTGAAGAAAGGTTTCATAACTTGGACTAACAATTGATATTTCACAAGTAGCTGAACAGTTTTGTTGTGTCGCCAGCGTTAATTACGAAGTTCCGGTGTCATCATACAGATCTCTATATATACGTAGACTGTGAAGACTTGGCACACGGCAGTTTCGCTAGCGACCTAGCAACGAACAGAGTGATAACCAATCATCAGCAGTTTCTGATCGACTGTGGAGAACCTCCCCTAGTTTGAAGTGGGTTCATCTCTCGCCAAGGTAGAAGCGTCTCTTCGTTGCCAAGGAAACCAAGAGCAGCGCGCGCATCACCAGGAAGAGGCCCGGCCCACCCTCCACACAAGACTCGACTTGGAACTCGGCTTGAAGGATCACATTTTCTATACAGACGTAACACCCTGTATAAATAGGTATTTAAATTACATAATTATACACACATGAACACGTTCGAGAGATATCTTCACACCTATAGGTTCGTCAGATAGGATTATTTCAATGATAAAGTGTCGAATGTAAAATTAATGTATTGAAATTCTATAATTTACAGTGGTTTAGATCTCTGTTTCCTTATTGATAGTTTAATTATTAACTACAATTCATATTCATTTATCTTGTAAATGAGAGGCAAGTAATCTGCTTTAACTGTTAATTATTCATTGACCCACAAGAGACTAATAGATAATTTTCTAAGTTTCACATATCTAGTGTTGATGACATTGCACACCTAGCGCAGCTGTTTGCTTATAACCAACTCGTCGATGATCAAGCACAGACTGACATTGACTTTGAGTCGGGAACACAGTTAGACGATTCGGTAGGAAGTAGTGAGAAAGTAATTGAGGAATCATTTGACGACTTAAACCGCCGTACTTTACGATCTGGTAATCAATATAGTACTTCACCTAAGTATACAAAAACAGTTACCCCTGTTACAGGTGATAGTGTGTCTCTTTCTAAATCAGTAACAACCTTATTAACCCAGCCTTCTGTTAGGATTAAGAATACTAACTTGCTTAATACTAACACTACAATGACTTCTTCTAACCCTCACGCCAGTACTACTACCACACCTAAACCTGATAATATTATTAATATCATGCAGCGTGGAGACTATGTACGAAATTTTACGGGTCAAGATGATTTTAGGGTCGCACATTTCATTCGTGCATGTGAAGATAACATGCGCACTGGTCAAATAACGACTGACGAAGACAAAAAGGCATATGTTCGTTCCCACATTACGCAGGGTTCTTATGCCGGTAGTCGTTTAAATGCTTTTGGTTTGCAGAGCCTTGATTATGAGAAATTTAAGCGAACGTTAATTGGAATCTTTGGGGGTAGGTCACAGCTGGGCCAGCTTCAATGGATCTTCAGATGGATGGATCGTTGTACGCCAGGGATACACAATGAAACGCCTGTCGACGCTGTCGACATCGCAGGCGAGATTTGCCAGGACATGCAAGCGACATTCCGGACCTCAGATTGGTACGACGATCAGGGTAATATGTCAGAGGACAATGTGGAAACGTTGATAGAGCTAATAAGTTTTCTGCTTTCCGTCCGTCGTCCTCTATATAGCCGGGCACAAGAAGTACAGTATGAACCACCCCTGGATATGGTGGAGTACGCAAATAAGCTCTGTCCCCAGGCTACGGGCCCTTTAATGGCAAATTCCTTAATGGCACAGCCCTCAGTGACGTCACCGCAACCCTTGACGTCTATAGTGCAACCCCAGATGCCTCAGATGGCGCACATGTCTCCCTCCCAGACTCCTCATGAGACACACTTAGCTCCGATTGCACCTCCCCGCCTGACTTATAAACAAAAAACATCTTTACGATGCGCACACTGTAATAAACGTGGCCACGTAATGGAAGATTATTTTCAGCTCCGAGGTAATAGTGCAAAATTTAAGGACACACCCGGTGCAAGGCCATTCTCAAGGTCATACAGTGAGGCAGCCAGACCAGCACCTCCTCTTAACCTGAAAGCGCGCAAATGGTGCGCTCTTCACAAATCGACATCTCATACTTCACATGAGTGCGATGTGCTAATAAAGGCTAGGGGTGTGGACATTAGAGAAACAGAGGTGTCGTATAGGCGCAAGCAGAAACGTCCCCAGGACAAGTCGTCGGGGGAAGACAAACGCATACCACACCAAGGAGAGGGATAGATAGGGTAATTCACGCCTCTCCTCACAGCACTTCTATAGCGGCGTCGCTAGTAGCGGCGCTAAGCAAAGTTGAAGTGTTGTCAGTGCCGGTGAGAGTGGATAATACCAGATTGGCTCTTGATATATACACAGGTGCTTGCGCTAATGTATTGGCCTTGGGCCAGATACTCAAAACACCTCATAAGTTACGTTTTTCAGCATGATACAGTACCATATATTGCGGAAGCCTTACAGTACCATAAATTTAGCATACTCAAAATTTAATTATGGTTCCGTAAGACTACCATAAGTTCTCGTAACTCTAGTGTTTACCCTGTAAATCAAGTTCTCTTGTCGGACGGTAGATGTCAGTGCAGATGCTAGTTGGCCAATCAACGCTCAGTTAACAAAATCATCAACCAATCACAAGAGAAGGAGAAATCATCTGAGAGCGACGCACGTAATATTATTGTGTAAACATGGAAGGACCACCAGCCAAGAAGAGACGACCTAATTTCAGTGAGGCTGAAGTATACGCTCTTGTGACTGAGGTAGCCAAACGAAAAGAAATGATTTTAGGGAAGTTGGACTCAAGTAGATGTACACTTCAACTCAAAAACCATGCCTGGGGTGAAGTGTTAAATGCGGTGAATGCTGTTGGTAGAGTCACCCGCAATGTTACTGAAATTCGGCGGAAGTTTTCTGATCTTCGTGTTAGCGTTAAGAAAAAAGCAGCACAAGATAAGAAATATGCTGGTGGAACAGGTAAGTCATAATATTGTTAGCGTGGTTATTGATTGATAATATGAAACAAACTTAACTATGGTTTTTCTGAGGCTTGGTACGATTTTACGTGTTTGTAAACTCAAGGAAGTAAGTAGTGTGGTGGCTCTCCATCGTGAATGAATACACATATTTTCCTTATATGAGCACATTCATTAAAAGAAACATCGTTCTTCGAAGTTTTCCGTGTGAGTAAATAGTAAAAACTTTACCGTTCAACCTAAATTTTTTTTTCTTTTTACGTGGATTAACCAACCCAGGCACAGTCACTGACCCACGTCGGGGCCTGTAATAATAATTCTTTAGTACTATTAATAAAAATACCTCTTTATTAATAATAATATTAATAATAAATAACCATAAATACCGAAATGAAAACACAAAAAGTGAGAATCAATATACAGTATGTATGTTGTGTTGTCGATATTACGAGAAACAATTGCGACCCTGCAATTGTGTGTAAATGACACATTTAGTCAGATCAGCAACCTTAGACTTGCTCCTAATTTTCGTGATGCCATATGGCAGCAGGGTCTACCATTAGAGTACACATTATGCTTCCAATATCTTCCCACCCGGTAGTCAGGCAAGTCTGTACTACTGTTAATAATTTCCCCACAACTTTTGGATTTTCTTATTATACCTATCATATAGATTACACAATTTTAAGACACACTTGTCATTGTGTCGCAACTGACGTGGAACAGCAGAGATAGTTAATATGAGTTTGTGTGGCAGGGCGGCGGAGGCCTCCCGTTGGTAAAGGAAGCTAGGTTAGGTAGGTTTGGTTACTGTTATAAACTTCATATTAATAATTACGTTATTTCCGACGGTAATGAAGGTCATAATGTATAAGTTGCCATAGAATTCCTTTTTTTATGTCGTTAATTTTCATTCATCAATAGATTTATATTCATATTTGGTATACATTAATATGTAAATTTTACTTTGTTAGGCTTATGAGTTTGCAACTAATACAGGTTGAAAATTTCTGGCTGCGACTATTTTTTTTGACTTATTTTACCATTTATTGTTTGTTACCTTAATCTAATTAACTTTTGACATAGATAAAGGAGAATTTTTGTGGCTACAGCTACAATGATAGGTTAGGTTATAATGTTTGGAACTATTTCAGTAGATTCCTTTGTAACTATGATTTCTGCCAAATATAACATAGTTAGCATATAGTGTATGTAACCACAGCTCACAGTAAGACAGTTATTATTTATATTTTCTCTTCAAGGTGGCGGCCCCCAAATTGAAATTACATACACTGCAATTGAAGAAGCAATTCTTCAACTATTAGATCCAGCCTCTATACATGGGATTCCAGGGGATTTTGAAAGTGAAGAACCTATTAATGGTAATTCAGTCAAAATATTTTTCCAACCCCCTGATATATTTTGTTCTTTTCTGTCCTTGTTTTTATTTAAAAAATACTTTTGGAGACATTTTTTCACATCTTGATTTGGAAATACTGTACAGTATACTGATTTTTTATATAATTTTGAAAAATAACAACACTAGTAAGTTGGTTTCATTTCTAGCTTGTTTATTGTTTCCCTAAGTTATATATTAAATGTTGTTATAACTCGTATGTTAATGGACAAAATTGAGAAGTGCAAATATAAGAAATTTAACGCCTAGTTGATATTTAGATTTAAAAATATTTTAAACAAATATATTTAGATGGTCAACACTATTTTTCAAACCATTATTTTTCCTAAAAGCTTTTGTATATTTGGAAATACAGTGTAATATTTTAATTTTACTCTTAACATAGACTTCAATCAACCTATTATACTACATTTCTTTCCAGAAGAAGAAAGAGAACCAACCCCCGGACCCTCAGGAGCTTGGTTTACAGCTACCGGTAGTTGTTTCCGAGAGGAATTTATGTTTCGGCCCGTTCAAGAGAAAGATGATTTTATAACCTGCATTCTGAATGAGGATATACAGGAACATGATATCACAGTACCCATTGTGCATTTAGAACCTGAAACTTCAGCACCTACAAACATTCCTGGATTTTCATCATCCGGAACATATGTGGTAGAAACATGTAGTTCAAGCAATACTCGTCAACCTATTGCTGCTACCACGGAACAGCGAAGTAGGTCTAGTACCCCTTCTGCCACAGCTGTTAGGTCAACTGTAATTGGTGATTCCACTGATGAAATGGGTTCACCTCCAATGCCAAGTACCAGCAGAAGTGGCAGGAGGCCACGAACCTCTTCTGCCCGAAAAGATGAAGATCTTCTTCGAGAGATGCTTCGTGTTCAAACACAAATGAGTGACAGTTTTTTACAGCTTGTAGCTAACACCGAGTGCATTGCATCTGCAATGCTATGCATTGCAAGAGTTATGCAGTCGAAAAATCCTATCCAATGATACTGTGTTTATGGTATGTGTATATGTAGTTGTTTACTTAGGTAAGTCCTTTACTTTTGGTAAATGTGATAATAGCGTAGTTGAAAAGTCATCAAACATTTATTGTAAATTTTCCTTTGAGTGATTGTTATGAAGGAAGACGGCATGTTAAAAAATTGTGTAACTTTCACTTGCAGCCTATACTAGTCATGAAAATGTAACAGGAATATTTAGCTCTCCATAAGTTCATTAAAATCACGAAGTTAAGTGAAAGACACACATTTGTCAACTTATAACATGTGTTGCAGTGCTACTACGGGTAATGTTTACCCAGGTTTTGGGTAAAAGTTCCTACCACACTCAAAATTATATGTTTGAAAAGAGGCTCATGTACTTATTTTTATTTTTTAAAGGTTCCTTTATTTTGTAAGACGTAGTCAATTTCCAGTTCAACGAGTTTTATTTGTTAGTTTGTAGTTTGCGAAGTATGATTCAAGTAGGTTTAAACAGAAATAATGGTGCAAATTCACCAACAGCCTACTGTAATCGCTGCTATTTAACACACATTAGTCTCCAAAGCGCAAGTTGTTGCATTGGTTCTATCATAAGGATGTGCTGTCTCATGTTACATTTTATAGCTTAACAAGCAAAGAGTATTCTATTTTTTTCTTTATTACTTGTAGTAGTACAGTATTGGGTTATAAGTTTCTTTTAATTTACGGGTATTGATGCAGGTAATTCTAGACATATGAAAATTATACTGTATTCCATTCTTAAATCTAAAAAATGGCAACAAATAACAGTAGTTGTATTATTATTTCACAACGATGTGGTGACCCATGTCAAATTGTGTAGTTTAAGATGCTAACAGTGGCAATATTTTTTTATTGTTAAAATTTCTAAAATATGTTTTATATAAGGATTTTTTGTTTCACAAACTTTAGTGCCTTTGGTATTTAGTAGTATTAAAAGTATACTGTATTGGAATCAAATTTGTTCAAGGATATAGTACATATATTATTAAGGTAAGAGAAAGCCATTTAATTTCTATAAAGAAGTTTATTTTATTATGTACAGTATATTGAAAATAAAAGTTAAATCAATGTACGCTTTATTCGCATTACCTCTGTATACTGCACTAAAAAATACTATTCAAACATAGAGGAAAAATGTATTGGTGAATTGATATTTGATTTTAATTCATCAAGTAAACCAATTATGGACTACATTGGCTCTGACTGCTTGGCCTGTCCCTGCTACAGCTTCAGCTGGATTGTCAATCTCTCCATCATCGTCGACCATGTCGTGGGGAAGTGGTACCCTTCTCATTAAACAATAATTGTGAAGAAGGAAACATGCATTTACAATTTTGGCTCATTTGGAAGGATCGTATTGAAGTGATCCACCAGAACGGTGAAGGCATCGAAATCGTGATTTTAGGACACCAAAAGTTTGCTCTACAACTACGCGGGTTTTGGTATGGCTGTTGTTATACCTAACTTCTCCAGGGGTTGAGGGGTTTCTAAATGGTGTCATGAGGAATGCCTCTAATGGGTACCCACTGTCACCTGGAATAACAGGAGTGATTAAAAAATAAAGAAATAAATGTACAGCTCAATAAGCAGTTGGCCCAGATGAAGGCGTCATGTGTACAACCTGGATACTTGGTGCTGTAGTTTGTGATCAACCCGTCGGCATTACATACTACTTGTACATTGAGAGAGTGGTATCGCTTCCTGTTTACATATGTTCCATCATTTTCAATTGGGGCTTTTATGGGTATGTGTGTTCCATCAATTGCACCAATGACTCTTGGAAGGTTTCTTATTCTGGCAAAACCTTGCACAGTTCTTGCTATTTGTACATTACCTGTTGGCATCTTTATTTCAGATCTTGCCCTTTCTG
>NW_024753710.1:0-6672 GCF_018991925.1 Homarus americanus | reverse complement strand
TTGTTATACACTATGAGGGGGGCTTTGTTATACTCGATCAGGGAACTTTGTTATACTCGGTGAGGGGACTTTGTTACACTCGATTAGGTAGACTTTGTTATACTCGTTCAGGGGACTTTGTTATACTCGTTCAGGGGACTTTGTTATACTTGATCAGGGGACTTTGTTATACTCGATGAGGGGGCTTTGTTAGACACGATCAGGGGCTTTGTTATACTTGATCAGTGGCCTTTGTTATAATCGTTCAAGGGACTTTGTTATACTCGATCAGGGGACTTTGTTATACTCGATCAGGGGACTTTGTTATAGTCGACCAGGGGAGTTTGATATACTCGACCAGGGGACTTTGTTATACTCGATGAGGGGCCTTTGTTAAACTCGATGAGGGTCATTTGTTATACTCAACCAGGAGACTTTGTTATACTCGATCAGGGGACTTTGTTAAACTAGATTAGGGGCCTTTGTTATACTCGATCAGGGGGCTTTGTTATACTCGATCATTGAACTTTGTTATACTCGATCAGGGGGCTTTGTTATAGTCGTTCAGGGGACTTTGTTATACTCGATCAGGGGACTTTGTTATACTCGATAAGGGGACTTTGTTATAATCGACCAGGGGAGTTTGTTATACACGACCAGGGGACTTTGCTATACTCGATCAGGGGCCTTTGTTAAACTTGGTCATGGGCCTTTGTTATACTCGATCAGGGGACTTTGTTATACTCGATCAGGGGACGTTGTTATACTCGATCAGCGGACCTTGTTATACTCGATCAGGAGACCTTGTTATACTCGATGAGGGGGCTTTGTTATACTCGATCAGGGGCCTTTGTTATACTCGATCAGGGGACTTTGTTATACTCAACCAGGGTTCTTTGTTATACTTGACCAGGGGAGTTTGTTATACTCGACCAGGGGACTTTGTTATACTCGATGAGGGGACTTTGTTAAACTCGATGAGGGACCTTTCTTATACTCGACCAGGGGACTTTCTTACACTAGATCAGGGGCCTTTGTTAAACTCGATCAGGGACCATAGTTATACTCGATCAGGGGACTTTGTTATACTCGATCAGGGGACTTTGGTATACTCGACCAGGTGAGTTTGTTATACTCGACCAGGGGACTTTGTTATGCTCAATGAGGGGCCTTTGGTAAACTCGATCAGGGGACTTTGTTATACTCGACCAGGGGACTTTGTTATTCTCGATAAGGGGGACTTTGTTATACTCGATTAGGGGGCTTTGTTATACTCGATCAGGGAACTTTGTTATACTCGATCAGGGGCCTTTGTTATACTCGATGAGGGGACTCTGTTATACTCAAGCAGGGGACTTTGTTATACTCGATCAGGGGCTTTGTTATACTTGATGAGAGGGCTTTGTTATACTCGATCAGGGGACTTTGTTATTCTCGATAAGGGGGACTTTCTTATACTCGATCAGGGGCTTTGTTATACTCGTTCAGGGGACTTTGTTATACTCGATCAGAGGACTTTGTTATCCTCGATCAGGGGACTTTGTTATACTCGAATAGGGGACTTTGTTATACTCGACCAGGGGAGTTTGTTATACTCGACCAGGGGACTTTGATATACTCTATGAGGGGCCTCTGTTCTACTCGATCAGGGGAATTTGTTATATTCGATGAGGGGATTTGTTATACTCGATCATTGGACTTTGTTATACTCGATGAGGGGCCTTTGTTATACTCGATTAGGGGCCTTTGATATACCCGATCAGGGGACTTTGCCATAATCGATCAGGTGACTTTGTTATACTCGTTCAGGGAGCTTTGTTAAACTTGATCAGGGAACTTTGTTTTACTCGATAAAGGGGCTTTGTTATACTCGATCAGGGGGCTTTGTTATACTTGATCAGGGGCCTTTGTTATAATCGTTTAGATGACTTTGTTATACTCGATCATGGGACTTTGTTATTCTCGATCAGGGGACTTTGTTATACTCGACCAGGGGAGTTTATTATACTCGACCAGGGGACTTTGTTATACTCGATGAGGGGACTTTGTTATACTCGATCAAGGACTTTGTTATCCTCGATCAGGGGACTTTGTTATACTCGGTGAGGAGGCTTTGTTATACTCGATCAGGGGACTTTGTTATACTCGATGAGGGACCTTTGTTATACTCGATCAGGGGACTTTGTTATGCTCGATCAGGGGACTTTGTTATACTCGACTAGGTGAGTTTGTTATACTCGACCAGGGGACTTTGTTATACTCAATGAGGGGCCTTTGTTAAACTCGATGAGGGGCCTTTGTTATACTCGACCAGGGGACTTTGTTATACTCGATCAGGGGCCTTTGTTAAGCTCGATCCAGGGGCCTTTGTTATATACTCGATCAGGGGTCTGCTTTGTTATACCGATCAGGGGGACTTTGTTATACTCGATCCAGCGGACTTTGTTATACTCGATCGCAGGGACGTTGTTATACTCGATCAGGGGACCTTTGTTATACGCGATCAGGGGCCTTTGTTATACTCCATCAGGGGACTTTGTTATACTCGACCAGGGTTCTTTGTTATACCCGATCATGGGACTTTGCTATACTCGATCAGGGGACATTGTTATACTCTATGAGGGGGGCTTTGTTATACTCGATCAGGGAACTTTGTTTTACTCGGTGAGGGGACTTTGTTACACTCGATCAGGGGACTTTGTTATACTTGATCAGGGGACTTTGTTATACTCGATGAGGGGGCTTTGTTATGCACGATCAGGGGGGTTTGTTATACTTGATCAGTGGCCTTTGTTATAATCGTTCAAGGGACTTTGTTATACTCGATCAGGGGACTCTGTTATACTCGATCAGGGGACTTTGTTATACTCGACCAGGGGAGTTTGATATACTCGACCAGGGGACTTTGTTCTACTCGATCAGGGGGCTTTGTTATACTCGATTAGGGAACTTTGTTATACTCGATCAGGAGCCTTTGTTATAATCGTTCAGGGGACTTTGTTATACTCGATCAGGGGACTTTGTTAAACTTGATCAGGGGCCTTTGCTATACTCGATCAGGGGCCTTTGTTAAACTTGATCAGCGGCCTTTGTTAAACTTGATCAGGGGCCTTTGTTATACTCGATCAGGGGACTTTGTTATACTCGTTCAGGGGACTTTGTTATACTTGATCAGGGGACTTTGTTATACTCGATGACGGGGCTTTGTTATCCACGATCAGGGGCTTTGTTATACTTGATCAGTGGCCTTTGTTATAATCGTTCAAGGTACTTTGTTATACTCGATCAGGGGACTTTGTTATACTCGATCAGGGGACTTTGTTATAGTCGACCAGGGGAGTTTGATATACTCGACCAGGTAACTTTGTTATACTCGATGAGGGACCTTTGTTAAACTCGATGAGGGTCCTTTGTTATACTCGACCAGGGGACTTTGTTATACTCGATTAGGGGCCTTTGTTAAACTCGATCAGGGCCCTTTGTTATACTCGATCAGGGGGCTTTGTTATACTCGATCAGGGAACTTTGTTATACTCGATCAGGGGACTTTGCTAGAGTCGTTCAGGGGACTTTGTTATACTCGATCAGGGGACTTTGTTATACTCGACCAGGGTTCTTTGTTATACCCGATCATGGGACTTTGCTATACTCGTTCAGGGGACATTGTTATACTCTATGAGGGGGGCTTTGTTATACTCGATCAGGGAACTTTGTTTTACTCGGTGAGGGGACTTTGTTACACTCGATCATGGGACTTTGTTATACTTGATCAGGGGACTTTGTTATACTCGATGAGGGGGCTTTGTTATACACGATCAGGGGGGTTTGTTATACTTGATCAGTGGCCTTTGTTATAATCGTTCAAGGGACTTTGTTATACTCGATGAGGGGACTCTGTTATACTCGATCAGGGGACTTTGTTATACTCGACCAGGGGAGTTTGATATACTCGACCAGGGGACTTTGTTATACTCGATGAGGGGCCTTTGTTATACTCGATCAGGGGGCTTTGTTATACTCGATCAGGGGACTTTATTATACTCGATCAGGGGCCTTTGTTATAATCGTTCAGGGACTTTGTTATACCGACTCAGACTTTGTTAAACTCTGGATCAGGGCCTCATATACTCGATCAGGGGCCTTTGTTAAACTTGATCAGCGGCCTTTGTTAAACTTGATCAGGGGCCTTTGTTATACTCGATCAGGGGACTTTGTTGTACTCGATGAGGGGGCTTTGTTATCCACGATCGGGGGCTTTGTTATACTTGATCAGTGGCCTTTGTTATAATCGTTCAAGGGACTTTGTTATACTCGATCAGGGGACTTTGTTATACTCGATCAGGGGAGTTTGTTATAGTCGACCAGGGGAGTTTGATATACTCGACCAGGGAACTTTGTTATACTCGATGAGGGGCCTTTGTTAAACTCGATGAGGGTCCTTTGTTATACTCGACCAGGGGACTTTGTTATACTCGATCAGGGGCCTTTGTTAAACTCGATCAGGGCCCTCTTTGTTATACCTGATCAGTTGTCATACTTCCGATCAGGAACTTTGTTATACTCGATCAGGGACTTTGTTATAGCCGTTCAGGAATTTTGTTATACTCGATCAGGGGACTTTGTTATACTCGATAAGGGACTTGTTATAATCGACCAGGGAGCTTTGTTACACTAATCAGGGACTTTGCTATACTCGATCAGGGCCTTTTGTTAAATCAGCGGGCCTTTATACTCGATCAGGGGACTTTTGTTATACTCGATCAGGGGACTTTGTTATACTCGATCAGCGGATTTGGTTATACTCGATCAGGAGACTTTGTTATACTCGATGAGGGGCCTTTGTTATACTCGATCAGGGGCCTTTGTTATACTCAATCAGGGGACTTTGTTATACTCAACCAGGGTTCTTTGTTATACTTGACCAGGGGAGTTTGTTACACACGACCAGGTGACTTTGTTATACTCGATGAGGGGCCTTTGTTAAACTCGATGAGGGACCGTTGTTATACTCGACCAGGGGACATTCTTACACTAGATCAGGGGCCTTTGTTAAACTCGATCTGGGGCCATAGTTATACTCGATCAGGGGACTTTGTTATACTCGATCAGGGGACTTTGGTATACTCGACCAGGTGAGTTTGTTATACTCGACCAGGGGACTTTGTTATGCTCAATGAGGGGCCTTTGGTAAACTCGATCAGGGGACTTTGTTATACTCGACCAGGGGACTTTGTTATTCTCGATAAGGGGGACTTTGTTATACTCGATTAGGGGGCTTTGTTATACTCGATCAGGGAACTTTGTTATACGCGATCAGGGGCCTTTGTTATACTCGATGAGGGGACTCTGTTATACTCAAGCAGGGGACTTTGTTATACTCGATCAGGGGCTTTGTTGTTTCTGGATGAGAGGGCTTTGTTATACTCGATCAGGGGACTTTGTTATTCTCGATAAGGGGGACTTTGTTATACTCGATCAGGGGCTTTGTTATACTCGTTCAGGGGACTTTGTTATACTCGATACGAGGACTTTGTTATCCTCGATCAGGGGACTTTATTATACTCGAATAGGGGACTTTGTTATACTCGACCAGGGGACTTTGTTATACTCGACCAGGGGACTTTGTTATACTCTATGAGGGGCCTCTGTTCTACTCGATCAGGGGAATTTGTTATATTCGATGAGGGGACTTTGTTATATTCGATCATTGGACTTTGTTATACTCGATGAGGGGCCTTTGTTATACTCGATTAGGGGCCTTTGATATACCCGATCAGGGGACTTTGCCATAATCGATCAGGTGACTTTGTTATACTCGTTCAGGGAGCTTTGTTAAACTTGATCAGGGAACTTTGTTTTAAAGATAAAGGGGCTTTGTTATACTCGATCAGGGGGCTTTGTAATACTTGAACAGGGGCCTTTGTTATAATCGTTTAGATGACTTTGTTATACTCGATCAGGGGACTTTGTTATACTCGATCAGGGGACTTTGTTATACTCGACCAGGGGAGTTTATTATACTCGACCAGGGGACTTTGTTATACTCGATGAGGGGACTTTGTTATAATTTTAACAAGGACTTTGTTATCCTCGATCAGGGGACTTGTTATACTCGGTGAGGAGGCTTTTGTTATACTTTTGACCAGGGACTTGTTATACTCGATGAGGACCTTTGTTATACTCGATCAGGGACTTTGTTATGCTCGATCAGGGACTTGTTTATATCGACTAGGTGAGTTTGTTATACTCGACCAGGGGACTTTGTTATACTCAATGAGGGGCCTTTGTTATACTCGATGAGGGGCCTTTGTTATACTCGACCAGGGGACTTTGTTATACTCGATGAGGGGCCTTTGTTAAACTCGATGAGGGGCCTTTGTTATTCTCGATCAGGGGACTTTGTTTTACTCGAACAGGGGACTTTGTTATACTCGATCATCGGACTTTGTTATACTCGATCAGGGACGTTGTTATACTCGATCAGGGGCCTTTGTTATACTCGATCAGGGGCCTTTGTTATACTCCATCAGGGGACTTTGTTATACTCGACCAGGGTTCTTTGTTATACCCGATGAGGGGAATTTGCTATACTCGATCAGGGGACATTGTTATACTCTATGAGGGGGCTTTGTTATACTCGATCAGGGAACTTTGTTATACTCGGTGAGGGGAATTTGTTACACTCGATCAGGG
>NW_024753709.1:0-13041 GCF_018991925.1 Homarus americanus | reverse complement strand
CCACCTCTAGTGCAGGGTCTCTAGTGTACAGGGTCACCTCAGTGTACAGAGTCACCTCTAGTGTACAGGGTCACCTCTAGTGTACAGGGTCACCTCTAGTGTACAGGGTCACCTCTAGTGTACAGGTCACCTCTGGTGTACAGAGTCACCTCTAGTGTAGGGTCACTTCTAGTGTACAGGGTCACCTCTAGTGTAGGGTCACCTCAGTGTACAGAGTCACCTCTGGTGTACAGAGTCACCTCTAGTGTACAGGGCCACCTCTAGTGTATAGGGTCACCTCTGGTGTACAGGGTCACCTCTGGTGTACAGAGTCACCTCTAGTGTACAGGGCCACCTCTAGTGTACAGGGTCACCTCTAGTGTACAGGGCCACCTCTAATGTACAGGGTCACCTCTAGTGTGGGGTCACCTCTAGTGTACAGGGTCACCTCTAGTGTACAGAGTCACCTCTAGTGTACAGGTCACTTCTAGTGCAGGGTCACCTCTAGTGCAGGGTCACCTCTGGTGTGGGGCCACCTCTAGTGTACAGGGTCACCTCTAGTGTACAGGGCCACCTCCCCAGTGTGGGGTCACCTCTAGTGTACAGGGTCACCTCTAGTGTACAGAGTCACCTCTGGTGTACAGAGTCACCTCTAGTGTACAGGGCCACCTCTAGTGTAGGGGTCACCTCTAGTGTACAGGGTCCCTCTAGTGTACAGGGTCACCTCTAGTGTACAGGGTCACCTCTAGTGTACAGGGTCACCTCTAGTGCAGAGTCACCTCTGGTGTACAGAGTCACCTCTAGTGCAGGGCCACCTCTAGTGTACAGGGTCACCTCTAGTGTACAGGGTCACCTCTAGTGTACAGGGTCACCTCTAGTGTATAGGGTCACCTCTAGTGTATAGGGTCACCTCTAATTGTGGGGCCACCTCTAGTGTACAGGGTCACCTCTAGTGTACAGGGTCACCTCTAGTGTACAGGGTCACCTCTAGTGTAGGGTCACCTCTAGTGTACAGGGCCACCTCCTAATGTACAGAGTCACCTCTAGTGTACAGGGACCCTCTGGTGTACAGGGCACCTTCTAGTGTACATGGTCACCTCTAGTGTACAGGGGCCACCTCTAGTGTACAGGGCCACCTCTGGTGTGGGCCACCTCTGGTACTGGGCCACCTCTGGTGTGCAGGGCCACCTCTAGTGTACAGGGTCACCTCTAGTGTACAGGGTCACCTAGTGTACAGGTCACCTCTAGTGTAGGGTCACCTCTAGTGTACAGGGCCACCTCTGGTGTACAGAGTCACCTCTAGTGTGCAAGTCACCTCTCAGTGTACAGGGCCACCTCTAGTGTACAGGGTCACCTCCTGGTGTACAGGGTCACCTCTAGTGTCTGGGGCCACCTCTAATGTACAGAGTCACCTCTAGTGTACAGAGTCACCTCTAGTGTACAGGGTCACCTCTAGTGTACAGGGTCTCCTCTGGTGTACGGGGCCACCTCTAATGTACAGAGTCACCTCCTGTGTGCAAGTCACCTCTAGTGTGCAGGGTCACCTCTAGTGTAGGGTCTCCTCTAATGTACAGAGTCACCTCTAGTGTACAAGTCACCTCTATGTGCAGGGTCACCTCTAGTGTACAGGGTCTCCTCTAGTGTACAGGGCCACCTCTAGTGTACAGGGTCACCTCTAGTGTGCAGAGTCACCTCTTGTACGGGTCACCTCTAGTGTCCAGGGTCACCTCTAGTGTGGGGTCACCTCTAGTGTAAGGGGTCTCCTCTAGTGTACAGGGCCACCTCTAGTGTACAGGGCCACCTCTAGTGTACAGGGCCACCTCTGGTGTGCGGGCCACCTCTAGTGTACAGGGTCTCCTCTAGTGTACAGGGCCACCTCTGTGTACAGGGCCACCTCTAGTGTGCAGGGCCACCTCTGGTGTACAGGGCCTCTAGTGTACGGGTCACCTCTAGTGTACAGGGTCACCTCTAGTGTACAGGGTCACCTCTAGTGTACAGGGCCACCTCTAGTGTACAGGGCCACCTCTAGTGTACAGGGCCACCTCTAGTGTACAGGGTCACCTCTAGTGTACAGGGTCACCTCTAGTGTGCAGGGTCACCTCTAGTGTACAGGGTCTCTAGTGTACAGGGTGACCTCTAGTGTCAGGGTCACCTCTAGTGTACAGGGTGACCTCTAGTGTATGGGGTCACCTCTAGTGTACAGGGTCACCTCATTTGGGGTCACCTCTGGTGTACAGGGTCACCTCTAGTGTACAGGGTCACCTCTAGTGTACAGGGCCACCTCTAGTGTACAGGGTCACCTCTAGTGTGCAGGGTCACCTCTAGTGTACAGGGCCACCTCTAGTGTACAGGGCACCTCTAGTGTACAGGGTCACCTCTAGTGTACAGGGTCACCTCTAGTGTGGGGTCTGTCATGTCAGGGTCACCTCTAGTGTGCAGGGTCACCTCTAGTGTACAGGGTCACCTCTAGTGTACAGGGTCACCTCTAGTGTACAGGGTCACCTCTAGTGTACAGGGTCACCTCTAGTGTACAGGGTCACCTCTAGTGTACAGGGTCACCTCTAGTGTACAGAGTCACCTCTAGTGTACAGGGTCACCTCTAGTGTACAGGGTCACCTCTAGTGTACAGGGTCACCTCTAGTGTACAGGGTCACTCTGCTGAATGAAGTCGTCTGATCTTAACCAAATAAAATATTATAAATGGCGTCCCTGTCGTGAAGGTGTTGATGTTTGAAGCTTAATTGTGTATATTAATAATGTTGAGAGAAATTAATTTAAACTGTTCTCTCAGAAGCTTAATCTGTTCTCTCAGAAGCTTACTGTCCTCCCAGACGCATAACTGTCCTCCCAGAAGCATAAACTGTCCTCCCAGACGCATAAACTGTCCTCCCAGACGCATAAACTGTCCTCCCAGACGCTTAACCAAACTAAACTGTGAGTAGTCATAACGGAGTCTGGTATAACTATTTACTGAGCACTGTTGTTTGCTCACTACTGTGTTAAATAAACTTATAAATATTTAACGTCTTGTACCTGAAGCGCTTTCATCATGTTGCCTGAGATCCTTCCCGTAAAGGAGACATTTCTTTGCTGATAAATATAAGTTAGTTGCTGGAATACACCATTTAACTATGACTAACTAGTGATGTATCTTCACCTGTCACACTACACCTAATGATGTATCTTCACCTGTCACACTACACCTAATGATGTACCTTCACCTGTCACACTACACCTAATGATGTATCTTCACCTGCTCATTTATGTGTATTTTGATAATTTACATATATATCACAACACAAACATTCACTTGACCTCCATGAAAATCTGTAAGGCACGTGTGTGCAGTATTCTGAGACACCATGTACTGGATGATGCAACGGCTGGTGGGGATACAGCTCGTCTTCTCTCCTAGGGACTCTGGTTCGATCTTCGTTAACCCCCCCACCCCACCGCCTCCCAGCTGTAAACCAGTACCTCACTCTACAGATGGGGACGTGCCGATTACGCTGCCTCTGCCAGGCTGTATCTTATGGGACTCACTCTACTTTAAGGACATACAGGATAGCACTGTACTGTACACAACCTTGAGATATACCAATAACACCCTAACCACACACAAGCCTCCCCCTCTGTCCGTCTAGCTGGGCTGTTACTTTGCCCACCTTACCAAGCCTCCACACCTCACCGAGCCTCCCCACACCTCCACCGAGCCTCCCCCACACCTTACCAAGCCTCCCCACACCTCCCAGGCCTCCCACACACACCTCCTGAGCCTCCCCACACACCTCCTGAGCCTCCCACACCACCCACCGAGCCTCCCACAAACACCTCACCAGGCCTCCCCCACACACCTCACCGAGCCTCCCCCACACCTCACCGGGCCTCCCCACACCTCCTCGGGCCTCCCCCACACACCTCACCGAGCCTCCCCCCACACCACCTCACCGAGCCTCCCCCACACACCTCACCAGGCCTCCCCCACCTCACCGAGGCCTCCCCACACACCTCACCGAGCCTCCCCACACACCTCACCGAGCCTCCCCACACACCTCATCAGGCCTCCCCACACCTCGCCGAGCCTCCCCACACACCTCCACCGAGCCTACCCACACACCTCACGAGCCTCCCCCACCTCGCCAGGCCTCCCCACACACCTCACCGAGCCTCCCCCACACCTCACCGAGCCTCCCCACACACCTCACCGAGGCCTCCCCACACACCTCGCCAGGCCTACCCCACCTCCACTGAGCCTCCCCACACACCTCACCGAGCCTCCCCACACAACTCACCGGGCCTCCCCACACACCTCACCGAGTCTCCCACACACCTCACCGGGCCTCCCCCACACACCAGGCCTCCCCACACACCTCATCGAGCCTCCCCACACACACCTCTCGGCCTCCCACACACCTCACCGAGCCTCCCCACACACACCTCACCGGGCCTCCCACACACACCTCACCAGGCCTCCCCACACACACCTCACCGAGCCTCCCCCACACCTCACCAGGCCTCCCCCACACACCTCACCGAGCCTCCCACACACACGTACATTTGATCATAATACTCAACCATACATCTCTCTTAATTATGCTTCATATTTCTCAAACCCGTTTCATTCTCCTTAGTAAAGAAACTGCATCTCCTCTTACCTCCACCCAGACTCATTTTCTGAAGATGTTGTAAAATAGTTCCCAGTTTTAGAGGCGATATAATGGTTTAAATTCTCCATCAACACAAAGTATAGTATTACAGAGAGAGGCGAGGGCGCGTTGCTGGACGAATGAGCTTCATCTGGATATATAAACTTTACAGTATTTATTACATTAACTCTCGTAAACGTCTACGGTTAAGTTTACAATAAATATTTAAGATTATTTATGCCAGCAATTTACATAAACTCAACAGTACAGTCATCGTGAAGGAATGCCCAGATTTTTATATATACTGTACTCGTATTTATTTCAAATCGGGTCATTGTTTTTCGATGACCCTGTTGGCGTGTATATGACAAAAGGCAAAAGGATTGGTAGTTTAATTTGATAAGGTTGTTAAAGGAATTAAGTAAGCAGGGGCAGGGATATAATATGACATTGAAACCAAAAATAGATTAGTTTTCAGTATTATCCAGGACAACAACAGAGAAGTAATGGGTAGAGTTGAGGGCCAGGGGAGGGCAGAGACTGGGATGGGTGAATGAAACTAAAAACTGGGTCATCATAGAGATATTGGAGGATTGGTAAAAAACAGCCCGTTTAGAGTGGAGGACTGTGGTCGCCAACCCTCAGATACAAAGACTGTACTCTGATTGGTTGAAGTGTATGTCCTGTATATTTATCTTAATTTAACAATGTAATCCTAATCCAGTCAAAACTTTCTCTTAAACAGCTAATCATAACAGAGTTGTAAAATAAATGATTCAATTTTTTTTTTTCATTATAAGGAATTCGTACATTTATATGAGTTTGTTATTTAAGAATTTATAAAATATCCTCATATTTACCTGAGAATTTACCTGTCAATTACCACTATTTTTACCTAAGAATTAAACAACAACCATTATCTTTACCTGAAGATTCATCAACTACAAACCGTATTCGTAAATCTAACATCAACTAAATCTAAATCTGTTTTTGTTTAGTTTTTCCGTAAATAAGCAACTGAAAAGCGGGCTGGGATGTCGACACACACAAGCACACAAGCACAAAATACAAATAGCCCAGAAATAGTGATTCGATATCCTGTACAAAAATTCTGGAGGCTGCTACAAAATAAATACAAACATTTTTCTTTTTATTTCACTGCGTTGGTCTTTTGCTTTGTTTTTGTAAATTTAGAAAAGTCGTGGTGTTTATGAGCTTGATATGGTGTATAAGCTGGGAGGCTGTGTTGAGGTGTTCGGTGGTGATCAACATTGTTATTCTTATTATTATACAATGCAAGACACTAGGCTGCTCGCTATAGTAATGATAACTCCTATGCAAACAGATGAAAAACTGGAGAAACACACTATTTTTTTTTCCTTTTATCATATCATCTTTTATGAGCTTACTAAGGCCGTTTGGGAGATTGGTCTAGAAACTGGAGTACCTGGAGTTAACCTGTGACATTTGGTAATGCCACACTATATAACACCCTTCTCACCTGTGCCTCGGGCCTAGACTCGAACCCTGGATATATTAACACCTCGCCATCGTCAATAAACTTAGAGATTAATGTAAATAGATCCGAGTCATGCCTATACGTCGAGAGTCAGCGATATAAGTGAGACGAGTGAGTCAGTTACGTGTGTGTAAGTCAGAAGTCTTACGTGCTAAATTTATGCTGAATCTTTTACACTTCTTCTTTAAAATGATTCATATGTGGGTGAAATAATAGTTTAATATTTTTAATGACGTTAATTACGGCGATAATTACAGGAATATATTTTTTTCTCTGGGACAGTTTAGTCTTTTTGTTTTTAATTTAGTTTGGCAATGGCGTTAAATTATTGCTGGAAGGTTAAAATAAATTCTCTTTGTCAAGGGGCTACTGACCCAAACAGGAGGGTACAGGTATAATAAAATGTTAATTATATTATCTTGGAGAGAATGTGTTTATGCTGATGGTGATTGTATCTTACAACTTAGGAAGAGAAAGTGAACATTATTTAACTTTGTTGGTTCTTATGGTAAAGGATATGTGAAGTTGTCTGCATGATTCATTGCTTATAAATAGTATGTAGGAAGTAATCTAAATTACATAAAGTAGGGAATCTCTCTCTCTCTCTCTCTCTCTCTCTCTCTCATGCAGCTAAAAAAGGACCCCACCCCTGACGATCCACCTGACGTGGCGCTGGACTAAAGCTGCTTACTGGCCTCCTGCAGTATGTGGAGAACGAGTATGGCCACCACCACAGTACCGCGTTACCGCCACCACCAACAGAACCTTTTAGGAACAGGTCCAAGCACACTGTGTGTGAAATGGCACAACACTTTATCTCTAATGGTAAGATAGCCGACATAATAAGATTGTATCCACTTTTTTACACGCAGTAGCTATATCAGTTCCCATGTATAGAACCAAACACACAATGTGCTTG
This sequence comes from Homarus americanus, assembly GCF_018991925.1. Lineage (NCBI taxonomy): Eukaryota > Metazoa > Arthropoda > Malacostraca > Decapoda > Nephropidae > Homarus > Homarus americanus. Next base: position 5,978 of record NW_024753709.1, on the reverse strand, counting down.
AATACCTCTCACGCAGATGGGAACAACAAAGTGTGCGGCCAGACATACTGCTCCACACTCCTGTACTCACGCGGGGAGTGAGTGCAGGGTGACAGTTGAGTGAGTGCAGAGTAAGCTGAGAGAGTGTCGAGTGAGTGAGTGGATACGTGAGTGAAGAGAGAGAGTTGAGTGCAGGAGTAGGATGAGTGAGTGGGTGAGTCACTTGAGATAATACAACGCGGCCAGCGGATGTCAATACGCAGCTGAGGGGAGGAGGGAGGTTGGCTCTCACACTCTGTCGTATCTAACATATCTTACGTTGCCCCCCAGACATGGCCAACCTCTACTTGGCCCTGAAATTAACCTACCTCTCCACATGACCCTCGAGACAGCCAACTCTACATGGCCCTGAGAATTAACCTACCTCTCCACATGACCCTCGAGACATGGCCAAACTCTACATGGCCCCGGGGAATTAACCTACCTCTCACATGACCCTCGAGACATGGCCAAACTCTACATGGCCCTGAGAATTAATCTACCTCTCACATGACCCTCGAGACATGGCCAAACTCTATATGGTCCTGAGACTTAGCCTACCTCCTACATGGCCCCGAGACATGGCCCCCAGTATGGCCAAGACCTAGGACGATTAGAACTCATCTAGCCTCGTGGTAGAGACATAGTGTGTGTGGAGGAAGACGCCTCGACTCCTTAACCCTAAAATGAAATAAGATAATGTTATTTTAAGTATTTTATTTTTTTTATTCTGGTGTGTAGAAAATATTTACTGGATTTGGGTTTAAATAGATCAATGTTGTGTGCTGTCTTAAATACCTGTAATTAGGTCAGCCAGAGCGAACTCGTAACAATGGTTTTAAATTAGACAAATTTAGATTTAGGCGCGAATTAGGTCAACAGTGGTTTGGATATAGAGTGGTGGATGAGTGGAACAAGTTGCCAAACATCATTATTAACTCGAATACGATGGATAGCTTCAAACATAGGCTGGATGGATATATGAGCAATAGGAATTGGGTGTAAATGGGACTGTCCAGTATGGTCCAATAGGCCAGCTACAGTTTCCTCTATTCTTATGTTCTTATGTTCTTAGTTGTCAATAAGTTACACCACCACCGAGAGAGGAAAAAACAACAAATGTTTTGGTGGTGTTAAGGATTAGTGTCACCTGAGACCTGACCTCCATCACTGTCAGCTCAAAGTCTTGGGGTTGAAGTAAGAGGATCAGACCTGTCAACAAACTCGCCCTGAGCTGAGGAGACGGCAGCTACCTTTGTCAATACCCAAGAAAATATATCCACTCCATCTAGATCTATATCACACCTGGAGAAAGTTTACCACAGGAGCAGGTATGGAAGTGTGAGCGACTGTGTGCAGAATTTTAGATTTACCAGCACAGGTATGGGACCAGCTTATACGATGATACAGGCTAAGGATGCAGGTACCAAGTCACACAGACACACACACACACACACACACACACACACGCACATAGACTTTAGTTACCATACAGACAGTTCACAGCCATTCCACAGCCAGTTCTCAACCATTTCACAGCCAATTCACAGCCATTTCACACAACACAGCCATTTCACGTACTCCATATACAGATACAGTAATCATTACAAAACAGCGTACGGTTGATCACTGTATTCAAAGCTCCATTACCGATATTGTTTCATTAAGTGATGAAAACAATTTCATGTATGTATATTTTAACATGAAATAAAAAATATTAAAATAAATCCTTGTAGTAAAAGAGGTGTGGATATTATATGCGTTAATCGGTCTAGGAAATCGAAATAATCCCTAGAAAAACCTTCAGTACTCAAACTGATATAACAAAGGTGCTCAAACTATCCAACCAGGAGCGAACTGGTAACAATGGTTTTAAATTAGACAAATTTAGATTTAGGCGTGATATAGGTAAACACTGGTTTGGAAATGAGTAGTGGATGATGGAACAAGTTACCAAACATCATTATTGGACTCGAACACGCTGGATGGCTTAAACATAGGTTGTGTGGATATATGAGCGATAGGGGTTGAGGTAAATGGGACTGCGTAGTAGGCCAATGGCCTGCAGTTTCCATTCTATGTTCTTGTAACGTTGTTATAATGATCCTTCTGAAATGACTATTATCTTCATTAATCCCACTTGAACAAAATAACCTTTAAATCCTTCCAGTAAATACATAGTCATAAATCCGCCTTGACGACAACAAGAAAAATGTAATTTTTAAGCGGATTACAGATTACGGATTGCCCCAGAGGGGCTGGTTATTAGGCACCCCCTTACATCCTGTGGGTGAGCGCGAAGCGTTTGGCCCAACTGGGAAGCATGCCAAGTTCATGCTTGCCTTTATGACTCATGCATTAAGGGCGTGGAAGCCTGAAGGGTCATGGGTTTTGTCAGCAAGTTTCATAAAGTGACAGAAATGAGGTGTGTTGGGGGGAATTCCGGTACATTTCATCTGTTTATCGCAAAGCGTGAGGTCCCTAATAATGTCAAGTGGCCAGTGACTAGGAGGAGGGATATCTGGTCTGGGAAGGAAGAGGTGTTGGTAACGGCTGGGGACTTGGAGGAGGAGGTCATAGGGCAAGTGAGGATGGTGACGGAGGGTGTGAGAGTCGGGTTGGCCACAAAGTTTTGGCCAGGCTCAGGGTTGCCAATGTCTCCCATAGGTACCTGTACCCTAGGCGCAGTCTCATGTATATAATCTGTTGAGATCGGGTCAGGGATTGATACTCTTTGTAGTGGCGGTTGTCGTCACCGGTTACAGCGTCATAGTGTGACGCTGCCCGTGTTTCAGTGTGTCCATTTTACGTCGAATGCTTCTCGTTGTGATGTATGCGAATTTGAGATGATTCAGGAGAGGGGCGAGGGTGGCTTCAGTATCTTCTTCTTGTGTCGCTTCTTTGGCAAGTCGATCAACAGTGTCACGGGCAGTTATTCCTATTTTGACGGGATCCAAATAAACTTGACACGGATGTCATCAGTTTGTTTTAGACCGGCGACGGCGGTTAGGGTGTGTTGGGCGGCAGGGGGGAGGAGGAGGCCTCGCTAGCGCAAAGTGCTCCTTTGAGGCCGTGGGTAAGGGACTGAAGGGCCTCGTTCGTTGGCAGTACTGGGAGATGACGTGGGCGGCGACAGCGGAGGTGGTGGCGCTGGTCGTCGCATGGAAGACCAAGGTACCTGTAGGCGCGTACTTGATCGATGTCTTTTACTTTTACTTTTATCCTCTTCGCCACTGATCGGCTTGTTAGCCGCTTGGGCGATCGGTCACGACTCTTTTCCTTTATATTCTTCACCAAAAGGTCGGCTCGCTAGCAGCTCTGATGTTGTCACTGATCTTATGTCTGACCACAGCCCATCCAAGCTAGTATACATGTAGTATGTACCTAGGCTATATAAGATCTCTGATAGATTACCACGCACCAGCCCTAGTCCTTCGTGACGGAAAGGCGTTGACAAGCTCGAGAAATGCAAAATAAAGCCTCAGAATTATCCTGGGATGTCCCATGAGCACTAAAGTACTTAATATGAGAAAGAACTAGGTATACCCAGTGTTAAAGATAGAATAATTGAAGTCAACCATGATAGCCCTGAGGTTTCTGCGTGGATCCTGATAACATTGTTTCCTTAAAATTGCTAGAATGTATGAACTATGGGACTGTTGAGTCTAAATGGATCCAAACTACAGCTACACATATGAAGATGTTTGACTAGACCACCTGTACAAAGTTGAGACACAACAGCGCTTCTCACACCTGGCGGACAGTTCCCTTCGATATCATAATACCGACGTATCCGCCTAAAAATTAATTATACAGCATTTATCTCAACACACTGCCAAATTGAGAGCTCTTGAACACATACACACTCTACAGACTGATGATAATATCACAGACCATCTACACTGATGGATCTCTTAACACCGCCTGTGGGGGGGCTGGAAGTGCTATTGTTGTACTCAACCTGACGGTAATATTTTTCTTTTCACTTTCATCCTCGCCACTGATCGGCTTGTTAGCCGCTTGGGCGATCGGTCACGTCCTTTTCCTTTATATTCTTCACCAAAAGGTCGGTCATTAGCTACCTCGCGATCGGTCACGTCTCTGTCACGCTGTTGGCAAATACTGGGCATGCACCAGCTCCTGAATGTTACCTGAACCCGCTCCAGTGTTGGTCAAGTCTTCTCTTGAAAGAGCTCACACTCGGTGCCGTCTCCAGCTCTCGGTAGATTGTTCCAGGTTTACAACCCTCCTCCGAAAGTTTGCCCTCACGGTTTCCGGACTTGCAGCTTCTTCAATCTTGAGCTGTGACCCCTTGTGGGGCAATCGCCAGCTCAAGTAAGACACTCCAACTGAGTAGTGCCCCTGAGATGTATAAACCTCAACTAGGTCCCCTTGCCCGTCTGTAGTATAAGCTAGGCAGGTTCAGGCGTCCAATCTCTCAGGGTAGCTGAGGGTGCCAGTGCAGGCACCAGTTTTGGTGGCCCTCCTTTAACATTTTCAACCAACTGACAGTCCCTAGCATATCTCGGGGACCAGATGGGGTTGACAGTACTCCAGATGGGGAAGCACTTCACTCCTGAAGATCGTCGCGAGGGACGGACCGTCTAGATATCTGAACGACTTTTATAAGACCCAATAATTTATTTGCCTGATTTACCTTCTTCTCAATGGCCGGGGAACTTCAGCTCATTGTCAACATACCTAGGTCCTTCTCACACACAGTCTCCAACTAGTACATTTCTACATCCGTTTGGGACATATGGTACGCCTCCTTACCGTTGGTACGCCCCAGGTGCATCCTCTTACACTTCGTGACATTGAATCTCAGCAGCCATTCCTGAGACCATTCCTGGGCCAGAGGTGCAGCTCTTCAGTCCCTTGGTTCTTAATTTCCAGAAAAACTTGGCGTCATCGGCAAACATTTGTATGGAGTGTACAACGTCAGGCATATCATTTATGAAACAAACAAACAACAGCGGGCAATACACTACCCTGCGGTACCCCACTTGTTACAGGTACAGATGACGTTTTCGTGCCATTAATCACCACATTGCTTGCGGTCATGTAGAAAGTCTTCTATCCATGCTAGGACATTTCCCGAATTCGTACCCTTCCAGTTTGATTTTCCGGCCTTTCGTGGGGTACACTGTCGAAAGCCTTGGCAAAATCTAGGTAAATATTGTCGATATTACCACCCTTTCTAGAATATAATTGAAAGGAGTTAGAATTAACAACGGACATCCACTCTACAAACTGAATTAGTTGTCATACTCACAGCTATTAAATTAATTGAAACCACTGTCCTGACAGTCTCATCATCATGACTCTCTATCCTCACTACTTGCCCTTGGCACCTCGACTCAGGTTGTCACGCTCTTTGTCTCTGAAGCCAGACACAAATATGCGTGCCTTGTTGACCAGGTGTCAGGGTCAAACTGTTGTGGATCCCCTCTCCATAGGCCTCATAAAAACATGACAGAGTTGATGCCCACGCCAAACTCGCGTCAAACAAAGACACCGTTGAATACAATTTGGGTCTGTCAAAAGCCATAAAACTGTAATTAGGAAAGAACTTTTGATGAGTTTGACGTAAAGTAGAATAGTGCAAACAGGCACTAGTCGATCCATAGTTTACCATGATGAAATGCATCAAGTAAAACATGAATATGGAGCAAGTAACAAGATCACTAGATTACAAGATGTTGTAACCGCTAGATTAAGGTTAGGATATAAGTACCACCTGGCAATATGTTCTCAAGCAGATGTAAACAAGACTAAATGTAAGTGTGTGGCCAGACAGGGCCACACTTGACTACCGTCCTTGACTGTGTGAAAATCAGACCTTTAGGGACAGTCCAGCACACTGTGTGAGAATGGCACAACACTTCATCTCTAATGGCAAGATAGCCGACATATTAAGATTGTATCCACTTTTTACTTCGTAACAATATCAGTTCTCA
>NW_024753708.1:0-11724 GCF_018991925.1 Homarus americanus | reverse complement strand
CCGCCACAGTGGAGAGGACCCTGGGTGGTGGATGCTAAGGTCATCTCATCTAAGATCACCTGACCCCAAAAGTCTGTCTTCACCCTCGTATTGCCGGTAAACTGGAGGCTAGTAGTACGATGGCGATCTAACCTTTCCTTAATTGCCTGAGTCCTGTGGTGTATCCCGGCCTCATGTAACCTCCTTCTCACAGTTCCTGCAGAAACGTCAACTTGAAGCTGTTTTTAATGGTGACTGTCATGGGAGGCTGAGTCGCCATGAGTCTTTCATCGTCCACTGGGGTAGTCTTTCTCGGTCCACCAGACTTAGGTTGGGTTAGGAGGATTACACTTCCCTCCCTCCCTGCCACCTTCTCTCCCTCTCCTTCCTTCTCCCCTTCCTCTATCTCCCCCTCCTACCTCCCCCTCCTTCTCCCTCCCCACCACCTCCTCCCTCTCCTCCACCACCTCCTCCCTCTCCTCCACCACCACCTCCTCCTCCTCCTCCTCCTCCTCCTCCTCCTCCTCCTTCCCCACCACCTCATTATAAACCTTGATGACAGCTCTTGTTATCATTAATAAAAAAATATTGACTAAAACAACCAATAGGAAACAACCTTATCACTCAGTTCCCGAGAGTGCCACAGTGCCACGTGAGAGTGCCAAGGTGCCACATGAGTTAGGAACGTTTGGTAGGGAGTAACACTACACCTGGAGGCAAAGACATTAAATAATTATCATACATAGAAAATCTAAAATGAAATACAGTTCAGTAAAAGTAATCAATAATGAATAAAGTGTTACTGTGCACTCACCTTTAATGTAGTCAGCTGAATGCACATGGGGCCTCAATAATTTGTTAATTAAACATGGAGACTACATTAATTGGCTGAAGCAGAGCAGGAGACAGGGCTGGGTGGGTCATCAATGCTGCTTTCTTCAGATAGGTTAATGTACTTGTTGGTTGAAGGTATTGGATCATCTTGAGGGAGTGAAGAGGCAGCAGTGGGGGACTTCTTAAAATATTTGTCCAATTTAGACTGCACAGTTTACCTTTTCTTTTCATTGTAAATCTCCCTGTATCAAGCAAATGCATCTTGGGTCAATCTGTCAACTTTGGCAAAACGCTAAACATTTTGATCCATTTCTTCAAAAATTTTCATCCCCTTATTAATAGTAACAAATGCCTCTGTCATTTGTTTCACTGAAACTTTTTTTGGGAGTGCAGATTCTTCTTCTACATTTGACTCTCTTCTTCCTCTGCAATTTTCTGTGCCTCCAGTTTAATAAGATCCTCGTTACTTAGCTCTTCTGCTACACTTTCAACCAACTGCTCAACATCTTCATTATCAATTTCGGGGGTGCTGGTGGTAGAGTGGTACCGCTCTTGCCTTCGCAAGCGAGATGTCACGGGTTCGATTCCCGGGCCAGTGGAAGTTGTTTGGACATACTTCCTAGCCTCCATTAGTCCCTGTTCACCTAGCAGCACAGTAGGTACCTGCTGTAAATCGAAAGTTGCGAATTCGTATTCAGGGACAAGTTGTTGGAGCTTCCAATAACTTGATGACATAAAATCATTGACTCTCCAGGCGTCTATGCCCTTGACTCTTCAGGCTTCTACTCCCTTAACTCATGAGACATAAAGGCAAGCATGAACTTAGCATGCTGCCCTGTTGGGCACTGTAAACGCTTCTGCGCTTCACCTTGCACAAGGCTGTAGGGGAGTGCCCAATAAATAATAATAAAGAAAAAAAAATTATCAATTTCTAACTTAAGCTGTTTAGCCAACTCCACCATCTTGTTACTAATCTCAGAAATTACTTCATCTTCATTAAATTCTTTGAAACTGTTCACATATCTTTTCAGGACTTCTTCCATATTCCATTCATGCACTGACCTGTAACCTCATCCCATGCTGTTCTTTATACATTTCAAAATGTTGTAGTCCTTCCAAAACTCTCTGAGCGGTTTCTCAGCTTCAGTAGCAGCAACAGCCTGAGGGAAGGTCCACTAGCGTTGCTAGGGGGGGGGAGGGTGGCGGTCCGCCCCGGGCGGCACTTTTGGGTCTGCTCATCACCCATATCTGCAGCTACTGGAGACGTTAATCCATCCCTTTGTATCGGCGGCAAGTTAATCCTTGTCGTGTCTGACCTAACACCTGACCCACATCATCACGGCCACGTCATGAGCTACACCCTTGCTATGAGGCCCCCCGCCACACACACAACCTGTAACCTGTTGAGGATTAAGGAAACAACTTCAAACAAGTACGCCAGTGAGCTCATGTGGTGTGGGTCAGGTGTTAGGTCAGACACGACGAGGATTAACTTGCCGCCGATACAAAGGGAAGGATTAACGTTTCCAGTAGCTGCAGATATGGGTGATGAGCAGACCCAAAAGTGCCGCCCCCCAAAAGTGAAGGATCACGAGATGCTGAATTGCCATACGACATTGAATTGAGGAGAGAAATGTTTTCTTCGCTGGACAGAGTGATCCAAGAAATAACTTTGAGATTTCAACAGCTTCATGAACTTGCTGAGAAATATGCCTTCCTTACCCCATTGAATCTTTTGGATGATAAATATGAGTGTAAAATAGATCACGATCACGACGACATTGATAAAGAGGAGTTCCTCGTTGAGAGAAAAAGACTTCAGCATTTTGTTGCTGTTGCTGCTATAACTATTAAAGACAGAATACAGACGTGGAAAGAAGGCCCCCTTGAACTTCTGGAGTTTATTCAAAAGTATAACCTTGGGAACTCGGTTCCAAATATAGTAATAATGCTGAGGATTTTCCTCACAATTGCTGTTAGTGTTGCTACCTGTGAGAGGAGTTTTTCGAAACTAAAACTGTCTATAGAGCGATAATTGACAGATGAAATAGTTTTTGACAATGTCATTGAAGAATTTGCCAACGACAAAACAAGAAAAGTCGAAGTTGAAGACAGGTGTATATAGAATAGGTAGTAGGTAGTAGGCAGCTACCAAACAGGGAGGTACTACCGCCTGGGAAGATATTGGAAGCATAATGTGTTGTGTAATGGTAGACCCTGCTGCTATATGGCATTGCAAAAATTGTGACCAAGTCCCAGGTTGCTGATCTGACTTTCTGCCTCACTTACACACAATTGCGGGGTCTCAATTGTTTCTCCTGCTATTAACAACACAACATACGTATATCGTTTCTCACTAATGATCTTTTTTTTTTAATTTCTTTATGGTTCCTTATTATCATTATTATTATTATTATTATTATTATTATTATTATTATTATTATTATTATTATTATTATTATTATTATTATTATTATTGTTATTGTTATTATTATTTATTATTATTATTATTGCAGTGTTTTCAGTATTATTATTATTATTATTATTATTATTATTATTATTATTATTATTATTATTATTATTATTATTATTGTTACGTATTACGTTTTCGCCCCCCGGGCCCTGATGTGGGTCGGTGGCCTGTGTTCGGGTGGGCTAATACCCATTAAAAAAAACAAAAAACAAAAACAAAAAGAGATAGACAAATAACTAAATAAAGACAGTAAAGTAAAAATTGATTCATTAAATATTTTCAGATCAAATTCCTGTTTACTTCCAGTCCCACGTCCAGCAATCCAGGTGTGTCCTTGAGACAGACACATCAGGTCACGAATCGTCTTCTCTCTGTCTTTCCCGTTGTTGTTTTCTCCCGTTCTGCTGAGGCGCCAAAAATGTCAGGTTGTCATTTACTATTAACTACCAGGAGATGATGTGTCACAATTGTCCTTGTCTTCTGATGTAAGTTTTCTTCTCTCTCTTATGAAGTTTAAGGTTTTGATCTTAAATTTTGTGTATTTTTTTGTACTGTTTCGTAAGGTTTTGTGTTAATTTGTTTTATTTTTTCTCTCGATTTTCCAGTTTTTGTCAGCAGGATAGATGATATGTTTATCTTCCTCTGTTTCATCTTACTCTATGGGAAGAATAATTTTGGCCTGATTTCAAGTCTGTCTGTCTGTGTACCTTAAATTCCTTGGCGTGGAGTTTTAGTGTCTCTGGTATGCGTTCACTCCTGCTTCTTATAGTTTTAGTAACTTTTATAATTTGAGTTTCTTAGCATTCATAGTTTAGTCTTTAATGTTGTTTATATACAATTGGTAGCAGCTACATATTTTTTTCTAATCTATTTTGTGACTCAAATTAAAATTTTTATTATCATTATTATTTGATTTTAATATATTCAATATTTTTTAACGTAATACGCCATATTTCTTCTCAGTATTCTTGATAGCATCCTAGTCTTGTGGTCTATCTATCTATCTATCTATCTATCTATCTATGTATCTATCTATCTATCTATCTCTATCTATCTATCTATCTATCTATCTATCTATCTATCTATCTGTCTGTCTGTCTGTCTGTCTGTCTGTCTGCATCCTTAGATTTAATTTCAATATCATAAATGTTACATGGTAATAGATAACCTTGCATGACAATAAACGTGACTTTATATATGTTAAAAGCGGGATAGACTGAGGTACCTGGGCAAATAATGTGTTTATAATGGTAGTATCTCGTGCACCACCCTCCTCCTAGTAGAATAGTCTCCAATATATCAAGTTCATTACGAGGGACTCACTGAATGGATGAAAAATAACTTAAATAACCAATAAAATTACGTTTTTCATCATCATCATCGTGACGTGAGGGAAATAAAAATTTAAATTATTCCCAAATAATTATTCTAGGAAAAATCATAGGTCTTTATTTTTTAGGAGTGATTATTTGGTAATTTTAGCCTCAGAGAATATAAGTAAAATGTCAGAAAGTTTTGTCATTGTTGTATAGTCTCTAACGTTAACCAAGGAAATGATGTAGCCGATGGAGTGCCCTTAAATTCAGGCTTGTCTGCTGTAAAATGAAGAAAATTGAATGGTTTACTTTACAGGGTATTCTTTTGTATTTATTTATTTTTATTTTTATTTTTTTATTATTATTATTATTTTTTTTTTAGTGATGGCAGAATTGTAGCTGATAAATTTTGGGAAAACAATGTAGGAAGAGAGGAGTAAGGGGAGAGGAGGTGAAAATACTAAATATATGCTGAATAACTTGACATCCTCCATCATTATATAAAAACGACCCAAAATCCTGGACACACATCTCTTATAATGCTTTAGTGTGCATTTTGTCAGGGGGGTTATGTTAGGTTAGATTAAGTTAGGTTAGATTTGATGAGGTTAGGTTAAGTTAGTTTAGTTTTTTTTGTCTGCAGGGATTATAACAACACACTTCAACATAGGAACTGTATATCATGACTGTACTGTAGCGAAGACATAACAACACCGGGAAGAAAATGTGAAAACTGTGTTATGTAGGATTACACTACTCTGATATGAAACTAAGGAAGGTATGGATCACTTAAGAGCTTTAGAGATGAAGGAAGGAAGGAGAAGATTAATTACGTGGACAGGATGATAAACGAAGCTCTCCTGACGAGGGTTGCAGAGAGAGACAGAACCTATTAAGTGTGATAACAGGAGAAATACTAACTGGATTGGTCGTGTGTTGACAGACGAGGGGCATTTATGGAATGTCAGGGAGAGAAGCGATCGAAGATTGGGTTATCGAATTAACTGGAGAATTAATGGATATACGTAGCGTGGAATAAGGAGATAAAGGACAAGGAAAAGTTGGAAGATTGGATACCGATGAGAAGATGACTGAAAAAATAAAACCTGGGACGAACACCTTGTCGAAAATCAAGTTTTATCTAAGTATTTCAATGGATTTAGAAGCGTGACAAAACTACATTGGTGCCTTTAAGAATTCGGAATTATATTGTACAATTCAAAATTCAGGTTTATTTATTTAACTATATTGTACAGTTCCAAATTCAGGTTTATTTATTCATTTATTATTTGTTACAGTCGATCAGTGAAGAAGATGGCCGGCCTTACTGCGCATTTTATGTTGCCTCGTATATTTTGTTTTAACTTATTTCATCTCATGTGAAGTTAATCCTAAAGAGTTCGTTCATCGAGGTATATTTTCAATGTTATGTTATTGAATTGATTGTATACAATTTACTATGAACTTATGAAAAACTTTATGTACCCGGGTGAGGTATGAGAAAGAGTTATATCTGTACTCAGGTAACACATGTGCACCGCCATTGCTCAGGTAACACATGTGCACCGTTATGATCATGCATACACACACCTGATCATCTAAAATCCCAACCAGGAAATTTTAACAGACAATTGCATACATTTCTACAACAGATACAGTAATGCCAACAGACAGGTACGCACAGAAGGAACTTGAAGTACAGCGTAATATTACATAACCAATTACAAAAAATATGTTAGGTAAATTTTGTTCCACATGACAAGGAAAATAGCGAGACTTTAATCCCTTGTTGACGACCATCTTTCCTCGAGGCTGCCTGCTGTCCCCGACCACACAGGGAGAGACAGACCGATAGATAAATATAAAGCCACACTGACAGACCGTAGACAGAATGCAGATAGACACCACCTCCTCCCTCTCTCCATTGTTCCTTCTCCTGTTGCTCACCCCTCCCTCTCAACCCCTCCCTCCCAACCCCTCCCTCTCAACCCCTCCCTCACAATCCCTTCCTCACAACCCCTTCCTCACAACCCCTTCCTCACAACCCCTTCCTCACAACCCCTTCCTCATCTCTCCCTCACCCCTCCCTCTTAACCCCTTCCTCACAACCCCTTCCTCACCCCTCCCTCACAACCCTCCTCTTAACCCCTTCCTCAATTCTTCCCTCACAACCTCCCTTCTTAACCCCTTCCTCACAACCCCTTTCCTCACCCTCCCTCACAACTCTTCCTAACTCCCTCTCCTCATTAACCTCTTCTCCTCACCCCTCCCTTACAAATCCCTCCCTCACAACCCCTTCCGCATCCCTCCCTCATAACCCCTCACCCTCCTCACAACCCTTTCCTCACCCTCCCCACAAACCCTTCCTCAACCCTCCTCCCCCTCACAACCCTTTTCCTAACCCCTCCCTCACACAACCCTTTCCTCACCCTCCTCCCTTACAACCCCTCCCTCACAACCCTTCCGCATCCTCCTCACAACTTTTTCACCCTCCTCACAACCCTTTCCTCACCCCTCCTTAGCAACTTTCCTCACCTCCCTTACAACCCTTTTCCTCACCCCTCTCCTCACAACCTTTCCCTCACCCCCTCCTCATTAACCCTTTCCTTCACCCCTCACAACCCTTTCCTCACAACCCCTTCCCCTCACCCCCTCTCTACAACCCTTTCTTTTCCTCACTCTCCCTCACAACCTCTTCTCACCCCTCCTCACACCCTGCTCCTCACCCCTCCCTCACAACCCTTTCCTTTCACCCCTCCTCCTCGTAACCTCCCTTTCCTCACCCCCTCCTCGCAAACCCCTTCCTCACAACCCTTGCTCACCCCCTCCTCACAACCCTCTTTCCTCACCCCTCCTCATTAACCCTCTCACCCTCCTCATAAATTCTTTCCTCACCCTCCTCCTCACATCCTCTCACCCTCCTCATATAACCCCTCTCACCCTCTCCTCATTATCCTTTCCTCACCCCCTCCTCTCCCTCACAACCCCTTCCTCACCCATCCCTCACCCTCTCACTCCTTGTGGCAGCAACTGAGGCGTGACTGTACACTGTGTTGATAATTAAGAAAAATTAACTTCACGAGGCCCTCAGAGGCTTGTGGGCTGTAACCATTAACACCTGCTGTACTATTTACCTGTTTAATTGGCTTAGTTTTGTTATAGACGAAGACTAATATCTTTTATGTGAACTAAATAACAACACAATATATAATAACCGATACAATACAAGACAATACCAGTACGTGATGTATTTTTAGTGAACTATTTTCGTAAATGATCCTGACTAAATTTTTTTATCCAAAGTTTTCTTGAAGAGAATCTTATTGATATTCCTTTCACTTATTTATGATATTAATATTTAAGTAAAAATCTACATATCTGATGCATTGTTTTACTATATTTTACTAAGTGTTAGTAAAATATTTAACACCTCAGCTTTTGTTTATCATATTTAATGCATGAATCATATTACCATCTTATCTTTTATTTCAACCTTTGTAATCAATCTTTAAATAACTTGATATCTGTACATTACCTAACCTTTGTTATCACCTGAGTCACTAATTAGAGATGTGTGTGTTGACAGATATGGGCGAGTGTGGGTGTGTGGAGGGCGGCGGGGTGGTGACGATGGGCCCGGGGGAAGGGTGCCAGTGCCTGTGCCCGCCCACCAAGCCCACTTTCAGGGATAACTCCGCTACCTGAATCTCCACCCAAGACGGTAAGTGTTCTATTGTACGTCTTGCTTAACAAACACACACACACACACTACATCCTTGACCACCGAAGGGTCAAGACGTACCTGGCGCTCCTCTCGGAGCAGCCAGGTCAACTGTTAAGTTGGCCCATACCAACTCCCTCCCCTGAACCCTCCTCCCCACCGGAATATCAACAAGTTCACGCCAGAAGTTACTATTTCATTTAAGAAAGAAATGGAACCAGTGTTAAACAGAGGTGAACAGTGGTGAACAGTGCTTAAGTCAGTGAGAACAACTCAACAGTAACAGTGGTACCCAAGTTGACCTTTCACACAGTGAGGTCCCAGGTACCCAGTGATAACGGCCCGTGAGACCCAACTACCAGCGATGTGTTAATCCGTCTACGATAGGAAGGCCTGGAACCACACCTCACTCATATAACACCATCTGTGAGGGAATTACTACACCACGTAAGGCCCCTCATAACACCATATGTGAAGGAGTTAGTACACCACGTGAGGCCCCTCATAACACCATCTGTGAGGGAATTACTACACCACGTGAGGCCCCTCATAACACCATCTGTGAGGGGATTACTACACCACGTGAGGCCCCTCATAACACCATCTGTGAGGGAATTACTACACCACGTGAGGCCCCTCATAACACCATCTGTGAGGGAATTACTACACCACGAGAGGCCCCGCATAACACCAACTGTGAGGGAATTACTACACCACGAGAGGCCCCGCATAACACCAACTGTGAGGGAACTACTACACCATGTGATGTCCCTCATAACACCATCTGTGAGGGAATTACTACACCACGAGAGGGCCCTCATAACACCATATGTGAGGGAGTTACTACACCACGTGAGGCCCCGCATAACACCAACTGTGAGGGAATTACTACACCACGTGAGGTCCCTCATAACACCATCTGTGAGGGAGCTACTACACCATGTGATGTCCCTCATAACACCATCTGTGAGGGAATTACTACACCACGAGAGGGCCCTCATAACACCATATGTGAGGGAGTTACTACACCACGTGAGGCCCCGCATAACACCAACTGTGAGGGGATTACTACACCACGTGAGGTCCCTCATAACACCATCTGTGAGGGAGCTACTACACCATGTGATGTCCCTCATAACACCATCTGTGAGGGAATTACTACACCACGAGAGGTCCTCATAACACCATATGTGAGGGAGCTACTACATCCATGTGATGTCCCTCATAACACCATCTGTGAGGGAATTGATTACACCACGTGAGGTCCCTCATAACACCATCTGTGAGGAGCTACTACTCCATGTGATGTCCCCATAACACCATCTGTGAGGGAATTACTACACCACATGTCCCTCATAACACCATATGTGAGGGAATTACTACACCACGTGATGTCCCTCATAACACCATCTGTGAGGGCGTTACTACACCACGTGAGGCCCCTCATAACACCATCTGTGAGGTAATTACTACACCACGTGAGGTCCCTCATAACACCATCTGTGAGGTAATTACTACACCACGTGAGGTCCCTCATAACACCATCTGTGAGGGAATTATTACACCACGTGAGGCCCCTCATAACACCATCTTGCTGGGAGTTACTACACTACGTGAGGTCCTCATAACACCATCTGAGGGAACTACTACACCATGAGGTCCCTCCTAACACCATCTGTAGAGGGAGTTACTACACTACAACAGGTCCTCCCTAACACTATCTGTGAGGGAGTTATTAATTATGTGTTTGCTGTTCAACACCTACATTAATCTGGTATGTTCACTGTATGTTCCTTCAATCTTTCTAATGAAGGCTTTTGTTAAACCACCAATGTATGTAATAAGTCATTTATGTCCAATGTATATTTTCAGCCTTCGGGCTGCAGAACTTTTTTTCAATAAACCGTCAATTATTATTATTTACATATTATTACATATTATTATTATTATTTATACATACATACATACATACACGCATACATACATACATACATACACGCATACATACATACATACATACATTCATACATACATACACGCATACATACATACATACACGCATACATACATACATACATACACGCATACATACATACATACATACATACATATCATTACTGAATTACCGTAAAACTAGCTTTCATTTACTCTCTCTCTCTCTCTCTCTCTCTCCTCACCTTATGGTAGTTAGCTGTTATGGTCATCTGCGATTTCTTACAGACGATGAAGCCGCCCATAGCTACCATACCCAGCAAGACCAGGCCGCCCATCACGCCCATCACGATAACTAGGGTCGGGTCAGCCTTGGTCAGGTCATCTAGGTCTTGTTGGACCTTTCTCTCAGTTGCTATGACATCCTGGATTTGGTTAGATTTGGTTAGGTTTGGTTAGGTTAGGTTAGGTTAGGTTAGGTTAGGTAAGGTTAGGTTGGAGAGTTTGATCCCTCCTAACCTGCTCCATAACTTGTCTCAAACTCTACTTAACTTGTCTCAAACTTTACTTAACTTGTCTCAAACTCTACTTAACTTGTCTCAAACTCTACTTAACTTGTCTCAAACTTTACTTAACTTGTCTCAAACTTTACTTAACTTGTCTCAAACTCTACTTAACTTGTCTCAAACTCTACTTAACTTGTCTCAAACTTTACTTAACTTGTCTCAAACTTTACTTAACTTGTCTCAAACTTTACTTAACTTGTCTCAAACCCACTTCCTTAACTCTTGTCCCAAACTCTACTTAACTGTCTCAAACTCTACTTCTAACTCGTCCTCAAACCTCTACTTCTAACTTGTCTCCAAACTTTACTTGTTTGTCTGTTCCAAACTTTACTTAACTCTTGTCTCAAACTTTAACTTGTCTCCAAATCTCAGCCTTTGCATCCTGTCTCAAACTCTACTTAACTTGTCTCAAACTTTACTTAACTTGTCTCAAACTTTACTTAACTTGTCTCAAACTCTTCTTAACTTGTCTCAAACTTTACTTAACTTGTCTCAAACTCTACTTAACTCGTCTCAAACTTTACTTAACTTGTCTCAAACTTTACTTAACTTGTCTCAAACTCTACTTCACTTGTCTCAAACTTTACTTAACTTGTCTCAAACTCTACTTAACTTGTCTCAAACTTTACTTAACTTGTCTCAAACTTTACTTAACTTGTCTCAAACTCTACTTAACTTGTCTCAAACTTTACTTAACTTGTCTCAAACTCTACTTAACTTGTCTCAAACTTTACTTAACTTGTCTCAAACTCTACTTAACTTGTCTCAAACTTTACTTAACTTGTCTCAAACTCTACTTAACTTGTCTCAAACTCTACTTAACTTGTCTCAAACTCTACTTCACTTGTCTCAAACTTTACTTAACTTGTCTCAAACTCTACTTAACTTGTCTCAAACTTCACT
>NW_024753707.1:0-14647 GCF_018991925.1 Homarus americanus | reverse complement strand
AAAGTCCCCTGATCGAGTATTACCAAGTCTCCTGGCCAAGTATAACAAAGTCCCCACATCGAGCATAAAAAAGTCCCCTGATCGAGTATAACAAAGTCCCTTGATCGAGTATAACAAAGCCCCCTGGACGAGTATAACAAAGACCACTGATCGAGTATAACAAAGTCCCCTGATCGAGTATAACAAAGGCCCCTCGTCGAGTATAAAAAAGTCCTCTGATCGAGTATAACAAAGTCCCCTGATCGAGTATAACATATCACCTAATCGAGTATAACAAAGTCCCCTCATCGAGTATAACAAAGTCCCCTGGTCCAGTATAAATAAGTCCCCTGATCGAGTATAACATATCCCCTGATCGAGTTTAACAAAGTCCCCTGATCGAGTATAACAAAGTCCCCTGGTTGAGTATAACAAAGTCCCATTGATCGAGTATACAAAAGTCCCGTGGCCCAGTATAACAAAGTCCCAGATCGAGCATAACTAAGTCCCCTGATCGATTATAACAAAGCCCCCTGGTAGAGTATAGCAAAGGGCCCTGATCGAGTAAGACAAAGTCCCCTGATCGAGTATAACAAATTCCCCTATTCGAGTATAACAAAGCCCCCTAGACGAGTATAACAAAGTTCCCTGATCGGGTATAAAAAAGTCTCATGATCGAGTATAACAAAGTACCCTGGTCCAGTATAACAAAGTCCCCTGATCGAGTATTACAAAGTCTCCTGGCCATGTATAACAAAGTCCCCAGATCGGGCATAACAAAGTCCCCTGATCGATTATAACAAAGTCCCCAGGTCGAGTATAACAAAGGCCCTGATCGAGTATAACAAAGTCCTCAGGTCGAGTATAACAAAGTCCCTTGATCGCGTATAACAAAGTCTCCTGGTTCGTGTATAAGAAAGTCCCCTGATCGAGTATAACAAAGGCACCTCATTGAGTATAACAAAGTCCATTGGTCAAGTATATAAAAGTCCCCTGGTCGAGTATAACAAAGTCCCCTGGTCGACTATAGCAAAGTCCCCTGGTCGAGTATAACATATCCTCTCATCGAGTATAACAAAGGCCCCTAATCGAGTATAAGAAAGTCCCCAGATCGAGTATAACAAAGTCCCCTGATCGAGTATAACAAAGTCCCCTGTTTGAGTATAACAAAGTCCCAGATCGAGCATAACAAAGTCCCCTGATCAATTATAACAAAGTCCCCTGATCAATTATAACAAAGTCCCCTGGTCGAGTATAGCAAAGGGCCCTGATCGAGTAAGACAAAGTCCCCTGATCGAGTATAACAAAGTCCCCTTATCGAGTATAACAAAGCCCCCTGGACGAGTATAACAAAGACCCCTGATCGAGTTTAACAAAGTCCCCTGATCGAGTATAACAAAGTCCCCTGGTTGAGTATAACAAAGTCCCATTGGTCGAGTATATAAAAGTCCCCTGGCCCAGTATAACAAAGTCCCAGATCGAGCATAACAAAGTCCCCTGATCGATTATAACAAAGTCCCCTGGTCGAGTATAGCAAAGGGACCTGATCGAGTAAGACAAAGTCCCCTGATCGAGTATAACAAATTCCTCTAATCAATTATAACAAAGCCCCCATGGACGAGTATAACAAAGTCCTCTGATCGAGTATAACATATCCCCTGATCGAGTATTACCAAGTCTCCTGGCCAAGTATAACAAAGTCCCCACATCGAGCATAACAAAGTCCCCTGATCGAGTATAACAAAGTCCCCTGATCGAGTATAACAAAGCCCCCTGGACGAGTATAACAAAGACCCCTGATCGAGTATAACAAAGTCCTCTGATCGAGTATAACAAAGTCCCCTGATCGAGTATAACATATCACCTAATCGAGTATAACAAAGTTCCCTCATCGAGTATAACAAAGTCCCCTGGTCCAGTATAAAAAAGTTCCCTGATCGAGTATAACATATCCCCTCATCGAGTATAACAAAGTCCCCTGATCGAGTATAACAAAGTCCCCTGGTTGAGTATAACAAAGTCCCATTGATCGAGTATACAAAAGTCCCCTGGCCCAGTATAACAAAGTCCCAGGTCGAGTATATAAAAGTCCCCTGGCCCAGTATAACAAAGTCCCAGATCGAGCATAACAAAGTCCCCTGATCGATTATAACAAAGTCCCCTGGTCGAGTATAGCAAAGGGACCTGATCGAGTAAGACAAAGTCCCCTGATCGAGTATAACAAATTCCCCTAATCGATTATAACAAAGCCCCCATGGACGAGTATAACAAAGTCCCCTGATCGAGTATAACATATCCCCTGATCGAGTATTACCAAGTCTCCTGGCCAAGTATAACAAAGTCCCCACATCGAGCATAACAAAGTCCCCTGATCGAGTATAACAAAGTCCCCTGATCGAGTATAACAAAGCCCCCTGGACGAGTATAACAAAGACCCCTGATCGAGTATAACAAAGTCCCTGATCGAGTATAACAAAGGCCCCTCGTCGAGTATAACAAAGTCCTCTGATCGAGTATAACAAAGTCCCCTGATCGAGTATAACATATCACCTAATCGAGTATAACAAAGTCCCCTCATCGAGTATAACAAAGTCCCCTGGTCCAGTATAAAAAAGTTCCCTGATCGAGTATAACATATCCCCTCATCGAGTATAACAATGTCCCCTGATCGAGTATAACAAAGTCCCCTTTTTGAGTATAACAAAGTCCCATTGATCGAGTATACAAAAGTCCCCTGGCCCAGTATAACAAAGTCCCAGATCGAGCAGAAATAAGTCCCCTGATCGATTATAACAAAGTCCCCTGGTAGAGTATAGCAAAGAGCCCTGATCGAGTAAGACAAAGTCCCCTGATCGAGTATAACGAATTCCCCTAATCGATTATAACAAAGCCCCCTGGACGAGTATAACAAAGTTCCCTGATCGAGCATAACAAAGTCCCATGATCGAGTATAACAAAGTCCCCTGGTCCAGTATAACAAAGTCCCCTGATCGAGTATAACATATCCCCTGATCGAGTATTACCAAGTCTCCTGGCCAAGTATAACAAAGTCCCCACATCGAGCATAACAGAGTCCCCTGATCGATTATAACAAAATCCCCTGGTCGAGTATAACAAAGGCCCGGATCGAGTAAGACAAAGTCCCCTGATCGAGTATATCAAAGCCCCTTGGACGAGTATAACAAAGACCCCTGATCGAGTATAACAAAGTCCCCTGATCGAGTATAACAAAGGCCTCTGGTCGAGTATAACAAAGTCCCCTGATCGAGTTTAACAAAGTCCCCTGATCGAGTACAAAAAAGCCTCCTGGCCCAGTATAACAAAGTCCCCATATCGACCATAATAAAGTCCCCTGATCGAGTATAACAAAGTCCCCTGATCGAGTATAAAAAAGCCCCCTGATCGAGTATAACAAAGTCCCCTGTTCGAGTATAACAAAGTCCCAGATCGAGCATAACAAAGTCCCCTGATCAATTATAACAAAGTCCACTGGTCGAGTATAGCAAAGGGCCCTGATCGAGCAAGACTAAGTCCCCTGATCGAGTATAACAAAGTCCCCTAATCGAGTATAACAAAGCCTCCTGGCCCAGTATAACAAAGTCCCCAAATCGAACATAATAAAGTCCCCTGATCGAGTATAACAAAGCCCCCTAGACGAGTATAACAAAGTCCCCTGATCGAGTATAACAAAGTCCCCTGATCGAGTATAACAAAGTCCCCTGGTCCAGTATAACAAATTCCCCTGATCGAGTATAACATATCCCTTGATCGAGTATAACAAAGTCGCCAGGCCCAGTATAACAAAGTCCCCAGATCGAGCATAACAAAGTCCCTCATCGATTATAACAAAGTCCCCTGATCGAGTATAACAAAGGCCTCTGGTCGAGTATAACAAAGTCCCCTGGTCGAGCATAACATAGTCCCCTGATCGATTATAACAAAGTCCCCTGACCGAGTATAACAAATGCCTCTAGTCGAGTATAACAAAGCCCCCTGGTCGAGAATAACAAAGTCCCCTGATCCTAGTATAACAAAGCCCCCTCGACGAGTATAACAAAGTCCCCAGATCGAGCATAACAAAGTCCCCTGATCGATTATAACAAAGTCCCCTGGTCGAGTATAACAAAGGCCCTGATCGAGTAAGACAAAGTCCCCTGATCGAGTATAACAAAGTCCCCTTATCGAGTATAACAAAGGCCCTGATCGAGTAAGACAAAGTCCCCTGATCGAGCAAGACAAAGTCCCCTGATCGAGTATAACATATCCCCTGATCGAGTATAACAAAGTCCCCTGATCGAGTATAACAAAGTCCCCTGGTCCAGTATAAAAAAGTCCCCTGATCGAGTATAACATCTCCCCTGATCGAGTATAACAAAGTCCCCTCATCGAGTATAACAAAGTCCCCCTTGTCAAAAGAGTATAACAAAGGCCTGATAGGAGTAAGACAAGGTCCCTGATCGAGGCAAGACCAGAATCTGATCGAAATTATAACGCATATCTGATCGAGTATAACAAAGTCCCTGATCGAGTATAACAAAGTCCTTGTCAGTATAAAAAGTCCCTGATCGAGTATAACATCTCCCCTGATCGAGTATAACAAAGTCCTCATCAGGTATAACAAATTCCCTGGTCAGTATAACAAGTCCCAGATCGAGCATAACTAAGTCCCTGATCGATTATAACAAAGTCCCCTGGTAGAATCGGTATATATCCCATGATCGATATTACCAAGTCTCCTGGCCAAGTATAACAGTCCTCTACATCGAGCATAACAAAGTCCCTGATCGATAATAACAAAGTCCTGGTTTATATAACAAAGGCCCTCTGATCGAGTAAGACAAAGTCCCCTGATCGAGTATAACAAAGCCCTGGACGAGTATACCAAAGACCCCTGATCGAGTATAACAAAACTCTGATCGAGTATAACAAAGGCCCTCGTCGAGTATAACAAAGTCCCCTTATCGAGTATAACAAAGTCCCCTGATCGAGTATAACAAATGCCTCTGGTCGAGTATAACAAAGTCCCCTGATCGAGTATAACAAAGTCCCCTGATCGAGTACAAAAAAGTCCCCTGGCCCAGTATAACAAAGTCCCCATATCGACCATAATAAAGTCCCCTGATCGAGTATAACAAAGTCCCCTGATCGAGTATGAAAAAAACCCCTAGACGAGTATAACAAAGTCCCCTGATCGAGTATAACAAAGTCCCCTGATCGAGTATAACAAAGTCCCCTGGTCCAGTATATCAAATTCCCCTGATCGAGTATAACATATCCCTTGATCGAGTATAACAAAGTCGCCAGGCCCAGTATAACAAAGTCCCCAGATCGAGCATAACAAAGTCCCTTCATCGATTATAACAAAGTCCCCCGACCGAGTATAACAAAGGCCTCTGGTCGAGTATAACAAAGTCCCCTGGTCGAGCATAACATAGTCCCCTGATCGATTATAACAAAGTCCCCTGACCGAGTATAACAAATGCCTCTAGTCGAGTATAACAAAGTCCCCTGGTCGAGAATAACAAAGACCCTGATCCTAGTATAACAAAGCCCCCTCGACGAGTATAACAAAGTCCCCTGATCGAGTATAACAAAGTCCCCTGATCGAATATAACAAAGTCTCCTGGTCCGGAATAACAAAGTCCCCTGATTGAGTATAACATATCCCCTGATCGAGTATAACAACGTCTCCTGGCGCAGTATAACAAAGTCCCCAGATCGAGCATAACAAAGTCCCCTGATCGATTATAACAAAGTCCCCTGGTCGAGTATAACAAAGGCCCTGATCGAGTAAGACAAAGTCCCCTGATCGAGTATAACAAAGTCCCCTGATCGAGTATAACAAAGTCCCCTTGTCGAGTATAACAAAGGCCCTGATCGAGTAAGACAAAGTCCCCTGATCGAGCAAGACAAAGTCCCCTAATCGAGTATAACATATCCCCTGATCGAATATAACAAAGTCCCCTGATCGAGTATAACAAAGTCCCCTGGTCCAGTATAAAAAAGTCCCCTGATCGAGTATAACATCTCCCCTGATCGAGTATAACAAAGTCCCCTCATCGAGTATAACAAAGTCCCCTGGTCCAGAATAACAAAGTCCCAGATCGAGCATAACTAAGTCCCCTGATCGATTATAACAAAGTCCCCTGGTAGAATATAGCAAAGGGCCCTGATCGAGTAAGACAAAGTCCCCTGATCGAGTATGACAAATTCCCCTAATCGATTATAACAAAGCCCCCTGGACGAGTATAACAAAGTTCCCTGATCGAGTATAACAAAGTCCCATGATCGAGTATAACAAAGTCCCCTTTTCCAGTATAACAAAGTCCTCTGATCGAGTATAACATATCCCATGATCGAGTATTACCAAGTCTCCTGGCCAAGTATAACAAAGTCCCCACATCGAGCATAACAAAGTCCCCTGATCGATAATAACAAAGTCCCCTGGTCGAGTATAACAAAGGCCCTGATCGAGTAAGACAAAGTCCCCTGATCGAGTATAACAAAGCCCCCTGGACGAGTATAACAAAGACCCTTGATCGAGTATAACAAAATCCCCTCATCGAGTATAACAAAGGCCCCTCGTCGAGTATAACAAAGTCCCCTTATCGAGTATAACAAAGTCCCCTGATCGAGTATAACAAAGGCCTCTGGTCGAGTATAACAAAGTCCCCTGATCGAGTATAACAAAGTCCCCTGGCCCAGTATAACAAAGTCCCCATATCGACCATAATAAAGTCCCCTGATCGAGTATAACAAAGTCCCCTGATCGAGTATGAAAAAAGCACCCTAGACGAGTATAACAAAGCCCCTAATCGAGTATAACAAAGTCCCCTGATCGAGTATAACAAAGTCCCCTGGTCCAGTATATCAAATTCCCCTGATCGAGTATAACATATCCCTTGATCGAGTATAACAAAGTCGCCAGGCCCAGTATAACAAAGTCCCCAGATCGAGCATAACAAAGTCCCTCATCGATTATAACAAAGTCCCCCGACCGAGTATAACAAAGGCCTCTGGTCGAGTATAACAAAGTCCCCTGGTCGAGCATAACATAGTCCCCTGATCGATTATAACAAAGTCCCCTGACCGAGTATAACAAATGCCTCTAGTCGAGTATAACAAAGTCCCCTGGTCGAGAATAACAAAGACCCTGATCCTAGTATAACAAAGCCCCCTCGACGAGTATAACAAAGTCCCCTGATCGAGTATAACAAAGTCCCCTGATCGAATATAACAAAGTCTCCTGGTCCAGAATAACAAAGTCCCCTGATTGAGTATAACATATCCCCTCATCGAGTATAACAACGTCTCCTGGCGCAGTATAACAAAGTCCAAAGATCGAGCATAACAAAGTCCCCTGATCGATTATAACAAAGTCCCCTGGTCGAGTATAACAAAGGCCCTGATCGAGTAAGACAAAGTCCCCTGATCGAGTATAACAAAGTCCCGTAATCGAGTATAACAAAGCCCCCTGGACGAGTATAACAAAGACCCCTGATCGAGTTTAACAAAGTCCCCTGATCGAGTATAACAAAGTCCCTGGTTGAGTATTACAAAGTCCCATTGGTCGAGTATATAAAAGTCCCCTGGCCCTGTATAACAAAGTCCCAGATCGAGCATAACAAAGTCCCCTGATCGATTATAACAAAGTCCCCTGGTCGATTATAGCAAAGGGACCTGATCGAGTAAGACAAAGTCCCCTGATCGAGTATAACAAATTCCCGTAATCGATTATAACAAAGCCCCCTGGACGAGTATAACAAAGTCCCCTGATCGAGTATAACATATCCCCTGATCGAGTATTACCAAGTCTCCTGGCCAAGTATAACAAAGTCCCCACATCGAGCATAACAAAGTCCCCTGATCGAGTATAACAAAGTCCCCTGATCGAGTATAACAAAACCCCCTGAACGAGTATAACAAAGACCCCTGATAGAGTATAACAAAGTCCCCTGATCGAGTATAACAAAGGCCCCACGTCGAGTATAACAAAGTCCCCAGATCGAGTATAACAAAGTCCCATGGTTGAGTATAACAAAGTCCCATTGATCGAGTATACAAAAGTCCCGTGGCCCAGTATAACAAAGTTCCCTAATCGAGTATAACAAAGCCCCCTGGACGAGTATAACAAAGTTCCCTGGTCCAGTATAACAAAGTCCCCTGATCGAGTATTACAAAGTCTCCTGGCCAAGTATAACAAAGTCCCCAGATCGAGCATAACAAAGTCCCCTGATCGTTTATAACAAACTCCCCAGGTCGAGTATAACAAAGTCCTCTGGTCGAGTATAAAAAAGTCCCTTGATCGCGTATAACAAAGTCCCCTGGTCGTGTATAACAAAGTCCCCTGATCGAGTATAACAAAGGCACCTCATTGAGGATAACAAAGTCCATTGGTCAAGTATATAAAAGTCCCCTGGTCGAGTATAACAAAGTCCCCTGGTCGAGTATAGCATATCCACTAATCGAATATAACAAAGTCCCTGGTGGAGTATAACAAAGTCCCCTGATCGAGTATAACAAAGTCTCCTGATCGAGTATAACAAAGTTTTCTAATCGAGTATAACAAAGGCCCCTCGTCGAGTATAAAAAAGTCCTCTGATCGAGTATAACAAAATCCCCTGATCGAGTATAACATATCACCTGATCGAGTATAAGAAAGTTATCTGGTCGAGTATAACAAAGTCCCCTGATCGAGTATAACAAAGTCCCTTGTCGAGTATAACAATGACCCCTGATCGAGTATAACAAAGTCCCCTCATCGAGTATAGCAAAGTCCATTGATCATATATAGGAAAGTCCACTCATCGAGTATAACAATGTCCCCCGATCGAGTATAACAAAGGCCTCTGGTCGAGTATGACAAAGTCCCCTGATCAAGTATAAAAAAGTCCCCTGGTCGAGTATAACAAAGTCCCCTGGTCGACTATAGCATATCCACTGATCGAATACAACAAAGTCCCTGGTGGAGTCTAACAAAGTCCCCTAATCGAGTATAACAAAGTCCATTGGTCAAGTATATAAAAGTCCCCTGGTCGAGTATAACAAAGTCCCCTGGTCGACTATAGCATATCCACTGATCGAATACAACAAAGTCCCTGGTGGAGTCTAACAAAGTCCCCTAATCGAGTATAACAAAGTCCCCTGGTCGACTATAGCAAAGTCCCCTGGTCGATTATACATATCCTCTCATCGAGTATAACAAAGGCCCCTAATCGAGTATAACAAAGTCCCCAGATCGAGTATAACAAAGTCCCCTGATCGAGTATAACAAAGTCCCCTGTTCGAATATAACAAAGTCCCAGATCGAGCATAACAAAGTCCCCTGATCAATTATAGCAAAGTCCCATGGTCGAGTATAGCAAAGGGCCCTGATTGATTAAGACAAAGTCCCCTGATCAATTATAACAAAGTCCCCTAATCGAGTATAACAAAGCCCCCTGATCGAGTATAACATATCCCGTGATCGAGTATTACCAAGTCTCCTGGCCAAGTATAACAAAGTCCTCACATCGAGCATAACAAAGTCCCCTGATCGAGTATAACAAAGTCCCCTGATCGAGTATAACAAACCCCCTGGACGAGTAAAACAAAGACCCCTGATAGAGTATAACAAAGTCCCCTGATCGAGTATAACAAAGCCCCCACGTCGACTATAACAAAGTCCTCTGATCGAGTATAACAAAGTCCCCTGATCGAGTATAACATATCACCTAATCGAGTATAACAAAGTCCCCTCATCGAGTATAACAAAGTCCCCTGGTCCAGTATAATAAAGTCCCCTGATCGAGTATAACATATCCCTTGATCGAGTATAACAAAGTCCCCTGATCGAGTATTACAAAGTCCCCTGGTTGAGTATAACAAAGTCCCATTGATCGAGTATACAAAAGTCCCCTGGCCCAGTATAACAAAGTCCCAAATCGAGCATAACTAAGTCCCCTGATCGATTATAACAAAGTCCCCTGGTAGAGTATAGCAAAGGGCCCTGATCGAGTAAGACAAAGTCCCCTGATCGAGTATAACAAAGTACCCTAATCGAGTATAACAAAGCCCCCTGGACGAGTATAACAAAGTTCCCTGATCGGGTATAAAAAAGTCCCATGATCGAGTATAATAAAGTCCCCTGGTCCAGTATAACAAAGTCCCCTGATTGAGTATTACAAAGTCTCCTGGCCAAGTATAACAAAGGCCCTGATCGAGTATAACAAAGTCCTCTGGTCGAGTTTAAAAAAGTCCCTTGATCGCATATAACAAAGTCCCCTGGTCGTGTATAACAAAGTCCCTTGATCGAGTATAACAAAGGCACCTCATTGAGTATAACAAAGTCCATTGGTCAAGTATATAAAAGTCCCCTGGTCGAGTATAACAAAGTCCCCTGGTCGACTATAGCATATCCACAGATCGAATACAACAAAGTCCCTGGTGGAGTCTAACAAAGTTTTCTAATCGAGTATAACAAAGGCCCCTCGTCGAGTATAACAAAGTCCTCTGATCGAGTATAACAAAATCCCCTGATCGAGTATAACATATCACCTGATCGAGTATAACAAAGTCCTCTGGTCGAGTATAACAAAGTCCCCTGATCGAGTATAACAAAGTCCCTTGTCGAGTATAACAATGTCCCCTGATCGAGTATAACAAAGTCCCCTCATCGAGTATAGCATAGTCCATTGGTCATATATAGGAAAGTCCACTCATCGAGTATAACAATGTCCCCTGATCGAGTATAACAAAGGCCTCTGGTCGAGTATGACAAAGTCCCCTGATCAAGCATAAAAAAGTCCCCTGGTCGAGTATAACAAAGTCCCCTAATCGAGTATAACAAAGTCCCAGGGTCGACTATAGCAAAGTCCCCTGATCGAGTATAACAAAGCCCCCTGGACAAGTATAACAAAGACCCCTGATCGAGTATAACAAAGTCCCCTAATCGAGTATAACAAAGTCCCCTGATCGAGTATAATATATCACCTAATCGAGTATAACAAACTCCCCTGGTCCAGTATAAAAAAGTCCCCTGATCGAGTATAACATATCCCCTGATCGAGTATAACAAAGTCCCCTGATCGAGTATAACAAAGTCCCCTGGTTGAGTATAACAAAGTCACATTGATCGAGTATACAAAAGTCCCCTGGCCCAGTATAACAAAGTCCCAGATCGAGCATAACTAAGTCCCCTGATCGATTATAACAAAGTCCCCTGGTCGAGTATAGCAAAGGGCCCTGATCGAGTAAGACAAAGTTCCCTGATCGTG
This sequence comes from Homarus americanus, assembly GCF_018991925.1. Lineage (NCBI taxonomy): Eukaryota > Metazoa > Arthropoda > Malacostraca > Decapoda > Nephropidae > Homarus > Homarus americanus. The sequence continues at coordinate 3,413 of NW_024753707.1, read as the reverse complement.
TATAACAAAGTCCCCTAATCGAGTATAACAAAGCCCCCTGGACGAGTATAACAAAGTTCCCTGATCGAGTATAAAAAAGTCCCATGATCGAGTATAACAAAGTCCCCTGGTCCATTATAACAAAGTCCCCTGATCGAGTATTACAAAGTCTCCTGGCCAAGTATAACAAAGTCCCAGATCGAGCATAACAAAGTCCCCTGATCGATTATAACAAAGTCCCCAGGTCGAGTATAACAAAGGCCCTGATAGGGTATAACAAAGTCCTCTGGTCGAGTATAAAAAAGTCCCTTGTCGAGTATAACAAAGTCCTCTGGTCGAGTATAACAAAGTTTTCTAATCGAGTATAACAAAGGCCCCTCGTCGAGTATAACAAAGTCCTCTGATCGAGTATACAAAATCCCCTGATCGAGTATAACATACCACCTGATCGAGTATAACAAAGTCCCCTGACCGAGTATAACAAAGTCCCTTGTCGAGTATAACAAAGTCCTCTGGTCGAGTATAACAAAGTCCCCTGATCGAGTATAACAAAGTCCCTTGTCGAGTATAACTTTGTCCCCTGATCCAGTATAACAAAGTCCCCTCATCGAGTATAGCAAAGTCCATTGGTCATATATAGGAAAGTCCACTCATCGAGTATAACAATGTCCCCCGATCGAGTATAACAAAGGCCTCTGGTCGAGTATTACAAAGTCCCCTGATCAAGTATAAAAAAGTCCCCAGATCGAGCATAACAAAGTCCCCTGATCAATTATAACAAAGTCCCCTGGTCGAGTATAGCAAAGGCCCCTGATCGAGTAAGACAAAGTCCCCTGATCGAGTATAACAAAGTCCCATGATCGAGTATAACAAAGTCCCCTGGTCCAGTATAACAAAGTCCCCTGATCGAGTATTACAAAGTCTCCTGGCCAAGTATAACAAAGTCCCCTGGTCCAGTATAACAAAGTCTCCTGATCGAGTATTACAAAGTCTCCTGGCCAAGTATAACAAAGTCCCCAGATCGAGCATAACAAAGTCCCCTGATCGATTATAACAAAGTCCCCAGGTCGAGTATAACAAAGGCCCTGATCGAGTATAACAAAGTTCTCTGGTCGAGTATAAAAAAGTCCCCTGATCGAGTATGACAAAGTCCCCTGGTCGAGTATAACAAAGTCCCCTCATCGAGTATAACGAAGGCCCCTCATCGAGTATAACAAAGTCCATTGGTCAAGTATAAAAAAGTTCTCTGGTCGAGTATAACAAAGGCCCCTAATCGAGTATAACAAAGTCCCCTGATTGTGTATAACAAAGTCCCCTGATCGAGTATGACAAAGTCCTCTGATCGATTAAGACAAAGTCCCCTGATCGAGTATAACAAAGTCCCCTAATAGGAGTATAACAAAGCCCCCTGGACGAGTATAACAAAGTCCCCTGATCGAGTATAACATATCCCCTGATCGAGTATTACAAAGTCTCCTGGCCAAGTATAACAAAGTCCCTAGATCGAGCATAACAAAGTCCCCTGATCGATTATAACAAAGTCCCCTGATCGAGTATAACATATCCCCTGATCGAGTATTACAATGTCTCCTGGCCAAGTATAACAAAGTCCCCAGATCGAGCATAACAAAATCCCCTGATCGAGTAAGACAAAGTCTCCTGATCGAGTATAACAAAGTCCCCTGATCGAGTATAACAAAGCCCCCTGGACAAGTATAACAAAGACCCCTGATCGAGTATAACAAAGTCCCCTAATCGAGTATAACATATCCCCTGATCGAATGTAATAAAGTCCCTGGTGGAGTATAACAAAGTCCCCTGATCGAGTATAACAAAGTCTCCTAGTCGAGTATAACAAAGTTTTCTAATCGAGTATAACAAAGGCCCCTCGTCGAGTATAAAAAAGTCCTCTGATCGAGTATAACAAAGTCCCCTCATCGAGTATAACATATCACCTGATCGAGTATAACAAAGTCCCCTGATCGAGTATAACAAAGTCCCCTGGTCCAGTATAAAAAAGTCCCCTGATCGAGTATAACATATCCCCTGATCGAGTATAACAAAGTCTCCTGGCCCAGTATAAAAAAGTCCCCAGATCGAGCATAACAAACTCCCCTGATCGATTATAACAAAGGCCCCTGGTCGAGAATAACAAAGTCCCCAGATCGAGCATAACAAACTCCCCTGATCGATTATAACAAAGGGCCCTGATCGAGTAAGACAAAGTCCCCTGATCGTGTATAACAAAGTCCCCTGATGGAGAATAACAAAGTCTCCTGGTCCAGTATAACAAAGTCTCCTGATCGAGTATAACAAAGTCCCCTAATCGAGTATAAAAATTTCCCCTGATCCAGTGTAACAAAGTCCCCTGATCGAGTATAACAAAGGCCCCTCGTCGAGTATAACAAAGTCCATTGGTCAAGTATAAAAACGTCCCCTGGTCGAGTATAACTAAGTCCCCTAATCGTGTATATCAAAGTCCCCTGGTCGAGTATAGCATATCCCCTGATCGAATATAACAAAGTCCCTGGTGGAGTATAACAAAGTCCACTGATCGAATATAACAAAGTCCCCTGATCGAGTATAACAAAGGCCCCTCATCGAGTATATCAAACTCCATTGATCAAGTATAAAAAAGTCCCCTAGTCGAGTATAACAAAGTCCTCTGATCTAATATAACAAAGTCCCCTGATCAAGTATAACATATCCCCTGATCGAGTATAACAAAGTCCTCTGGTCGAGTATAACAAAGTCCCCTCATCGAGTATAACAAAGTCCCCTGGTCGAGTTTAGCAATGTCCCCTGATCGAGTATAACAAAGGCCCCTCATCAAGTATAGTAAAGTCCATTGGTGAAATATAGGAAAGTCCACTCATCGAGTATAACAAAGTCCCCCGATCGAGTATAACAATGGCGTCTGGTCAAGTATGAGAAAGTCCCCTGATCAAGTATAAAAAAGTCCCCTGGTCTGGAATAACAAATTCCCCTAAACGAGTATAACAAAGTCCCCTGGTCGATTATAGCAAAGTCCCCGGGTCGAGCATAACAATGTCCCTTGGTCGAGTATAACAAAGGCCCCTAATCGAGTATAGCAAAGTCCCCTGATCGAGTATAACAAAGTCCCCTGATAGAGTATAACAAAGTCCTCTGGTCGAATATAAAAAAGTCCCCTGATCGAGTATAACAAAGTTCCTTGGTCGAGTATAACAAAGTCCCCTCATCGAGTATAACAAAGTCCATTGGTCAAGTATAAAAAAGTTCCCTGGTCGAGTATAACAAAGTCCCCTAATCGAGTATAACAAAGTCCCATGATCGAGCATAACAAAGTCCCCTGATCGAGTATAACAAAGCCTCTTGATCGAGTATAACAAGTCCTAATCAGGTACTAAACAAGCCCCCTGCTCGGTATAACAAAGTCCCTGGTCAGTATAGCA
>NW_024753706.1:0-24730 GCF_018991925.1 Homarus americanus | reverse complement strand
CCCTAACCTCTCCTCACCTCCATCACCCTAACCTCTCCTCACCTCCATCACCCTAACCTCTCCTCACCTCCATCACCCTTACCTCTCCTCACCTCCATCACCCTAACCTCTCCTCACCTCCATTACCCTAACCCCTCCTTCCCTCCTTAATCATTCCAGTGTCCATCTTGTTACCTTATCTCTCCCTGCCCTTTCCTCTCTCTCTCAATTTCCTTCTCCTCACCCCACTTTTCCTGCCATTTTCCCATTCAATCCAATTATCTTTCGTCTTCTTTCCTCTTCCATCCTACCACTTACTTCCCTCCTCTTTCATCCTAGCACTTACTTCCTTCCTCTTTCATCCTACCACTTACTTTCCTCCTCTTCCATTCTAGACACTTACTTCCTTCCTCTTTCATCCTACCACTTTCTTCCCTCCTCATTGATCCTAGACACTTACTTCCTTCCTCTTTCATCCTACCACTTTCTTCCCTCCTCATTGATCCTAGACACTTACTTCCCTCCTCATTGGTCCTAGACACTTACTTCCCTCCTCTTTCATCCTACCACTTACTTCCCTCCTCTTCCATCCTAGCACTTACTTCCCTCCTCTTCCATCCTAGCACTTACTTCCTTCCTCTTTCATCCTCCCACTTTCTTCCCTCCTCATTGATGCTAGACACTTACTTCCCTCCTCATTCATCCTAGACACTTACTTCCCTCCTCTTTCATCCTACCACTTTCTTCCCTCCTCATTGATCCTAGACACTTACTTCCCTCCTCATTGATCCTAGACACTTACTTCCTTCCTCTTTCATCCTACCACTTATTTCCTTCTACTCTATCTCTACCACTTAGTTCCGCTCCGTCCTCCACAGATCAAGGGTGAGTCAGTGCAGTGTTATGTGTGGTGGTGCTTGAGTGTTACCTCCCCTGGTGATGATCCTCGCACGAGTCTCAATTAAGATATGACTCAACACCTGTTCCTCTTCGCTACTTTACCTGTGTGTGTGTGTGTGTGTGTGTAGAACATGCCACGTTTCGTGCCCTTACCTAACACTCACGCTCATCTATGGCATGATGACAGGGTGGGGGGTGAGGGGTAAAGTGTGAGGGGTGAGGGGTAAAGTGTAAGGGGTGAGTGTTCAGTGTTGAGGGGCGAAGGGCGAGGACCTCCCCAGTTGTTATGAACCCAAGTTAAAAATAGAGACTAATTCTTTTGTTATTTTGTCATCCTTTTCCATGACTCACAATCAGCATCATCGTCTGTTTCGGGTTTTATTCTGAAACACTGTTGTGGGGCTACTGATCAGAGCAAACCATACACATCAGAGTGTGTTGGGGAGGAGCAGAGCACATCAGAGTGTGTTGGGGAGGAGCAGAGCACACCAGAATGTGTTGGGGGTGGAGCAGAGCACATCAGAGTGTGTTGGGGAGGAGCAGAGCACATCAGAGTGTGTTGGGGAGGAGCAGATCACATCAGAGTGTGTTGGGGAGGAGCAGAGCACATCAGTGTGTGTTGGGGAGGAGCAGAGCACATCAGGTGTGTTGGGGAGCAGAGCACCCAGAATGTGTTGGGGTGGGAGCAGAGCACAGAATGTGTGGGGGTGGAGCAGAGCACATCAGTGTGTTGGGAGGGCAGAGCACATCAGTGTGTGTTGGGGAGGAGCAGAGCACATCAGTGTGTGTTGGGGGAGAGCAGATCACATCAGAGTGTGTTGGGGAGGAGCAGAGCACATCAGTGTGTGTTGGGAGGAGCAGATCACATCAGTGTGTGTTGGGGAGAGCAGAGCACATCAGAGTGCTGGGGAGGAGCAGATCACATCAGAGTGTGTTGGGAGGAGCAGATCACATCAGAGTGTGTTGGGGAGGAGCAGAGCACATCAGTGTGTGTTGGGGAGGAGCAGATCACATCAGAGTGTGTTGGGGAGGAGCAGAGCACATCAGTGTGTGTTGGGGAGGAGCAGAGCACATCAGAGTGTGTTGGGGAGGAGCAGATCACATCAGAGTGTGTTGGGGAGGAGCAGAGCACATCAGTGTGTGTTGGGGAGGAGCAGAGCACATCAGTGTGTGTTGGGGAGGAGCAGAGCACATCAGAGTGTGTTGGGGAGGAGCAGATCACATCAGAGTGTGTTGGGGAGGAGCAGAGCACATCAGTGTGTGTTGGGGAGGAGCAGATCACATCAGAGTGTGTTGGGGAGGAGCAGAGCACATCAGAGTGTGTTGGGGAGGAGCAGAGCACATCAGAGTGTGTTGGGGAGGAACAAAGCACATCAGAGTGTGTTGGGGAGGTGGGTAACATATCAGAGAAGGTTAGACTAAGATAGAGAGAGTGTGGACAAGTTAGGCCAAAGTTGAGTGACATAAATATTAAATGATTGTGTGACCGGGAGGAGGAGATGGCTGCCTCACTCTACGCATTTGGCGAAATTTTTACAGCACATTGAATTATCTTCACTATTATTCCTTTTAACTATTACTGAATAAACAATACAACTTAACGTGCCGATAATGTCAATTATAATAAAGATATCCAAGGTGTTCACTATTCCGGAGCAAGTAAGAAAATAACGGTACAGTAAATAGTATTTTACCTCTATCAATATGCACTAAGTAACACAACACAGCGCATTGCAAGGCAGCACAACGCAACGCAGTACAAAGCAATGAAACGACACAAAACAAAGTATCGCAACACAACACAAGGCACTACAATTATTAAACAAATTTACATTCATTTGGTTGGTGACCCTTCACTGAATACATACATTTCTAATACTAATTTTACCAGATTTTCGTTAAATATTAGAGCATAAAATTTTCCTTCACATTTAGTTATTGTGTGGCGAAGCTGTGGAGGTGTGTGTGTGTGTGTGTGTGTGTGTGTGTTCGGCCGCGGTCAATGTTTTTGTGGAGATGGTGGTGTGTTGATTTCCACACACACCCACCCACCCACCTCACCCCATCAAGTCATCATCCCCACCGCCACCAACATCACCGCCACCATCACCACCACCATCCCGACCATCATCACCACCACCGCCACCAACATCACCGCCACCATCACCACCACAACCTTCCCACACACTCACCGACATTATACTCATATATTGCAATATGACTTCCTGACGTCTTCTTGGTGTTGTTCCACAAAAGAAATCGTCACTTTTTATTTTCGGAACCAACGGGGAGGAAGGCAGAATTTATATGTGTGTTGTGCAGGTCTTGTACCGTGACGCCGCGCCGGGTCCTCCTACCACTGAACACAGACTAACGTGGTTTTTATATATTCCAATATTAGTTGACAAGTTTGGGACCAAATATACAGACAGCTACTGGCGCCCTGGTCGTCCCGCTGTGGGGTTCAGTGGTCGTTTGTCTCCACTCACCTCTAGTATTTAACCACAGGATCTTATACAACACAGAATTAAGGGAATGAGATCAATATACAGTATATATGTTTAACTCTACTCTCATAACAAACGGTACACCTGTATGAACCTCACATAATAAACGGTACACCTGTATGAACCTCACATAATAAACGGTACACCTGTATGACCCTCACATAGTAAACAGTACACCTGTATGACCCTCACATAATAAACGGTACACCTGTATGAACCTCACATAATAAACGGTACACCTGTATGAACCACCACATAATAAACGGTACACCTGTATGAACCTCACATAATAAACGGTACACCTGTATGAACCTCACATAATAAACGGTACACCTGTATGAACCTCACATAATAAACGGTACACCTGTATGACCCTCACATAATAAACGGTACACCTGTATGACCCTCACATAATAAACGGTACACCTGTATGAGTCTCACATAATAAACGGTACACCTGTATGACCCTCACATAGTATGACGGTACACCTGTGTGACCTCACATAGTAAACAGTACACCTGTATGACCCTCACATAGTAAACGGTACACCTGTATGACCCTCACATAATAAACGGTACACCTGTATGAGTCTCACATAATAAACGGTACACCTGTATGACTCACATAATAAACGGTACACCTGTATGAGTCTCGCATAATAAACAGTACACCTGTATGACCCTCACATAATAAACGGTACACCTGTATGACTCACATAATAAACGGTACACCTGTATGACTCACATAATAAACGGTACCTGTATGACCCTCACATATAAACGGTACACCTGTATGACCCTCACATAATAAACGGTATACCTGTATGAGCCTCACATAATAAACGGTACACCTGTATGACTCGCATAGTAAACGGTACACCTGTATGACCCTCACATAGTAAACGGTACACCTGTATGACCCTCACATAGTAAACGGTACACCTGTATGAGTCTCACATAATAAACGGTACACCTGTATGACCTTCACATAGTAAACGGTACACCTGTATGACTCTCGCATAATAAACGGTACACCTGTATGACCCTCACATAATAAACGGTACACCTGTATGACCCTCACATAATAAACGGTACACCTGTATGACCCTCACATAATAAACGGTACACCTGTATGAGTCTCACATAATAAACGGTACACCTGTATGACCCTCACATAATAAACGGTACACCTGTATGACTCACATAATAAACGGTACGCATGTATGAGTCTCGCATAATAAACGGTACACCTGTATGAGTCTCACATAATAAACGGTACACCTGTATGAGTCTCACATAATAAACGGTACACCTGTATGAGTCTCACATAATAAACGGTACACCTGTATGACTCACATAATAAACGGTACGCATGTATGAGTCTCGCATAATAAACGGTACACCTGTATGAGTCACATAATAAACGGTACACCTGGAATTGTTGAAAGGTGTTAAAGGCTGTGGTGTTGATATACAGTTTATTTAAAAAACATATTATCAGTATAACCAACTCAACGCGCGGGCTGAGCAGGGACGACAGTAGGGGGCAGGGAAAAAACACTTTTATTTGAGTTGCAGGCTGCACTTTTCAGGCATCGTTTGTATGGCTGTAACAAACACCTGTGCAAAATTTCATGCCATTTCATGCATACTTACCCTGCCGCATCGCGAACGACTTTTTGTCAACTTTTAGTGTATACCAAAAATTAGGTGTCATTTAATGTTTTCCAGGATAATGATAAATTTTACATGGGTGACATCGATTTAATTCACATGTTATTTTACAGGTACACCGTATAGAAAATCATTACAAGTTCATATTGAAATTCTTTTTTGTGCGGAACCTTGGCATCATTTTCCTAGACAATAATCTTTGCCTAATATATCCATCTCTCGATTCGTATCCCGTCACTTCAGTGCAAGCTTCAGTCATCACTTTTATGCCTCTCTCGACCGCCTGAGTGCTGTTTGGCCACTTGGGCACCACTAATGGTGTCTCAAGAATGTCATTAACCTGTAGATTTGACAGAGAAGCAATGTAAGGAGGCTCAGTCTTGAGTTCATTCCTCCAGTTAATCATGGAATGATAGTTTTTGCTTGCCACTTTAGTTTCGGAGTCACCACCTTTCTCATGTTGACTACAGGAGGCACATCCTCATTCCCATCTCCATCTTTACCCTCCTCATCAGTATAGTTTAACAAATTCTCGTCAACAGCAGCATCAGAATCTTCCTCCTCCTCTTCAGATCTGCCAGTGCATTCTTCCTTTTGCTGATTCTCCTCTCTAATTTTTCTTATCATTGAGACAGCTTTTTCTCTAACAGTCATGTCCTCATCTGCACACATACCAAGAAGAAGTTGATCTGTGTGGGCGAAGTATGCATTTCTCTGGACAGCCTTCTTCACTATCGTCTCCTCCTCACTATTCAGGTGTTTCATATATAGCAGGGACTGGAATACGTTCCTTGAGCCGTGTGTTACGTAAGGGTGTATCTTGATGTAAAACCACATTGGAGCACTGAACTTTATTATTGTAATGACAATTCTTTTCAACTCATGGCTGGGTCTTGATGTTGCTACATACAGCCTGAGGATTCTACTCCATAAGGTGTTCCACCTTGACACACAGGGAGGACCTGGCTCAATAGCAGCCAAGTCATCTTCAACAACACCTGTGATAACTCCTTTACAAATCCTATACAGGTATTTCTGATCCCAGGACAGATCTTTCTCCACTTCATCATTAAACACAGGGAAATCAGGGAAACTGACTGGCTGGAAGGCGACAACTGGAAGCTCAGACAAAGACTCCTTGATCTGCTTTCCAATGGGACCACGCCAATGCTCAGGACCACTTGGTTTACCATCATAGTGATAAAAAACTGCGCGGAAAGGCAGCTCATTTCCGTGAAGCTGACATATGAAATAATGGAGCGGGTGACCAAGTAACATTTCAAGATGATGAATGACTCCATTTTCTGATCCTACATTTACATTGGTTCCATCACAACCAACACACACAATGGGCTGCTGGGTTAGATTTTTCTCCACCAGAAACTCGTGAATAGTTTTGGCAATCTGCTTTCCGTGTCCAGTCTTGGGAGTCACATGTGTGAGATATTCATTGCCAGGCTCAACCATGATGACATAATGATCTTTCACCATCATCCTCGAACTCCATTTCTCGGTCTTCTCATCTTTATCATCACACGAGTGGCGGTCTTCTTACCATCAAAATAGAGTGATGTCAAATTATCTAAACTAGCCATCTCAATTTCTTGCCTCTTAAATCGGTATTTTTGTCTCGCATCCCGCAGCTTATGTGGTCCAATAACCTGACTCTTGTCATCCTTTGTGATAATGCCATAGTCAGTTAAGGTGGCAGTAACAATGGCAGCTCCAGCATAATCACTAATCAAGTATCGGTCACAAGCGGCAGCCAGTGTAGGGAATCTTGTCCGGTTCTGTGAACTGGTGTCTGTCAGAGCCCTGATAATCAATATAGACATAGCACCATACTCATCTGCAACAAGACAACTTAAATGAAATAAGAGATATGAAAAAAAAGTTGATAAACACTGAACAGAACATTGCACCGCCACAGCGGCTGTTTGGCTAGTACTGTAGGTAAATTTAAAAATTTCAGTAGAAAATGCGGCAGACTAAACCTCGACATATCAGCTTCAAATTTGGCATGGAGTCTTAGATATGTATAAGGAACAATGCCTGAAGAGTGCAGCTTTGAGCAAAATTTCACTGTCCCCTAGACGACAGTACCTTCTCTGCATCACCAAGACCTGGCAACACTGCCGACCGGGGAATCTCCGAAGTAAAAAGAAAATAATTTTTGTCACAGCGTGTGAACTCTCCTATTATTATTTATTTGTTTATTTCCCTCTTTTCTTTTGACGTTCATTCCAGTATTTTTATTTTTTACAAATCCTTTATTTTGATAGAATGTATAACTACTATTTTAACTATATATACTGTTAAGGGGGAAACTTTTGGACCAGTATTATCGTAGTGAATTATTCTTATAAACTTTTATGTATGCATCTGCTTCCACTTTACTAGTACTATTTCATTTCCTGTGTTGTAGTACGCGACTATTATCTTGTTTACACTATGTTCTGCTGTCTTTACCACCTTTATAGTGTTAATTGTACATTGTGAATGATGTGTGTGTGTGTGTGTGTTTTATGAACTCTCTAGTAACACAAAATATCTACATTCATTCTAATCTTATGGATTCTCTTAAAAAATAAAATGTACCAATTGGTATAAGAGAGAGAGGGAGAGAAACTGACTCAACTTTCAGCCAGGTTGGTCCATAATACAAGGGCCTGACCTATCACTGATAAACTTTGTCACTTTGTCTGTGTAAGTCTCCGTTTCAGTCTCTGCCTAATTGTCTCTCTGTCTATCTCCCTCGCTATCATTTTCTCTTTGTAGCTCCGTCTGTCTAATACTGCTTTTCCCTTTGCCTACCTGACTGTCTCACTATATCAACATCTCTGTCTGCCCACCTTTCTCTCTATTGATCAGATGGTTGTCCAGACGCAACAGAGGATAAGCTTCTATACCAATATCACACATCAGAAAAATACCAATCCTGTTAATGAAGCCCTAATACAGCCAGGGTCTGACCAGGTAGATTCTCAACAAACAAAAGACGATTCTTAGACGAGAGTAAAAGTTGCTTTATGGTAATTACTGAAAGCTGCGCCACTTCCCAGTTATCGCTTCTGCCACACTTACTTCTCAGCTCAACGTCTGAGAAATACCTGGGAGGAAATAGTAAGAGCTTTTCCTTTTATCTCCAGCTAATTATCTCTCAGCGTTCTCTTGAGACCAAAATACTTTCTCGCAATTAACGGACACACACACACACACACACACACACACACACAGAGGAGGTATATTACGAAGCGTGAATCAGGTAATAATACTAAAATATACAGTTATTAAGATTGGCATCCGCCCTAACAGCAGTCCGCGTGAGTCGGGGCACATCAGAGGTATACAACTCCTGTTATCTGAGGTCGTTCCAACAGCTTTCGAGCGGCTATTTTCGGCTTTATAATACTACACCATTGATGGGAATTGGAAATCATCCTTTAATAACGTTACATAAATTTTCCATGACTAATAACGTTACTACCAGTTGATAAATTACATTAAACTTTTACATACAACAGTAAGACTATAGATGAATCAATACAAAGCTTGAATTAGTGAAAATGAATAACTCGTATCAAAACTAGTGTGCTGTATTTCGCGGTACAATATAAAATATAGCTATGATGAAGTATAATAACACGATTTGTCAGGTACTATAGTCCGCCTACCTTCCCTCGCCGACTCACAGACACGCACGACACTTTCTCCCAGACCCCCGGCAGCAGGCGTCCAGCACGGCCCCCACACGCTGCCTCTACTCACCCTTGACTGTTTAGGTCAACTCTCCCTCTCTTCTCCCACACTATTCTTCCTCTCCACCCCTCCCCTCCCCCTCTCCGCCAGCGTTCCTTACTCGCACCTTCCTGTCACGTAACAGGTTTCAGTTAAGCCTTATGACTCTTTATGATAGTAATATTTCACCTGCAGTTACTTTTATTATTAATATTATTATTAACTTACACTTATTCCTATAATTATTCAGATTTATACTAAACTGATTCACCATAAACTAAGCACATATTTAAGGTACTGTGAACGAAGGGAAACAGATACAGGGAAAAAATAATAGAGAATTTAATTAACACTCTCACGAGACAGATTTAAACAGCTTCCTGATAAAAAAATGCTTGTGTTTTATTACCATATCTAAAAAAATTCCGGAGGCAAACATTAATAAAACAGTAAAGAATAGAGAAGAATATTGGAAATAATGCAAATGCCTCACATGCAGCCTTAGCGGTGGAACTCTTGCATTACACACAAACTTATAATGATTAATATCTTTTAAAACGTGAATATTTCTTTTGAGACTTGAGATATAAAGAGTACCTGATGGTATTATGTATTAATCTGTAACGCTGTAAGGCTATGAGGCCTGATGGTGAAAGGTAGATGAGAATGGTGAGGGTTGGTGAGAGGTGAGGAGGTGGATAAAGATAAAGTGTAGTGAAGGATGGTGAAGGATGGTGATCATGACTTATGAGATGCTGAATTATCTTGTACTTGTTACGAACCCCTCCACCCAGCACTACGAAGCACGCCATCTATTGTCCTGATCTACCTACCCAGCACCACGAGCAACGCCATCTAGGGACGAGACACGAGTATGACTCGTCTTAGTTACCACTCCGAGGTTTCCCTTCTCCCTATCCTGGTTGTTGCGTCACCTCCTCAAAGTCTTCTTTGTCAGCTCCAATTCGAGGAGAGAGCACTTGGCTCTGGGAAGTGACCACAGGATCATCTATCCTCTAAACCTACGTGCAGTGACTACCTACCGTCTTCTACAATACTCAGCCTTACTCGTCAGCCATCTCAGCTCCTCACTTAAGTACTAGTATCTTGTATTAATTTCCCCACGTCCACTTGCTTCGAGATTGTTTTATGTTTATTAATATGTATATAATGTTAATATTTAGGTTAAGTTTGGTTAAGGGTAATTTATAAGCTGAATATTTTGTTAAGGGATTTATGGTACTCTATTATATACAACGAAAACTCGCATCCTTTGTCTACCCTTTTATAGTCCGATTGTCTTTTTTTTTTTTATTGTTGTTACCTGTTGGGATCTGGGTAGACGTATAACTATATTCTAAAATCCCCAACTCGTAACAAATGGCGACCGTGACAGGACCCGACCTTAAGTACCATATTCCTTCCTCCCTTGTTACTCAGTGTTAATTATTCCTCCCAGTCACTTCTGTTCACAATTGCTTTACGGTAGTTTAAAGTTTCCTTCATATGTGTGTGCATATATTGGTATTATCGTATAGTAAGAGTGACAGACGTAGGATATTAGGTTCCAAGTGTCATAAGGCTTACCTGTTATTACACGTGGCGGTTGTGTAGTAAGTCTTATCGAGTGTTGGGAAGAATCCGGATCTGTTTAATGCCGTACCCTCACTCCAGAGTAGGTTGTTCCATAGTCACTAGTTTACGGTGAAGTGATATCTTGGGACGCCACGCTCTACCAGGACCCCATAATTATAAAGCCTCAATTATTGTTCTTCTCATTATCTCATTCAGGGTCAATCATACCATTTATCAGGGTTGTTAATCCGGATCTTTACGTAATGCGTAATACGCCCTACCTCTTTCAAGTCTCTTATCCTTATCTAGGATCTTCTCAGAAGAACAATAATCATAAGTGTATTTCCCTAGGTATAACTTGGTTAGCTTTCAGGACTTTCTGGTTATCAATGCCGTGATATTTTCTGGGGTTATCCACTTATCTTATCTTTGGACCGTAGTTAATTTATCCTATTTTTCTTAACAATGGCCCTCAGGTTTGCACGATCTCCAAGTTTTATTGAAAATCCTTCCGTAGCTAAATTACGTGTTAATATCCTGAAGAAAGAATGGAAAGAAATAGCCAACTATTATAATATCCCATTTTCACAGCAACTGACTAAGGAAATGTTAAAAAAATCATGTGATTGAAGTGCTGGTTCAACATGAAGTTTTAAAAGAATCCGCTGTTGACAGATTAACGCCCATGTCCAAGAAACTTCAACCGCTATCCACCACCCCTCCTCACTCAGAAGTTGCTTCAGGTCTGGCTAGCCCTCAAGAAAAAACACAAGAGTAGACGCCTTAGAACTAGAACGAGCAAGGTTCGAGTTCCAAATCAAAATGAAAGAACTAGAGTTGGAACAGGCCAAGTTGGAGAAGGAGGCCAAGTTGGAGCAGGCCAAGTTGGAGCAGCAGGCCAAGTTGGAGCCTGAAGAAAGGTCGGAACAGGCCAAGTTGCAGCATGAAGAAAAGTTGGAACAGGCCAGGTCGGAACAGGCCAAGTTGGAGCAGGAGGTTAGACTGAAAGAACTACAGGTAAGAGAGATAGAAGTCACCTTAACATCGGAGTTTAGATCAAAAGAAGTGGCATTAAGAGAGAAACTAGCTGCTTTTAACCCTGCTACTGCTTCTTCCCTTGTTCCCGGGTTTGATGAATCCGATATGGACAGGTCATTTAGGACTTTTGAGAAAATAGCCGGGAAGAATGAGTGGCCAAAGGACCAGTGGGTGTCAGTGTTAGTTCCTAAATTATATGGTAAGGCTCGTAGAGTTTATAACTGTTTAGACCAGACTGATGACTATGATAACGTAAAAGAATATCCTCACCTCTTATGCTATCACGCCAGATGGATACCAACTTGAAGTTTCGTAAACTAACAAACCATTTTCCACACCTTTGTTAAGTTGCTCGAAAAGCTTAGGTTTTTAAGAAGTGGTTAGAGGCTACAGAGACCTCCATTTCAGGATTTGTTAAATTTGGTAGTCCTGGAGGAGTGGAAGAGAGCAAGATACCATTTCATCTTGAAGCATGTGGAGGCGTGGAGAGTTAATTTTAGGGCGTGCTGCTGAGCTGGCTGATGCGTACGCTTTGTTGGTGGAGTCACTGGGCAGTAGAGAACGTGGTACTTCCCGACATGTTAGGTCCTCCTCTGATGATAACCTTGGGAACGTGAGTGGTAGGTCGAAAGGTCCCACACCTACTCCCCCCGATGCAACCAACCTTACTTGTTCTTACTGTAAAAACCCAGGCCATACGATCCAGAATTGTAAACACCCAAAGTGTCGAATTGCTAAAAGTAGTTCCCTGGATCCCAAATCCAAACCAATAGCAAACACCAATGTGGAAAGGCCCCATCAGGATCTCTTCTCTTCATACACCTATGAGGGAAAAATTTCAATCATGGAGGGGTCTCGTTCTTTCCCTATTCGTATACTACGTGATTCGGGCGCAGCACAATCTATCCTCCTGTTTAACGTCATTCCTGATATATCTACCGCATTTACTAATGAGAGTGTTCTAATTTCGGATCTCTCATCCCATTCTTCCTATCCTTTAGCTAAAGTGCACCTCCAATGTCCCTTGATTACAGGGGAAGTGCAAATAGCCATAAGGAAAGACCCAATGCCTGTGTGCGGCATTCATTTATTATTGGGTAATGACTTGGTAGGAGATCTAGTGGTTCCTAACATAAAGACAGTCGACTCTCCCTTACCTGTCAACTCCACCACTGACCTTAAAGAAACTATTCCTCATCTTTTCCCATCTTGTGCTGTCACCCGGTCACAGAGTGTGCGAAATGGGCCCTCTTCATCTAAAACCACCTCTAATATCTTCCTACCCACAGAAGATCTGTACAATAAGACCATTAGTAAGGAGGAGCTCGTTAAAGCCCAACAGTCTGATCCATCTTTGACTAAACTTCATCATGCAGCAGTTGAGGGTAAAGATTTTAACACCCTTCCGTGTTTTTATTATCATGAAGGGGTTTTGATGAGGGCCTATAGGCCCCCTGAGCTTGCCCATCTAGACACGTGGTCTGAAATACATCAAGTGGTAATTCCCACCTCAGTCAGACCAGCATTAATTGCCCTTGCCCATGATGGTATTTCAGGACATTTGGGAATCCTGAAAACATATAAAAAGCTCCTCCAACACTATTATTGGCCTGGACTTAGGAAGGATGTGTCAAAATACCTAAAATCTTGTCATATTTGTCAAATGGTAGGAAAACCAAATGAAAGTATACCAGCAGCTCCCATTAAGCCCATCCCAGTATTTTCTACACCATTTGAAAAGATTGTTGTGAATTGTGTGGGCCCATTACCAAAGACTAAGAAGGGAAATCAATTCCTGCTCACAGTTATGGATACCAGTACACGTTATCCTGAGGCTTTTCCCCTTAAAGCATCACTTCAAAAAACGTAATCAAACATCTTTTGCACCTTTTCACTTCAGTGGGCATTCCTAAAGAGATCCAATCCGATCAGGGCACCAATTTTACGAGCAATCTTTTCAAACAGGTGATGAAAGACCTCAGTGTGGACCATTGTACATCTTCGGCTTACCACCCACAATCCCAAGGTTGCTTGGAACGGTTCCATCAAACTTTCAAATCAATGCTCAAAAAATACTGTATAGAACACCAAAAGGAATGGGATGAAAGCATAGACTTGTTACTCTTTGCCATCAGGGAATGTCCCCAGGAGTCATTGGGTTTCTCCCCGTTCGAGTTACTATATGGGAGACAAATTAGGGGACCCCTTAAAATAGTAAAGGAGCTGTGGTTTGACACTCCATCTGTTAAGCCCGCAACAGTTTCCCAATACATTGACACTTTAAGGGACAAATTAACTGAAGTCCGAACCATTGCTCAGTCAAACTTAAAAAAAGTCCAAGAAAAAATGGTGAAGTCCCAACCTAAATTAGTTAAAAGATCATTTTCTCCAGGTGACAGTGTTACTCTTTCTACCCATTCCAGGCTCTCCCCTTAAAAGCAAGTTTACTGGTCCCTATATAGTTGCTAATAAACTATCTCCTCTCAACTATATAGTCCATACTCCTGATCGCAGAAAAGATTCACAACTTGTTCACATTAATCTCATGAAACTTTACCATTCCAGGCAGTCAGAGGAAGACATCCTAGAGGCTATAAATCAACCTGTATTGCATACGGTTTTGTCAGGGCCGGAGCCGGAGACAGATGACATGGACCTATTGGAGAATTTAGACTTCCCTCTACCTAAAGAAAACCCTACTAACAGTCACATACTCAACAACTTGGATGAGTATTTTTCTGTTCTGAATCCATCTCAAGCAAAAGATCTCACTAAGTTATTATCAACATTTCCTAAAGTTACATCAGACCTCCCAGGGTTTTGCAATATACTTAAACATGATATTAAGCTAATCTCGGATGATGTACAACCCATTAGGCAATCAGCCTATCGACTAAATCCACAAAAAAAAAGAGATTATGAAAAAGGAGGTAGATTTTTTGTTAAAACATAACTTAGCTGAGCCTAGTACCTCCCCCTGGGCTTCACCTTGCCTTCTCATTCCAAAACCCGATGGCACTTTTCGTTTCTGTACCGATTATCGTAAAGTGAACCAGGTCACTGTCTCAGACTCCTACCCTTTACCTTTGATTGAAGATATAATAGACAGCATAGGCTGTGCCAAATTTATCAGTACGGTGGACTTATTGAAAGGATAATATTATCAAGTGGGACTCACTGATGGGGCCAAAATAATCTCGGCATTTATAACTCCATTTGGTCTTTTCAATATTTGGTTATGGCGTTTTGGCTTTTCTAATGCTCCGGCCACATTCAGGGCCATCAACTTCCTAATTCAGGACCTAGGTGGGACGTTCGCCTACCCCTATGGATGACCTGGTGGTGGTGTCGGACAGCTGGGACGAACATCTGGTGCGTTTGGAGATACTGTTTGCACGACTGCAAGAGACTGGATTCACCATAAACCTGGCTAAATCTGCTTTTGGCCGGGCCTCAGTGACTTACCTGGGACACATCGTTGGGCATGGTATGGTGAGACCCAAGGATGCAAACGTTAGAGCCATCTTGTCCTTTCCCACTCCAAGGACGAGGAAGGAACTCGTGCGCTTCCTGGGGATGTGCAGCTACTACCGTCGGTTCTGCAGTAACTTCTCCAGCGTGGCCGGACCCCTCACAGACCTTACCAGTTCTGCGGTCCCTTACATCTGGAACCAGAGGTGCGACCAGTCTTCCACCGCCTCAAAGCCTTCCTTGCCTCCAAGCCTGTAGTCCACCCCCTGACTACCTCGCCCTTCCATCTGCAAATCGACGCTAGTGGTGTCGAATTAGGGGCTGTGCTCCCCAACCGACCCAACCGCAATGTTGTTTCACCCCAACATGGCATATTACTCCGCCAAGTTGAAAAACCATCAGACCAACTACTCGACCATAGAGAAGGAGGCCTTGGCTCTGGTGTTGGCAATAAAGAAGTTTGAATGTTACCTCCAGTCTTGCCCACAAACAACCCTAGTCTTCACCGACCATAACCCACTGACGTTCATCCAAACCAACAAGACCTCCAACCAGCGAATCCTCCGCTGGGCTCTCCTCACCCAGCCCTATAATCTACAAGTCCGGCACATAAAGGGGGTCGACAACCTGATTGCAGACTCCTTATCCCGAGCTCCAGTGGAAATGCAGCAGCTACTCTCCAGACGCACCAGTTGATCACCTCCTTCGCGACCGCGCTACGGAGGTCTTTAGAGGGGGGGGTGTGTTAAGAACCCCTCCACCCAGCACTACGAACCACGCCATCTATTGTCTTGATCTACCTACCCAGCACCACGAGCAACGCCATCTAGGGACGAGACACGAGTATGACTCGTCTTAGTTACCACTCCGAGGTTTCCCTTCTCCCTATCCTGGTTGTTGCGTCACCTCCTCAGTCTTCTTTGTCAGCTCCAATTCGAGGAGAGGCACTTGGCTCTGGGAAGTGACCACAGGATCATCTATCCTCTAAACCTACGTGCAGTGACTACCTACCGTCTTCTACAATACTCAGCCTTACTCGTCAGCCATCTCAGCTCCTCACTTAAGTACTATTATCTTGTATTAATTTCCCCACGTCCACTTGCTTCGAGATTGTTTTATGTTTATTAATATGTATATACTGTTAATGTTTAGGTTAAGTTTGGTTAAGGGTAATTTATAAGCTGAATATTTTGTTAAGGGATTTATGGTACTCTATTATATACAACGAAAACTCGCATCCTTTGTCTACCCTTTTATAGTCCGATTGTCTTTGTTTTTTTTTTTATTGTTGTTACCTGTTGGGATCTGGGTAGACGTATAACTATATTCTAAAATCCCCAACTCGTAACATACTGATAACATAATGAAGTCTTTATCACCTCTGGAACAACAACAACATCAACACTGGAACAAGAACAACATCACCACTGGAACAAGAACAGCATCACCACTGGGACAAGAACAGCATCACCACTGGGACAAGAACAGCATCGCCACTGGAACAACAACATCACCACTGGAACAAGAACAGTATCACCATTGGAACAAGAACAGCATCACCACTGGGACAAGAACAGCATCGCCACTGGAACAACAACATCACCACTGGAACAACAACGACAACATCACTACTGGAACAAGAACAGTATCACCACTGGAACAAGAACAGCATCACCACTGGAACAAGAACAGCATCACCACTGGAACAAGAACATCATCACACTGGAACAAAAACAGTACCACGACCTGAGAGGGCTGGATACACGCAGCTGTTATCACAAGAGTCGACAGTAATCTCTTAAGCTTGTCCCGTGTCTCATGATGTGTTGTCTGTCCTGTAGAAAAAAATAACACTTCATCTTCTGTTAAAGAATGTCTATAATACCGTACGCCTCTCTCTCTCTCAGGAGGCTGCCGCTATATTCATGATATAATTGAATATTGATCTAATGTTACCGGAAGAGGGGAGGGAGAGAGAGTCAGCCTGGATAAGAAAGAAAGAAAGAAAGAAAGAAAGAAAGAAAGAAAGAAGCATAATTTTCCACTACTGCATCAGAGAAACAGGACGTGCATCACTCAAGGGCTCACAGAGGACTCAGTAAAATCCTCATTGGCTCTCATCCATTGTCTGCACCATTAAGAAAATGACCCCGGTAGTGTATGCGAGGGGAGGGGATTTAAGCTAACCGATAAGTCATCCATTATTTGAGAATGCATTTTAAGTGACCAACTAAGCCTTCGACACCGACTCAAAATAACTTAACTTAGCTTTTAATTTAGTCTAACTCAAACCTAACTTAACCTAACCTAACCCACATCCACAGTGAAGGAGTTGTTAGTCAGGGTTGGTCAGGTAAAATTGCTTCTGTGATCCTGTGAAATGCTGTATGGATGGATGTTCTGCTCTCTCGCTCAAACACACACACACACGACTGTCTGGAGGCCTTCGGTGGGCGAGGCGGCGACTAATGGTAAGTATTATATGGAAATTGTTCAGAAAATACCAACATGTAAATTTACCAGATATATGGGAAAATAAGTCTCATTACCTGCTGTATATATGAGTATGTCTGTGTATGTATTTTGGTGTATACGTGTGTGTGTGTGTGTGTGTGTGTGTGTGTGTGTGTATACGTGTGTGTGTGTGTGTGTGTTGTACTGATATTTATGAGTGCGTTTGTTATTATGGTAGTGCGGACGTGTGTGGATATTTGTGGATAAATTCATGTATTAGTGAGGTTAGTGGTGTCAATGACGCTGGTGGTGTTAGTGGTTCAATATGGTGGTGATGGTAGGGGATGGTGGTAGTAAGTGGTGGGGGGGGGGTAGTAGAAGGATGTGGTAATGTTTGTGATGGTGGTGATGGTAATGGTGGTGTGGCTGGTAGTAGGAGGTAGTGGTGGTAACTAATGGTGGTGCTTATGGTAGTAGTAAGTAACGACAACAAACACATCACTGTCCACAGGTAACCTCTACCTCACCTGAACCTACACTAATTGATTACCCAAAACAGGAAATATTTGAAGAAAAAAAACACGAAATGAAGGTGACAATAAACAAAGCGTTAAACCTAGCGTAACCTAACCTATTAGATGTCACGGAGGAATTTAATATATATATGAGCGAATTAGATCCTGCCACCAGCCTCAGTACCGACACACTAATTATAATTTGACAGTAAAAACATTTCATATGCACACACACATATTACTTTATGTAGGAGCAATTTGGTGAATTTTTATTACTGAGGTTGTAACAAAGTATTTCTCATAGCACGTGTACTAAGCTTCTCTCTCTGTCCGTCTGTCTTTCTGTCTGTCAAGTTTTACACTAGCTGCTGCCCCTGTACTTTGGACACGAGAGAGAGAGAGAGAGAGAGAGAGAGTTGTAGATAATCCTTACTGCAATGGTGGATTTATTAGGCTGTGTTCATTTAGGCTGAAATTACTGGAAGAAAAGAAGGATTTTCACACATTTACCCATACCTGTATAGCATGTTTTAAGAGCGGGGAGAGAGAGAGGGGTGGATAGATGGGGGTGGAAATAGAGAGAGTTTTTGAAGGAATATTATAGGTGTAGTGTCTTTACAATTTTGTGTTAGACATTATGACACAGCGGACGAAGGTTTTTGACAACGTTACCGAGACAACAAGAGTCGCAGTGTTCATTTTGTAATTCATCGGACCCATCCATAGATACTTCTTAGTTGTGTATACATGAAGCTCGTCACTAACAGACATACAACATTTGAACGAAATTCTCAGACACAGGAAACCTTCAAAGTTAATTCTGTAAAAATTTAAGAATTTTTATAGACATGCCAGTACAGTCGCGGACAAAAGTTCCTGGAACTGATCTAAAGTAATATGGAGATTGAATCTGTGAACTTTTGAGTCAGAAGCTTCATAAACAAGCTGTTTTTATGCACTTTTATTTCATCAGTTTCAGTTCCTGGTATAGTCTCAATATATTCGTTCGTACCCTGATCTAATCTTTCCCTGATACTTCCCGTGATATCTTACACTCTGCATCCCAACTATCTCTCACTGTTCAAAAGCTCTCTCTCTCTCTCTCTCCGAATATTTTCACTTCACTTTTTTGTCTGTCCATTCAGTTTTCCTCCTTTATCTTCGTCTCTTCCTCTCACATCTTTATCACCCCACCAACCACTTCCTTCATTTGTCTTATCTGCTCGGTTTTTCTTTCATTTCTCCCTACACTTATCTTCTCAATCTTTATCCTCCTGTTTTTGTTATCCTTCTTCTTCTTTCCTGATATTTGCTTCCACTGTCATTCTTCTTCACCCGTTACTTCTCCTTCATTCCACCTACCACCACTACCACCACCACCACTACCACGTATCACCACCACTACCACCTGCCATCAAAACAACCCTATCTTATCATCACCACCACCTATCACCACAATCACCCTATTCTACCAACATCACCACCACTACCACCTGCCATCAAAACAACCCTATCTTATCATCACCACCACCTATCACCACAATCACCCTATTCTACCAACATCACCACCACCACGTATCACCACCACTACCACCTGCCATCAAAACAGCCCTATCTTATCATCACCACCACCTATCACCACAATCACCCTATTCTACCAACATCACCACCACCACGTATCACCACCACTACCACCTGCCATCAAAACAGCCCTATCTTATCATCACCATCACCTATCACCACAATCACCCTATTCTACCACCACCACCACCCACTTCTCACCACTAGCACCTAAAACCACCTTCACCAATTGCCACTACCACTCAGGAATAAATCTTAACGAAAGAACTTATAACAGTGATGATGTGTTAATGAAATTCTTCCATGAAAACGATAATTGGAAACAAAGTAAAAATGCTCGGCCGATCTAACATCATCAGCTCAGACATGATTACGTCAGGTGCGGTAGCCTTTAACACACTTTACCTGGAGCCAGTTGCTCACTTTACAAATAACGCGTCGTTTACTATCATAACCAAATGGTACTTAGGTTAGGTTAGGCTAGGTTAGGTTAGGTATGATCACATTCAAATATTAATTTACATGATTATCTACATGATCGTCCCTAATCGACAAACCAATTTGACTCCTCGAAAACAAAGAAAGCTATTGTTCTCTCTCTCTCTCTCTCTCTCTCTCTCGCGCGCGCGCGTGTGTGTGTGTGTGTGTGTAGACACTCCCAGAATCGGTGCTGCAGTACGACCATCAAATCGTGTGTTAGACGGGTCACCGCAGGAGTGAGGTGGTCTTCCTCAAGTTGACGATGAAATTGGTTCTTAACTGGAGGGGAAAAGGTTACCTGTAGCAAATGATGCAATCTCACACCTGGTGCCGCCCTCATGTGGTGAGTAGTAGGAAGCGAGAGATAAGAGAGAGGGAGAGAAAAGTATAAAAGGGAGATAGATAGATATAGGGACAGAAAAGTTGGAATTGGTGTAATGGCGTCTCTCACAGTGTGTGGTGGTGATGGTGGTAGTGGTGCAGAAGAACGAAGAATGTCTGGTGGACTCCTAGTAATGGTGTGTGTGTGTGTGTTTCTCACCTATGTACCAGAAGACGAAGTACACGAATGATCTACCAGTAACATCTTTCATTCTCGTGATTTATTTGTGCCTTTGTCAAGTCAAACAAACGCTGGACGGTTCTCAGGCCAACACATACATATTGCAAACACACACACAGCCGCGTTCATATCCACATACTCGAAACAAAACTAACATACACAGATTCGGTTCGCTTGAGTTCTGTGTTGTCTAAAATTGTTTTATTTTTCAGTGGAGACAGTCACCCAGTGTTCACTCAGTGGAGGCAGTCACCGAGTGTTCACTCGGTGTAGACAGTCACTCAGTGGAGGCAGTCACCCAGTGTTCACTCAGTGTAGACAGTCACTCAGTGGTGGCAGTCGCCCAATGTTCACTCAGTGTAGACAGTCACTCAGTGTAGACAGTCACCCAGTGTTCACTCAGTGGAGGCAGTCACCCAGTGTTCACTCAGTGTAGACAGTCACTCAGTGGAGGCAGTCACCCAATGTTCACTCAGTGTAGACAGTCACTCAGTGTAGACAGTCACCCAGTGTTCACTCAGTGTAGACAGTCACTCAGTGGAGGCAGTCACCCAATGTTCACTCAGTGTAGACAGCCACTCAGTGTAGACAGTCACCCAGTGTTCACTCAGTGGAGGCAGTCACCCAATGTTCACTCAGTGTAGACAGTCACTCAGTGGAGGCAGTCACCCAGTGTTCACTCAGTGTAGACAGTCACTCAGTGGAGGCAGTCACCCAGTGTTCACTCAGTGTAGACAGTCACTCAGTGGAGGCAGTCACCCAGTGTTCACAATGCCTTTGTAAATGAGTTAACAAGGAAGTTTACACAGTCGTGAAATATATTACTGAATTAAAACATTGTTGAACGTGGAATGGCTCTTAGATAAAGGTGTTTAAACCTCTGGGATAAAACTAAGACAATAATTTTCTCAGGGGAGACGCATTGTAACCCGGACATAAACTTTAATGGAGGTCTGCATGGCTTATGTTATAGATTTACTTATGGACAAACTTTGCGAGTAATATGTTTACAATTCTTGAATGCTAACAGCGTCAATTTTTGTGAGAATATTTCCCACACAACAAACTCTATAGTAATAAGAAACATGCCTGAATATAAAGCAGCTTTTTCCTCTCTCATCGCTTTACAAACAACGAAGAAACAGACAACTGCTAATAGACACCACTAAAGTCCATTACATTTCACTACTTAATGGTTAATGTAATATTTTAATACATTTTGACTTAATATCACTCTGTCCTTTCATCAACACGTTTATACTTCTTGATTCTCGAAACTCTTATTATCATTTGTTAATAATTTCTTCATTTTTGTTGCCATGGTTTCTCTTTCCTCACTTCTCCCTTCCACCCTCTGATCTGTGACGACTCTCTCTCTCTCTTTCTCTCTCTCTCTCTCTCCACATGATAACACCAGTATTCTCATTAAAACATATTGTATTCCCGGATCATATCGTTCAATAAACATGTATCTGGCTTGTGTAAACAATAAAAAATAAAAGTTTTAAAGGGAATGTTTTTTTTCGCGTTTGTATAATGCAAATTTCTTGTTTTCAATTTATAGTTAAGCGCGCACTGTCCAGGAAATTTTAGTATAAAACATTTTCTGTTTGAAATGTAGATGACACTCTGTGTTAACGCTCATGGGAGCGTTATTGGTTCCTGCTGGATAATAAGACCTTTGTCGTTGACGCGATGAGTATAATTCGGTCAAAACCTGTTAAAGAACAATTCATATACTGTATAACAAATGCTGGTATATCAGGACACACAGTATGAATAGTACGATCAATATACAGCACATAACCTATTAACCTCTTAAACATAACTCACATGTTACAACTGTTGATACATCAGGACACACAGTTTGTATAATATGATCAATATACAGCACATAACCTATTAACCTCTTAAACATAACTCACATATTACAACTGTTGATACATCAGGACACAGTTTGTATAATATGATCAATATACAGTACATAACCTATTAACCTCTTAAACATAACTCACATGTTACAACTGTTGATACATCAGGACACAGTTTGTATAATATGATCAATATACAGTACATAACCTATTAAACTCTTAAACATAACTCACATGTTACAACTGTTGATACATCAGGACACAGTTTGTATAATATGATCAATATACAGTACATAACCTATTAACCTCTTAAACATAACTCACATGTTACAACTGTTGATACATCAGGACACAGTTTGTATAATATGATCAATATACAGCACATAACCTATTAACCTCTTAAACATAACTCACATGTTACAACTGTTGTTACATCAGGACACAGTTTGTATAATATGATCAATATACAGCACATAACCTATTAACCTCTTAAACATAACTCACATGTTACAACTGTTGTTACATCAGGACACAGTTTGTATAATATGATCAATATACAGCACATAACCTATTAACCTCTTAAACATAACTCACATGTTACAACTGTTGATACATCAGGACACAGTTTGTATAATATGATCAATATACAATACATAACCTATTAAACTCTTAAACATAACTCACATGTTACAACTGTTGATACATCAGGACACAGTTTGTATAATATGATCAATATACAGTACATAACCTATTAACCTCTTAAACATAACTCACATGTTACAACTGTTGATACATCAGGACACAGTTTGTATAATATGATCAATACACAGTACATAACCTATTAACCTCTTAAACATAACTCACATGTTACAACTGTTGATACATCAGGACACAGTTTGTATAATATGATCAATATACAGCACATAACCTATTAACCTCTTAAACATATCTCACATGTTACAATTGTTGATACATCAGGACACAGTTTGTATAATATGATCAAAATATACAGTACATAAATATACTTATTAAAGTTATTTAGGGTTTTTTAGAGGATTTAAAAGTTCACAATCACACTCACGTTTTGGGGTCTAGGGTTTGACCAACGAGAACAAATATAATATCCTCTTGGTATATGTTGGTCGAACGGAAGATGTTGTCTCTACGGTAGGAGGCGATAGACTATCCCTCAGGCAGTCATACAGCTGCGTGGCAGTCGCCCATTTAAACACCTCAGCAAATTCGTTGTCAACACTATGTCTCTCCTCTCACCCTCTCTCTCTCTCTCTCTCGTCTAGTTTATCTTACTGTGGCTATACCTCTCTTTCTCTGTCTCTTCTAGTTTATCTTATTGTGGCGGTAACACTATGCATTACAAGAGTGAGGAAGAATACTTATCATAAGTTGTGTTGGTCGCTGGCAGATTACACACCTGTGGCCGCGTCAACAAAGAACCTACAGTACAGAGTAATTTAGTTTTGTTGTTGAATGTATCTTAGTAATTATCATCCAGCTACCCATTGCATCTCGAACTCGACCAGGGAAAAAATCAAGCAAATAATGTTTATGAAAATTGGTAAAATATTAGAATAAAGATCATATTCACTCCAAAAAATTAATTACCGGTAAAAAATCTAGCCATACCACAAGCAGGCTGACACGACACGACACGACACGACACGACACGACACGACACAAGGCGACTCAAGTTTTTACAGGTAATCTATAACTAGGACACAAATGCTCTACAAGTTTATTCAGCACACAGGGGCTTTAACATAAATCTTACTTATGGAGAATAAATTGTTTACACTACAGTCTGCACCGAGTCTTCTACCAGTCCATTATCTATAATAATCAACCTTACCATCAGCCTTATACTCTCTAAGAAGTCTTCTGATAGCAGTTAGGATTATACAGTCTCCCAGTAACTTTTGAGAGAGAGAGAGAGAGAGAGAGAGAGAGAGAGAGAGAGAGAGAGAGAGAGAGAGAGAGAAGGGGGGGGGATCCTCTCTCTTCCGTAAAACTTGAAAAGACTAAAAATTCATTCTGTACCCCAGGAGAAAATCTCTCTCTGGTTCCTTCCTTCCTCGCGGGTAATATTGGGCAACACTTCCCCTTGTGATGGTGGAGGAGGGACTAATGGAGCTGCGGATAGAGGCAAGAGTCTGCAAAAATGAGGGACAGATCTGGATCATGTGTGTGTGTATGTGTGTGTGTGTGTGTGTTATGAGTCATGATGATACCTTTAGTAGTCAATATGGAAGAGGTGAATGGGAGAGAGGGGCCGTGATTGTCTGTGATGGAATGGAATTATATTTTCCTTTTATCTATTTTTTTTTCTACTTTATTTTGTTTTTCGTTTCTCGTATATTTTATTCACTA
>NW_024753705.1:0-35710 GCF_018991925.1 Homarus americanus | reverse complement strand
GGACCCACAAAATAACTATCATACATCTAGATCAAAGGTTTTCAAAGCATTTTTAACCTTGGGCCACTGACAAATAAATTTATGCAACATATTATCAGTATTGAACTGACCATCAAGCTTCTAAATATTAATGTTGTTTTCAAGTATGACTCAACCATTACCAATATGTTAATAAGGAATAGCCCAAGTTTGAATGTAAATGGAAGTGTTTATTGTATTCCATGTAGCAAATGTAATTGTAATTATGTAGGACAAACAGGAAAAACACTGCAGCTCAGAATCAAACAACATGAGTATAATATCAGAACAGCACCTGAAAGCAGTGCCTTGTTCGTTCATGTTAGGAATAATAATCACTCCATTGCTTGGGAAAAAGCTTGGAAGTATTTAAATCATCTTGTGTCACAGAAAGACTTCTGGTTGAAGCTAGTTTGATTAAGGAATTAAAATCAATAAACCTTAGTGATGGTCAGTTCAAAACTGATAATATGTTGCATAAATTTATTTGTCAGTGGCCCAAGGTTAAAAATGCTTTGAAAACCTTTGATCTAGATGCCGTATGATAGTTATTTTTGCGGGTCTTTTTATTTTTGATCTTGGATCGGATTTAATGTCACCCCTCTCTTAAGCCTTCCACGTGCAGGTGTTGGTGTGGGGATTAGTGGATGACATCATTATGACCTGACCTCATGTTTTTAAGGTCACCCTGTATATTTAAGCCTCTCTCTGTCCATGTAGTCCAGTTGCCTCTGAAGATGTTTTGAATAAAGACGAAAGCTAAGGTGTTCCGTTGTTTCCATTTTCCCGTGTGATTTTATCAAGATTTATCTTATCCACGTTTTCATTGTGGATTTACATGAAATATATATATATGTAATATTCAGAAATTTCAGCGTAATTTCAAACACAGCGCTGGCAATACTGAGCTTTCAAGGTCGTCGGAGGGAAGAGAGCGCTCCCTGCACATAGCGAGAGGTTGTGGAACTAGGCCTAAGTGATATTAAATGTAATTTGCCGAATTAATAATGATGCGATTCATGAAGTTAAGGGACTATTATTGAATTTGAAATTATTATAGATCGTTTATCAGTCTGGATAATGTCACGGGTGTCCCAAGGAGTTATTAGTTAGGCGGAAAATATGTCACGTAGGCCTAAGCTAACGCCTTGGAGAGACGCGACGCTGGCTGGTCCTCAGTCACGTGAAAGCGATTGGACCTACAGGACATCCCTGCGCGTCCGTCCACAGAAATAGTCACGTGGCCTAGTCACCTGTGTTGCACTATTGCAGTATAACAAGTAAGTCTCATTCGATCTCAGACAGGGTTAGATAGGGCAGTGGTAAAGTTAACAAGAGCTAACAGTGAGTTCATTTCTGGGTTTCCGTCAGAACCCACTTGACCGGAGTTTGACTGTGAGAAATTGACTGCGAGAGTGATGACCGCGAGAGATTGACTGCCGTTTGAGACTGCCGTTGATGATTGAGGGTGGCGATTGTCGCCATTGGACCAATCAGTGTAGGCCTGTCACTGTTTAGCCGGGTATCAAAGGATCTCTTGAGGGAATCTAGAGGTCTGGGTGCCCAGCTGACGACGGGACGATCGTTGGGGTCAGCAGCTCTCCTCTACCTCGGCTCACAACACCACATGTCTCGAGCAGCTTAGTGAAACCCTCTTGCTAACGGGAAGCTAAAGCTTCTCTCAACTGTACAAGGTCTGATTGGCTCACTCCCTTCCGCTTTATGGATGTACCCGGGGTAAAGTGAAGCTAGCTGAGTGATACAGGGCCACACACTGGGGCCAAGAGTCAGTGGAGTTAGAGGTACACTTTCCAAGGTTGAGAAAGGCTGATTTGGGCCTTAAACTACGGGTGCCTGTTGGTTGTGCCTTAAACGACTACGGAGTGCAGGTGGAATCTGTGTGTGTGTTAGGTTAGGAAGCATGGTTCACGGGTATTGGTGGACCCAGTAACAAACCAATAATAGTGACAATATATTTGGGTGTAGTTAATACCATTTCTCAGTTACTGATATTATCTTGACGTGTGTAGTATAATATTTCTTAAATAATTTTGATAGTATTGTTTTTTGAATGTTTGTGTCACTAAGTGGAACCAGAGTGATACTGTGATTTGATTCTTTTAATGCATCTAATTTTTCTTCATAATTCCGATCTCAGGTATAACCTTTGTTCCCCAGAGTAGTGGTTAAGTTAGGTTAGGAAGTGTGCATCTGTTGGGGTGATATAATTTTGTTGAAAGCCCTTAAGGCCTGTTTCATGTGTGCAAGCAACATTTCTTAATACAAATTTATTGTTGCCTGAGTTTCTAATAATTTCAATATCATGTATAACTTTTATTCCCCAGAGTAGTGTTTTAAGTTCAAGTTAAGAGGTGCGCATATTGGTGTACCATTATTTGATTGTGTTTGTAGTGTTGGAGGGAATATAAGTGTCTAAATTTTACAGTGTGTCTCATTCATCCCAGTCACAGACGCTATCCTTCCACGGGTCACGGACAATTCATTTTGTTTAGTAGATTTAAGTGCTCTTGTGCTGGTTCGGGATTTTTCTCAAAGGGGCGCTTCCACTGCCATTACCATCTAATAATCTTTAATAAACCCCAAGTCAAGTGAGAAAATAAAGTCCAGTAAATTCCGACCGGTTATATATATATATATATATATATATATATATATATATATATATATATATATATATATATATATATATATATATATATATATATATATATATATATATATATATATATATATATATATATATACATACAATTGTGTTACTGGTGATGGAGGACCACAATTAAACTGAAAAATGAAGTCGAGGTATTTTTCTTGATCGATGAATTGAGTTCCTTGGGAGGTAAGAGATGGGGCGGATATGAGAGCCATGCATCACTTCCCTCACTCACTCACTCACTCTCTCTCTCATGCACAAATTACTTCAATTCTTGAGGCAGACTTTCACACACTTTCACACATTTTTATTATAGTATTTATTGACGATAGGAATGTTTTTTATTTACAATATTTAGTAGAGTTATAGGTGTAAATATTATTGTTTACTGTAATGTTACTTCTCAATGTTTTCATTTTTAATATTTGTAAGGTGAAAAGTGATTTATTCTTGTACCCAAAAATTGTATTTGATTTCGTTCAAAATAGAGAAAACAGAACAGTTATGAAGCTCTTGTCTCTATAGTTAATAATTGCCTTATCCAATCCATTTTCTTAATGTTATAAATTCTTACTTAGGAAGTTTCCAGTCATCACTGATTAGACTTCACTACCAATATGAGAAATGGGTCATTGTTAGACGTGGCTATTCATCTCAGATTTAATCCCAAGGCAGGGAGGGAAATCCTTCGGTTTAATCTTCCCTCATCATATTCCAAAGTATTTGGTCGATTAGGTTTCAGTAATGGGTTCTATTTGTCGAGGCGGCCACTGGTATTACGATGGGGAATTCTTTCCCGGATAATGATAATGTAAAATGATTTCCTCAGGTTACACGGAGCACCTCTCCCTCCTCCGCCTCTCATGTTACGGACACTAATAATACCTAGGAGACTAATTCATTATTTTTATCTAAACTAGCTGACCATAAATTCCCCGTCACGATGCAACTCTTAGATGACTTACTTTAATTTTGTTTTTCTCAAGTCATGAAGACGTTTGTCGTTTGTACCTTATAAGAATATTATCATCTTTCATAAGTTATCCTGTAGTTTATGTATCGTTTTGTATTACTGTATAAGTCAAAACATTTATTAATCTTACAGCCTATCCGGTTTACAGTACGTTTCATATATATATATATATATATATATATATATATATCCGTAATAAGTTCACCGACAAATTTTGTTACACACTTTCCCGGACACTTTAAACAAAACACAACTTCAATCAACTGAGTGAAGGGGCAGGTTATGGCGTAATTACATTACCATAAGTCTTTTACAAGTTTTACAACACGTATTCCTGAGCTAAACTGAACAGGAATTGTCAATAAATTTTGAGAATTTGACGTATTAGGGGCTTAAGATTCAATAAATACAGTACTTTAACAGACCAGGAAAGGGAAGTAACTTATATCGATATTATTAATTAAGGAATTATTATTATTATTACTATTATTATTATTAAAATATATATTGAAATTATTAGAAATTATATTCTGTTGAAGGATATGGGCGGTTACATTAAGGAATATATTTAGGAGCGCTCAAATGCCTCTGTGAAATGAAATATTGTTTTATTGATATTTTGAGGTAAACGTAAAAATAACATAATTTGCTTCCACTAAAATGTTTTTTAAGGCTAAAGGGATTTAAACATATTGAATCCCGTGCGTTCAACTTGAGAAAATAATCAATATATAACTTCCTGGGATAAGACAGTAGATATTTATTGAACTTACTGTATATCCTCTGAGTACTAATAATTTATTTCAAGAGAGACAAGAACTACTAAGATATAAGTAATTACTATTCACAAAACTTCAGTGTCAAGTTTAAATTAATTAGCCAAAGAAAAATGTTAGTTATAATCTTTGGTCTCACGAGGTGTCGGAACATAAAGCTTCTGTGTAGTAATACCTTCGTGTTACCCAATTAACATGTGCACCATATTCTCGCCTCTAAAACACAAGATCCTAAAACACATAATTAAGTTTCCGTGATGATATTTTTGCCTGTGTATTCCGCAACATACGTAGGACTACGTAATAAATGAACAGACTATATACCACACAGAGGTACAAATGATTCAAGATATTCGAAATTCTCTCTCCCAACTGTTGTGATTTCCCCAGCCTGTCTCCCTCAACCGATGCTCTTGTCACCTGCCACAGTCGCCTCACTTACCCACAATAATCCCAAACTGACTCGGTAATGCATATTCTAGATTGGATGTTGTTGCTTTATATCCTTTAAGTTAATCCACACGTAACACTAATGTCTCGATTGACTCACAGCTACTGGAAAACTACTATGGTGCATTATTCATGGTTGTGTCCAAGAGGTGAGTTTTACACACAGTAACTTACAATTCTCTCTCTCTCTCTCTCTCTCTCTCTCTCTCTCTCTCTCTCTCCTTAGAACGGGCTTCCCTGTTTAACCTTCTATAACTATATGGCACCGCAATAATTAGAAACAATGCTAACAATTAGCCTAACTTGTAGAATGACGTACATTACCAGCACTGACCACCATGTAAAGACTTGTTATAGCTTTTTTGATATACTCTACATTCACAGTCAGATTTCAATGAATTGTTTCAACCAGGCCATAGTACACTACCTATCCTCAATGAGACACACAAACACAGCCTCTATAGAAAAGGACTCCAGTGTTGTGATAATTACTGACCCCAGACCGTCCTTGGGTGCCCGGAATCAATCACAACATGAGGATGAGTTATAGATGTTGTTGTGTGAGCTCTGAAGATATTATGTGATACAGTCCTATGACGCTAAGTTCACGAAGGACCTACCAGGCTATATGGGGCTTACTTCTCCCGGTGATAATACTAAAGTTCTGCTGATTAAATTTCTGGTAATATTTATGTTAATGTAGTGTCTCAGCGTTAGTGAAAGTATTAAACTTGTCAAGGCAAAGGTTACCACACAATCCATTACACTGTCATCAGTACCTCAGGGTGATAATTCTCTGCTTTGAAATACATCACGCTCACTAGGCACACGAACCTGCTCGGATATTGTGTATTAAAACATAAGAAATATTTGTAGATGAACTTTATACTTACAACTATTATACCCTCTAGTGACGTCATCGCACCATTAACCTATCCAAGTATATTTAATTGTTTTCATTTTTTCGTTATATAAAAGATAACTATTTAATATAACTAGTAATTATGAAAAGTATTGTAGCTAATATGTGTTTGTTTTTTTTGCAGTATGGTCTACACTGCTCCCGACAGACATTTTAAGAGTATTTCCGGGTATTCTATATTATAACTCTTGATAAAGTTATATCTAACCCAAGGAACGATCTTAACATTTATCTGGAGCGAACAGAAGTACCGTTATATGTCCAAGGGTTTTTATTATGTTGATATAAGATTATACGTAATATGGTAATGCTTTTATAGTTTCTTGAACACATAAATCAATAAAACTTATAATTATCAGGAAAGAGACATTTGAGTCATTCTTACTTGCGTTATTGTCCTGCTGTGTTTGTAAGCCTTATGATAATTTGTATTGCCATCTTGTATCACAGGTAATGAAAGGTTTATATACAGCCACCAGGTACGTCAGTAGTGGGTGTTGCTTGACCATTTTCCGTGCAACAGTTCGAGATGGTTTGTTGAGTATTGTGATGCAGAGAACTCACCCCAGCCTCTCTCACGCCCCTCATCACATAAACAACATAGTGCCATGGAGATAACTCCCCAATGCATCAATTAGACTAACATGCGTCAACTGAGGGCCTTAACTGACTGGTTTTCAAGGAGATAAATAAAAAATATATTAATTAAAAGATGTTCAAGGGGAACGCTACACCATTGAGTATCGAAATCCGCCTTCATATAAACAGAAAAAGTATCACAGTGTATGTTGAAAGCCTGGTCAATAGAGAACACTAAATTTCCGCCTGTGTCATATGCACGTATTAGTCAGAATTGTTGATCTCCCGAATACAAGCGCCATCTGCATTTTGTTATTACAGCGAAGGCAAAATCATTCATATGTGATGATAAGGAAGGTCAGCCTCATCTCTCTAACACTGCAACAGTTCATGATGAAAATTAGACGTAGGTTTATTACGGTGAACATGACTGTCATTACAACTTGACTAATATTTTTGTGTAGTTACATCACTAGTTTAATAAAAATCCTTCCCTCACAACATTCACACATATTCTGAGAGGAAAAAAAAATACTCCATTAGCTTTTATTAAAACATTAAATGTAATATTCGAAATGAACGGTATTTTTTTACATCCACATTGCTGGACGTATTTTTGTTAGATAAGCACTGAATTAATAAATTTATTTCCCAACAGACACAAACCATCAGTATAAACCTGTGTAACACAAATAGTTCACATTACTATACTATTACAAACTCCTATGACGTCTTCCTCATTAACTAATTAGATAACCAAACAATAGTAGTTGATGTAACACTTGTATAAAACATCCTGAGAGACCAAAAGTAAAGTCAAATGAATGAATAAACGAAATGTTACTCCACCGGCTGTAATCCCCTGCATTGTTTTACCCCATAAGGGAATAATCGCGTTGACAACAAATACATTTTCGCTTAAAACTGAATCACGTCTGGTCTCTCATACACTGGTGACTGAACACAAGAGAAGAGGTTTTTCTATGGTTCCTCCTCAACGTCGCTCTACTATTATTAACACTGATCTTTTCAACAGGAATTTCTGGTGACTTTAGTACGTGGCGGTCAAGACCTGAACAATTACTCTCACCGTGTTGTGTTTTGTCTCAATATGTCTGTAAACAGTTTAGCGCCGATGTGTGTTGACGTACACATCCAAAAAAGGGTTGGGTACTGGCGGGTACCTGACAGCGCGGAGCCAATTAGTGTGTCAAAAGTGGCAGGTGTTGAGTACCGCCTAACATAACATTATTACGCCCGCCTCGCCAACGGCTGTCTCCTGACATGTTTGGGTGGCGATGTTGGTGATGTCTTGCTCGGTGTTTTCTGCCACCCATCACACATAATAACAAATCACCAAGACCATCCACAGAGGAGTGTCCAGGACCAGATTTGACAGTGGAGGTGATTATGAATAACAAAATATTGCTAGTGTGGGGAATGCACCCGGAGCTACAGATAATATTGAGTAGGGATGGACAAATACCCAGGGGAGGCGGGGAGAGGTCCTGGGAGGTTCTGGGAGGTGGGGGAAGGTCCTGGGGTGGGGGGAGGTCCTGGGAGGTTCTGGGAGGTGGTGGAAGGCCCTGGGGGGTGGGGGAGGTCCTGGAAGGTTGAGATAGTCCTGGGGGAGGTTCTGGGAGGTGGTGGAAGGTCCTGGGGTGGGGGGAGGTCCTGGGAGGTTGGGATAGTCCTGGGAGTGGGGGAAGTCCTGGGAGGTGGGGAGAGAGTTAATGAGTGCAGGAAAGTTTGCGTCAGTGATGTTGTTAGCTAACTTGGCCCGCTCATATGCAACTATATTCCCGAGCCAATATTTACCTTTCCTTCTTAAATCGAAATTAATTAAATCATTTATTATAAATGCTATCAATTTAAGTATCAGAGTAACGTATCGATATCCCCTTTATTTAATCTTATCTTCCATTCACACGCTTGGCTTATATCGCCCCTCACCCTACATCTCTCAAGAGAATGAAAATTCAATTTTCCTAATCTATCTCTATGGAAGGTTCCTATTGCCTGGGAATGATTTTGTTAACTTTCTCTGTATCATTTTAAGTATAAAGGAAATCTCTCTCTCTCTCTCTCTCTCTCTCTCTCTCTCTCTCTCTCTCTCTCTCTCTCTCTCTCTCTCTCTCTCTCTACTGTATATATACTCTGTTGTGTCAGTATAGACAATCAGGCTCATCTTCACATGTAAATTGTCTCCACTTCCTTCAGCTTCTACAATCAACTCGAGCTCACTCACCCTTGATAGAGACTGTTGCTTCCATGAAAATTCGATAAGTCCCCCTAGTCCATTATATAGATTACTCAGTCCTGACAACACACACATTACCTCCTCCTCCATACAGAACGTTAATTAGCTTTACTTTATAGTTAATTGTCCATAATGTGTCCTAATGGTGGCGGGACATTTTAGCAGAGGTCTCCCCATCACGGTAATGGGTCAATGTAGGGCGAGAGGGGAAGGGATCTACTGTACCCTGACGACAAATACAAATTGGGATGCCTGTAGCGAGGACGCTACAGCGGAGCAGTTAAGTCAATTTGTTCACCTTTAGGTCAATGTCTGCTTAAATTGGATGTGTATTGTTTACTCAAGAAATTCTTAGGATTCTGAGATGTCCATAAGCCACTCTGCCTACAAACGGTTCTTGGAGATTTGTGAATAAATCCAATGACATGAATTACTGATTAATAAGAAATATGACAGATTGAAAGGAACAAGTTGGAGAGATATACTGGAGACTCTTCAGTGTAAGCGAAGTTGGTGGATGCTGTAAACATGGGACCGAACTCACTGTATAAACACTTGACACTGAGTCACTGTACATACATGAAGTTGTTGTCATTCTTTCTCAATGTTTGTCGTAAATATATCAGACGGTGATTGGTGAGACTATGAAACAAGTCTCTGATGTGTCGTTAGGATAATTTTCACTCGAGGAAATTTTCTTAAGGATATTGGTTAGTGGATAATTTAAGATGGAAGTTAGAATGAGGAATAACAATTGCAAACCCAACCCAACCTCACCTCACCTCACCTTACCTCACCTCACCTCACCTTATCGAAGAAATTGGAGCGTACAATAATAAAATGTTCCAATCCAGTTATCGTCTTCCGGATATTTTTTATATGATTAAAATGATTACACAACTGTATTCACTTTTCATCATCTGAACCATATGATGAAAAAAATCTTCCCAGATTTGTGTACAATGAGTGGGTCCAATAATTGCGAACAGACAGACAGGTAGACGATGTGTAATCATTTAGCCCCCCTCCGGCTAAGCTGTAGGGGAGTAACACAGGTAAACACTCTAAGATATTAAAACTCACACAATTGTTCGCGAAGTGAGTGGGGAGAGTCACTTTTACCCCCCACCACCCAGACATGACGCTCCAATTGGGATAATTCTCTTGTGGACGAGACAACCATAAGAATAATAACATAAAATAAGCCCAGAAAACACAGGTAATGTTGGGTCGTGTTTCTGTAATGAGGAAAATGTTTCTGTGATCAATGTTTCGTGCCTCTCGTTAACGACTCTTCAGAATATATTATAAAAACTAAAAAAAAAAAGGTAGACATATATAAAAGATGTTAAGACACCTGGTATATGATATTAATTTTGAATGTAAAATAATATAAGATTGTTGGGAAGAGAAGAGACTGCTGGAAACTATAGCTGATGGAACACCTAAATAATATATGGTGTGAGACGGAGTTTTTGAAGGGAAAGAGAGATGAATAGTGTTTTCCTGTTGCCTTTTGTTTTATAGGTAACTCTTGGTGAAGGTCCTTAATGGTTATATATACGAGAGAAACCGGACTAGAGGAAGTTACAAGGACGTGTAAACAGCTGTTGTTGACACTAAGGAAGACTGACTCTCTGGATTCAGAAAGATTCAACACACGAAACTGTAACAACAATGATCAATAAAGCACCAGTTTTCTTCTAAGGTTTTTCCGACTAAATATTTCCTATTGATAGTTTTACAATCCAAACTAACCAATGTTTTTAAAGAGACAAACAAAGTCAATATTTTAAGATAAAAAAATACTTCCTAATATTCTGAAGAGTCCCGGCATTTCTTACCTGTTCGCCATTTGTCCATCAGCAAGGTGGATACTATGAGATTTTGACTTTACTCCCTATGGTCCCATATCTATACTTCTGGGTGACTGTATTATCCTCGAGGCCATATTCGAAATTCTTATTCTGAGATTATCCTCGATCGAAGTACTGAGAAAGTATTTACTCTCAGAATAAAATACAAAAAGTTTGGGCACTGTGATCCAGTTTATATTAGTGAGAGAGAAGACAATACGCAGATAGGAAAAGCTACTTTTTTACTTTTTTTTACGGGGAATAGCCCACCCGGACACAGATCATCGACCCACAACGGGGCCTGGGGGGCGAAAAAAATAAGAGCAAAAAGAAATTAAAAATAGAAAAGAAAAAGACTAAATTAATCTACATCACGAAGACGCCGGAAAACCAGCTTTTTTAAGTGAGGCAGATTGGCTGTGTGAGGAAAGAAGGATGTATAACGGGTTATTCTAGTGTGACCAACATTCACGCAAGAACGGTGGGCAGCGCGGGCTGGATGAGTGTTACGAGCCCACAACCTTGTCGGCAGTACACAGGATGCCAAATCCACCGAACATTGCCCTTTAAAGAACCTGTAAAAGAGAAAGAGTAAAGCAACATTGCGGCGAAGAGAAAGGGAAGAGAGATTATCAACTAAGGAAGAGAGTTAACAAGACGAAATGCCTTTGATTCCACCCTATCTAACAGTTGGACAGAAGAAGAGCCACCCCGGATATGAGAGCAGTACTCCAAGTTAGGACGAATGAATCCCTTAAGAAAACTAAAGAAAAAAATAGAAATTAAAAGATATTAACACTACCAACTATAAGAACTTGTAAGTGCCTCAGCAACTGGCCACCACCTGTACTCAGCAACTGGCCACCACTTGTACTCAGCAACTGGCCACCAACTGTACTCAGCAACTGGCCACCACCTGTACTCAGCAACTGGCCACCACCTGTACTCAGCAACTGACCACCACCTGTACTCAGCAACTGGCCACCACCTGTACTCAGCAACTGACCACCACCTGTACTCAGCAACTGGCCTCCACCTGTTCTCAGTATAAAGCTACAGACAACGCCTTAGTGTCACGAGTCTACACTAAGTGAAATTCAAGGAAGGATGAAACTGTAGTAATTGTATAAACAAATATTCACTAACGTTAAGTCAAAAGCTCTCAATTGTGTCCTGGTTCAGAAACTTGGAGATATTTTTTACTGTTCTCTATGTCGCTTCCTCGCACCTTTACTGAGAGATAATCCTATGGTATAATTATTATATATCATAAATATCGTAATTCATAATTGTATCATGTTTGGTTTTCGATAATTTACTTACCTATTTGGTTAAGATAATTGAAGATAATTAACATAAGAACATAAGAATGGAGGAAACTGCAGCGGGCCAATTGGCCCATACTGGGCAGTCCCGTTTACACCCAACCCCTATTGCTCATATAAGCATCCAACCTATGTTTGAAGCTATCCAGTGTATTCGAGTTAATGATGATATTTGGAAAACTTGTTCCATTCATTCACCACTCTGTTTCCAAACCAGTGTTTACCTATTTCACGCCTAAATCTAAATTTGTCTAATTTAAAACCATTGTTACGAGTTCGCTCCTGGTTGGATAGTTTGAGTACCTTTGTAATGTCCCCTTTGTTTAGCCCTGCCTTCCACTTGTACACCTCTATCAGGTCGCCCCTCGCTCTACATCTCTCGAGGGAGTGCAAATTAAGATGCTTTAACCTGTCTCTATACTCAAGGTTCCTAATGCCCGGGATTAGTCTTGTCATTCTCCTCTGAATTCTCTCCAAGGATTCTATATCCATTCTGTAATACGGTGACCAGAACTGAACTGCGTAATCCAGGTGTGGTCTCACAAGAGCAAGATACAGTTTTGGGATGACCTCGCTAGTCTTGTAACTAACACTCCTTTGTATGAACCCAAGTACTTTATTAGCCTTGTTACGAGCAAAAACACATTGTTTACTTGGCTTAAGGTTCCTACTTATCATTACTCCTAAATCTCTCTCGCAGTCGGATTTCTCTATGGCATCGTTGTTCATCTGGTATCTGGTTTCCCTGTTTACATCTCCTATACTGAGTACTTTACATTTGTCCACGTTGAATTTCATCTGCCATTTTTCAGACCATTCGAAAAATTTGTTTAGATCTTCCTGTAGTTTTGCTGAGTCCTCGTCAGATTTAATAACACGTCCTATTTTAGTGTCATCAGCAAATTTACTTATGTTGCCGATATCTATGTCGGTTATGTATATAATATATAATAATGGTCCAAGTACTGAGCCTTGGGGAACTCCACGTGTGACGTTGCTCCAATGGGACTTAATGCCGTTAATGCTCACTCGCTGTTTCCTGTTATCTTAATTTGTTAAGATAATCCGCTAAGGTAATAGGCTAAGGTAGCTGGCTAAGATCATCGGCTAAGATAATCAACTTACATAATCACCGAAAAATAATTGGCTAAGATAACTAGCTAAGAAAATCGAGTAATACCTCTAATTTATTTTAATTATAACTCACGCCGTCAATGTGAGTCTACCCCAGCAAGACCTGAACGTGGCATAAAAAGGTAGGGGCAGGTAAACGCCTCGCTGAGTAATGCCTCGCGCCTGTATCTGTCATTACATTATTTGGTAAATAAATGGGCGCTCCGGGGCTTGTACCCCTCACCCGGAAAACAACCTAACACGCACAGTGTTTTTTCCACATTGTGTTCACCGTAGAATTGAAGAAGATGGTCGTTTTTATATAAAGTTAGTTAATGCTACATATATATTTTTTTTACTTCAGTGAGGAATTGAGAGTATTTGTGTTTAATATGAAAGTGTATATATATGTTGAACCCCTCCACCCCGCACTACGAACCACGCCATCTATTGTCCTGATCTACCTACCCAGCACCACGAGCAACGCCATCTAGGGACGAGACACGAGTATGACTCGTCTTAGTTACCACTCCGAGGTTTCCCTTCTCCCTATCCTGGTTGTTGCGTCACCTCCTCAAAGTCTTCTTTGTCAGCTCCAATTCGAGGAGAGAGCACTTGGCTCTGGGAAGTGACCACAGGATCATCTATCCTCTAAACCTACGTGCAGTGACTACCTACCGTCTTCTACAATACTCAGCCTTACTCGTCAGCCATCTCAGCTCCTCACTTAAGTACTTATATTTTGTATTAACTCCCCCACGTCCACTTGCTTCAAGATTGTTTTATGTTTATTAATATGTATATACTGTTAATGTTTAGGTTAAGTTTGGTTAAGGGTAATTTATAAGCTGAATATTTTGTTAAGGGATTTATGGTACTTTATTATATACAACGAAAACTCGCATCCTTTGTCTACCCTTTTATAGTCCGATTGTCTTTGTTTTTTTTGTTGTTGTTACCTGTTGGGATCTGGGTAGACGTATAACTATATTCTAAATCCCCAACTCGTAACAATATAGATCATGAACGTCGAATGAAACAGTGTGGGTTCAACATACTTCTCATATGCCTTCGGTACACAAGGAAGCAGTACTGTATTTGACCACCTGCGTATCTGTTCGCTAATAGCGGGAATACATGGAATCATACTGTGGAGAAGTCATGAATCTTCACACAGTTCCGTCACCCATTACTGACCTTCTGTTATTACCTTTCATCTTGACGACCTCAACCACCTACCCTCCCAACACTCAACACTCAAAATATGTAAACAGAAGCCTCCTAACAAGCCTAAGAGGATGTATATTATATAGAAATCGGATGTGTTATATCGAAGCCGGTTGTATGCTATATGGAAGCCGAGAAGTCTATATAGAAGCAAGTACTCGTAAAATGTGCAACATGTCCGGATTGGTGTACTTAGAAACTTTATATAATCTTCTATCTTATTAGCTAAGCGTAATCCAACCAATCGTAAACAAACTGGTTAGATAATAATTTCCATAACCTAACTTAACCTTACCAAAGCTTAAAAAGTAGAGCAAATGCAAAAAAAATCTGAAACGACATTAATATTTTGTTTTTAAATATATACTGTGCACCCCCTGTGAGGTTCCGAGTCATGGTATGAATATCATTATACTTTTCCAGGAACGCTGTATTATTCCGCCGTACCGAGTGGCCACCAGACTCTCAATTATCAGTATTTTATAGAATCCAACGTAAAGCCATTCACCTCATTATCAACCAGTACCTCAATACTTTCGTACCTGGACTAAATATATCACACAGTCTGTCTCTTCATTTATGTACAGTATATTCAATCTATCATTCTCATCTGTTTTTTATACAAGTTATACTGTATATAAAGTCTTTTTCGTCGAACTTTTTTATCATTCATATCCTTCATTATTTGCACTGTGTACTAGCCAAGTCGGGTTTCATATGTGTTACTTGTCAGTTATATGTTGTGGCCACTAGAGGTCACTGTTGTATGTGTTCCCCGAAGGCTGTCACGCATTAATACAAAAATGGCATAAATACAAAGATTTAATAAAATCAACAAATATAATAATATCATAAAAAATCTGCCTTACACATTCGGAGAGACAATATTTCAACGCTTTATCTGTTCTGTAGGTAATTTCATTGCCAATCTTCTGAAGATCTCTGCTTGATACTACCATCACCACCCTCCCATCATTATTTCCCTAAGACAAGCTCCTGTTGTAACCAGAAAGTCCCTCAACACTTAGTAATAAATGGTATCTACTTGTTGGGTCGTATATGTGATTCATTTATAGCTGGTGAACGCTGCTTTACATTATATATTATGCCTTGAAAAATAACAGTTAGTATGTGTTAAAAATCTTAATCCATTGTGACCTTCAAGTAGATGATGCAAGGTAGAGTTAAAAGCCCTCTGGGAATGTTGTCCTTAAATGCGTATGCAGAGACTCGCGTTAAATATAATAAAATGCACTATGATAAGAAGCTTCTTCAGGTTATTCACTTGTGGGAAGTCTGGTACGAGAAGTCAAATGAGTTAAGGATAGTTAATAATCTTCTATAAGTCAAGAATCAGCAGTTGCTTCTTGAGATTGAATATATTATATTATTGTCAATGTTTAGTCCTAAATCCACCAGAGTTATCTAAAGAGGATATGTCCTTCTGACTGTGGATGGCTAGTAAGTAAACACAAACTCACATATCCGCTGAAAACTGACGAGTGAGTTAATATGAAAACAATTACAGACAAATATACTCAGACATGACAATATCTTCATCCTCCCTTCGCTAGAGGGATAAGAACTAGCTGCCAAACGTATTATCTTTAGCACCAACAAAACACACATTCATAAATGGAATTACTAATATGCAAATTAAATGAAGCGAATAGATAACTCAGGTGCATAAATTACACAAGATTGATTTTTCATATAATATAGTCAGACATTACCTGGTATTATGTGGATATATATATATATATATGTGTGTATTTACTAATCTAGAATAAGCGTTAAAGAGAGTAGTTGTTGAAGGGCATTATAACATGAACACACAACCAGGTAGGCGACTGAACA
Organism: Homarus americanus; assembly: GCF_018991925.1. Classification (NCBI taxonomy): domain Eukaryota; kingdom Metazoa; phylum Arthropoda; class Malacostraca; order Decapoda; family Nephropidae; genus Homarus; species Homarus americanus. The sequence continues at coordinate 19,680 of NW_024753705.1, read as the reverse complement.
AAGAACTAACTCATAATTCCCTCACCTGGGTATACTGATACTAATTAATTCCGCAGTAAGTGACAAGAAGAAAAGAAAATATTTTACTCCACAATAATCATCTCTGGGGACAGTTGTTTGGCAGCTTCCATCCTCAGCGAGGGAGGGAGAGAAAAAGAGAGAGAAAAGTTAATTTATATTTATCCAGCTTGGGGATTCGTGTGTTCCTGACTCTTACTTTTCCTGATGAGGGATGAGTATATTTTTCTGCGTCTTGTCTACTTCACTACTGCTCTGTCTTTCAGGGACTAAGAAATTTGTACTGAATAAAAACAACAATAAGAAATATTATTTTTTGGGTCATGTTTCGAACCGAAAAAGATATTTGGATACGCCACTAGCAACCACGCCACGAGCAACTATGCGTGTATTATCATTTTATATTTAGCCTTTCATCCAGAGGATTGCCACTGAGGGAATTAGTATGACTGAACATTCATAAATAGTAAATGAGGAACTCTGAGGTAGGTTGATAAACCACATCAATCATCATCATTATTCATCATCACCATTATCATCATCATTCATTATTTATCATCATTCATCATCATCGTCGTCATCACATATACGCCATCATTATCGTCATCATTTATCATCATCATCCTCATCTATCATCATCTGTCATCACACACACCACACATTACCACCCCTGAGCCCTCTCCCCCGCCCGCCTTGACTACCAGCAGTGTCAGTTGGTACAAATTAGTGGTTATTTCGGTTCGTTTACGCCATTTTGTAGATTTTCTCATAAAAATAAATATATCGTAATATACCAAATAAAAATCTTTGTTTGGCATATGCAATAAATTATGATTATCTACATGACATTACGTGTAATTTATTCAGAATGTATTCATCATGCAGAACCTCTACCTATGGGAATATGTCAACCTGTCGTTTGTATCATGAGTTCTGGGTGGCTGGTCACCACAAAGGAAGCGCTGAATCTGTATCGAGAGTTCTGAGTGGCTGGGCACCACAAACGAAGCGCTGAATCAGGAGTCGAGCTTGGGGCCACATTTCTCTGAACCATCTGTTATTTTTGTTGATCAGCTGAATAAAAAACGTTTCCCATTATTTCCTGCAGAAGCAACTCAGTTTTTCTGTTAGTGAGCATTTACATGTAATATCCGGTCCTTATCATTAGAAGACCGTCGGTTAGATAGAAGTTTCGATCGGGTGGTTCAGTGTCTGGGAGTCGAGCTCTCAGTTGTCACTTTGGAAGGTATCAGTACTTTCTTATGGTGTCAAATTAAGTAAAACAAATATGGCCACGCCAGCCATCCGATTAAGTGTTACTACCAAGGTCCGCAAGTGACGCTTTATATCATGTGCTTCAACACCACAAGAGCTTATGTTCGTACTGGATATGGTTCAGCGTGTGGTGGAGATGTGGATGAACTTTAGACCAGGGACAGCCAGACGTGGAGGGAGGGAGCCGGCCAGTAGTGAGACGGTCGAGGCGATTAGTGGATGTGTGACGGAAGTTAACGTTTACAAAATGCTCCTAAATTAATACATCCAGTTGTCAAGGATTATAAAATACAGACGCCATCATGTGTGTGTTGGTGTTGAAAAATATAAGGTATGTCGCTGTGTATATTTCCCTTACAACTTATTTCTCTCTCCAATCTACGTCAATTCGATAGCCCATTAATTGTATAGATTCTCAATAATAACCCTCAGATTAACTCAAAATATAGGTATCATGTTGAAGATGAATCATGAAATGCATAACTTAGCATTATAAAGTTAAGAGACCACAAACAAAGGTCAAGTAAAGGAACAATTTAAGTACAGTACAGATGACCACAGCCTAAATTAACCCAAACCCGGACCTCAGCCTCACCATACACTAGAAAAGTACAAAAGTATACACCACTTATCTCCATATAAATATATCCTGAGTCCAGACCAATTGTACCACACTTGCACCACACACTATCACCAGCCAGGCTCGTCTACCTCCCTGCACTTGCCGTGACCCGTACAATGTGGATACCATGCCGCCAATTACCATACTATTTTACCTAACAAATGCATAAAGTAAAGCTGATTTACTTACTACATACTTATTATAAATTAATATATATAACATACTTGACAATGTTTACATACAGGAACATATATAAAATATAGTCCTTCTTACTGAAGAAGCAGAGTAATTACCTCTCAATCAAATATATTCAGTGCCTTATAAAACTCCCTCCCCAAAGATAAAACACTTGTGTTTTACTTTCAGTCTGGTGAATGAGATAGAGCATTTGCTACGAAATTCTCTCACTACTACACAACATACCAAGTCCATCCCTCACTCCTACACAAAACTACAAGTCCTTCCCTCACTCCTACACAATACTACAAGTCCTTCCCTCACTCCTACACAATACTACAAGTCCTTCCCTCACTCTTACACAACATACCAAGTCCATCCCTCACTCCTACACAAAACTACAAGTCCTTCCCTCACTCCTACACAATACTACAAGTCCTTCCCTCACTCCTACACAATACTACAAGTCCTTCCCTCACTCCTACACAATACTACAAGTCCTTCCCTCACTCCTACACAATACTGTGTCACTCTAACACTGTGTCACTCTAACACTGTGTCACTCTAACACTGTGTCACTCTAACACTGTGTCACTCTAACACTGTGTCACTCAAACACCGTGTCACTCAAACACTGTCACACTGTAATTGCTCTTTACATTATTCCGACTTCGTTTTAGGACTTCGAATAACCCTGAGCAGCTAAGGTACTCGTTGGCCAGTAACTCCTCCCGGTTGGGCTCTGTTACCCCACTCCCCACCTTGGATGTATTAAGAAATATCGTTTTTTTTCTCCAACTTCCAATAGTTCCAATGGTATATCTCTTCACCTTCACCGCAGGTTATTTTTGCAGATTTTGTATTTTTTTTCTTCAGATTTTCATTTTCTCATGGTAATTTCTTCTCATAGCTCTTAGTTCAAAACGCTTATTTAATACGCATAGTTATTTCTCTAAACCTACGCTTTTCTTTCCTCAACACACACACTCTGTATAAGTCAAAATTCTTCAAGTATTAACTGCATAATACATCTCGGGAAAACTTGAAGGATATATTTGTTCTCTACTTTCTCTCTAAATTTATATAACCCTCTCCTCTCTACAGGAACAATCACACACTACACTTTGCCTCCCTTCCTTAGTATATTTACGGTCGTCCTATCCACTACCTCTCCATTCCAAAGTTATACTAAAGATGTAAAATACTGAAATAAAAATAGAGGAACTTAATTTTCGTGAAATGAAAATGAAAATATATTCATTCGCAAGAGCATTTTAAGAGGATATTTTTATTCACAGTTTTACAAAGCTGGAGTGGCTATCTGTGTGTATATGAGAGAGTGAGAGAGAGAGAGAGCCAGACACACATACACACATGCGCACACGAATGTATACAGTAGTGAGAAACGTAAATAATATACACTTATTTCTTAACGTCCCTTACCTACTAAGAACACAAATATCAAGGAACGTTCACCCAGACATGAATGTATCGTGAAGACAAATGTACACACAGAAACGATCTATTGTTGTGTAAATGTGGCACCTTTTTCCCTCTGGTAACAAAAGTCTTGGCTGTGTGAGGTCAAGCATCAGGTTTATGGGTTATCAAAGATTTACCTTCCTCTACCAGTTTGTGTGGCTGCCTCCTGGGTCATGTGGCAGCAAAAACGAAATAATTACATTGTTACACACATTGTTGAAATATTAATCCTGTCATCCCTATTCACAAATAGTACTACGAGCACAAACATCATAACAAAAATCAAATAAAATGTTGTGGGAAAAGTGAGAGGCAGAGCGGTAGGGGATTTTCAGCCGCAGCTCGCAACGTTAACAAACTTGTCCACAAAGTTAAAAGAACTTGTAGTCTGAATACACTCCTTTTTACTGAGGAAAGTGGGGAGGTACAGTAACCAGAGCTGGCCAGTGCTTCCCTGTACACCAGAACCACCTGTGCCTGTGCACACGAAAATAATGTTCAACAGTTGCCGAACCACTAGAACCAGAGATGGTACTGTGTGACGATTTATATACAGAAAAATGTACTTCCTTGAGATTAAACCTGTACGTTTATTAATGTTAATTGATGTTCAGTGTACAGTATAGTAACTCCGGATATTCGTTAAGTTACCCAAACCAAAAGTTTTCTTAAGTTACAACTGTGGGTAATAAGGTGACGATACCTGTGATCAGTAGCTCCTGCACCCAAGTATCTTCCTTTAAGACCGGGAGCATCGTGGTCTTGTGTGACCCAAGACAAAGAGACTTAATAGTGGGGAGGAGAAGAGGGGAAGGGGCCAGATGTACCTCAGTTGATGAGGTCCTTGTAACACATAGGTAGATAATGGTGAGACTGGCCCTCATAGCCACGAGGCCTGGTGTGGAGGACGACCCACGACTCGAGTAGCTCAATAGACATGTGGGAACTTGCACCCCACGGCAGCGGAGGGAGGAGGAGGGCACAAAGGGGAAGGTCTGCCACAGCGAGAGACATGACACGGCACCCAAGGAGTAATGTACACACACACACACACACACACACACACACAAACGTAATGTACATACGTACTGTTCGAAAGTAATGAAGTATGCTGTAATACGAGGTGTTTTACTGTATCTTACTAAACAAAATACCGTTTATGACCCTACAAATTTACCGCATCAATATTACACGAAAAGAATCCTCGACAGTATAGTTACACCACCGCACTACACCACACCACGGTACACTACTAATAATAATGGTTGCCCCTCGTGTAATGAGGATGGCCGGCCCTAGGGCCACCTAGGCGTGAATTTGTTTAAGGTGTAGAAGCTGTCGCCAACACAAAACCACACCCTAAGTTAACGAGTTGCATGACGCAGTGTCAAGGAATAGTCCGAGAAGATCGGATAACTCAACCATTGTTACGAGTTCGCTCTTGGTTGAATAGTTTTAGTATCCTTGTTATATCAACTTTGTTCAGCCCTGACTTCCATTTATACACCTCTATCATGTCGCCCCTCACTCTACGTCTCTCGAGGGAGTGCAGATTAAGATGCTTTATCCTGTCTCTGTACTCAAGGTTCCTAATGCCCGGGATCAGTCTTGTCATTCTCCTCTGAATTCTTTCTAGGGATTCTATATACATTCTGTACGAAGATTACTCTTCGTATTAAAATATTAGGTTAGGTCAGATTAGCTCAGGTTAAGTTTGGTTACGTTTGGTTTGGTTTCTTTTGGTTTGGTTTGGTTTGAACTGTAAATGCTCGGAACATTTTCAGTACGACAACATCTCAGCACACCGGTAGGTAGATAGGTGAGTTATAGCAAGATCGTCAGAGCGAAGGAATGTGTGTTAGCTATTACCAGAGAAAGCGTTTCGATATCGGATATTTTCTTCTTGAGTACGATTCAAGAACCCGAGTAGAAGTCTAACTCCTTGAATACGATTCCAGGATTTAAGTATATAGCTTTAAACACTTGAGTAAGATTCCTGGACTTGAGTACAGTTTTAACTCCATGAGTACGATGTTGTCCTCTTGTGTAATTTGAATTAACCCATCGAGTAGGGTATCCTAGCCCGTTTGAGTACAAAAACGTAGCATCCATAACAACTTGTATTTTATGTACTTTATATGTTACGTTTTTTTGCGAAATCGGTTATTTTGTAAAATTCCCGGCATGCATGCCGGTAAATTTGGGAAATAATTTAAAAACAGACAACCTAAACTAACCTAACTTTATGGTTAGGTTAAGTGAGAGGTTAGGGTAGTTTGGTCCGGATGGCTCGTTTGTAGATTGATACTCAGTTAAGTGGTCCTGTTCTCTTTTTTTTTAACTTTGGTTCGCCTGTTCGTAAGTTAATTCGCAAAAATATATCGTAACATACAGTATATATACATACCGGTATATATGATATATATTGTCAACATATAATGTGCTTTCTTAACATACTACCCTGTGAATTAATTTAATTAAGCCTTCGAGAAACCTGGACATCAGATCCTCCCTTCATTATTGCGGTTGTCGCCTGAGGAAGTAAGTGGCTCTGAGCAGCACAAGTTTTCTCTCTGAGTTGTGCTTTCCTCTTACATTACCACAAGTGTTCTGGCCTTACTGCCTGTGTCCCGCTGTGTATGTATTTAATGAACTGACGCAACACAAACTCCATGACGTAAATAATCAGGAAATAATTACCTCGTGAGATACAATGATGAGGAATTATACTGGTTGGTTTACCTTAGATTACACACTTCAGATTAAGTTAGGTTAGAGTGGTTAATTTTCAGGTGAAATAAACCGGAGTACCTAATTTTTCAGGTGTTCTTAATGTTTTAATAATTTTAGGGGGGGGGGGGATAGTTATATTATGAGTGATTTACTGTCGAGGAACAATGTTGGCTGTGACTCCAGGTACTTCCACCAGGTGTGCCTTGATTACCTCCACAGTTAGCGAGGTCCTTGTGGCAGTCACTCACGCTGGCCTGACTCTCACGGTCAATATGTGTCCAGCTGACAGGCGGTATGTGCCCGGCTGCTCACTTTCTCTCTCAGTTAACACCTGATAAAGTTAGGTGTTTTATGTGACCCCGTTCCCAGATCGTACTAATTGACACACACACACACACACACATACACACACACACACACATACATACATACATATGCACACGCACGCTCACACGAGAGAAAAAGAAGGACAGACGAATGAACAAGTACAACAACGGACAAAAGAAGAGAAGAAACGACAGAACTGAACTTTTTTAAGACTTCAGTTGACGAAAACTCCAAAAGAAACGTAATTCCTGAAAAAGTGGGATTTCAGAGGGTTATCACATTATTTTAGTTGTCGTCGAACGTAATTGTTGTTTTCGTATAAGTTGTCCATTATTCATATAGTTGTGTTATTTTTACTGCCTCGTGTATGTATTAGAAGGACAATACTGGGTGGAAGGTGATATTAGCTGTTCATAGTTTGTTTCTTGTAAAGAGATTAAACACGAATCTGTTTTGTGAAGTTGTTTTGTTTTTATTAATTCTTCGTCAATAATAATTCTTACGTGTTACTGATTCTTTTATGCTCCTTGATTTCTTTGGTTTAAATATCAAGATGGCTTATGTATATAGGAATGATTGTGTTGGTTAATATAATATAAACATGTGGATTAACAACATTAGTATTAAGTTATAATTCACATTTCATTATTCCGGGTCATGGGAAGTTACGTTTTCTCACATCAAAATCCTAAAAAATAAAAAAAATTGTAAAATATTGCAAAAGACATCGGAAGGAACATACATTGTTATATAATTTTCACGGTATTATTTGCACATTATCTCAAGTGAAAGGGTTAAGAAGGTCTCTCCAAAGTAATTGGTAATATGACCCGTAAATATAAAAATTACAATCTTAAATACTAAAAGCTTTATTTTTATTATCTCTAGAAAACTATAAATTTGGCAAATCCTCTTTACGTGATCCTCTTTATAACCTTCAATAACAGTTTTTGTCTTTGCTACTTCCGGTGTATAAACAAGTGAGGCTCAGAGACTAGAGACTATTTTCACATTCCGATAGTATATACTGTACTTGATGTTAGTAGAGTGGAATACTTGGCGGGTAATAGGAGCATTTACTCTGTTGATTCTAATTATCACCGAAACAATCATAAGCGTCTGATTGTGTCCAGTGTTGATTGTAACTCTTGATTGTTTCTTTGGGAAGTTACTGATTGATTGACTCCTTGAGTGATCATGATTTTATGTGGAGAGAAATAATTGTTACTGTTCCTGGTCCTGGTGCTATAATCTTCTCTAACCTTTGACACGGCATTGAAACTTATGTGCCTTCATGATTCCCTATGACATTTTGAGTATCTTCAAGAGTAACATGAGTGATTGTGTCTGTTTGAATCTGTTGAATAGACCACCACCACAACCATCACCATTACCTCAACCACCGCCAACCAAAATCACCACCACTACCACCTTCACCACCACCTAGTTACCTCGTTATCTTATTAGCAATTTATTTTAGCTAATTCTAAAAATAATTGTCAACTTGGGAGTCGCGGATCATGGGTGATGGCCAAGTGAACTTTGTCCAGCTCAACTTTATCCCAAACTTGGCTCCCGGGATCTTATTTGGCCGAGTTGGTTAATAGTTTAGTAATTGTCTGGGCAAATTCCCTGCTGGTAACTGTCATTCTGTTCAAGCAATATATCGTAGATATTTGACCAGGTGTTGTTTTACATATTTTCTCGTGGTTTGGTTCTTCGTTAACTGTTGGTGTCTCATTTCTGCAATATAACTTCTCACTACAATATCATTCCCTCGATCGTGCAATAATTTTTCATACCTTGGCTTTAGTTGTTATCCCTTTATTTCTCTACCCTTTACCTTGGTGTTATACCTGCCATCTGGTAACATGTTTATTTAGGTAATTTAAGTGTTACTGCAATATTTTTTCATACATTTTTATAAACAAAGAGACAACACGTGGCTTTGTTGTCCAAGGCTAATTCCAGCATATATGAACTCGGTGCTTCCATCAGCTGTAGTCTTTACACACACACACACGTACACTGAGTCACATCATTACTAGACAACTGATATTAAAAAAATGCACTGTTTAATTTTTGTTACAGTGTTTGCATGAGTTTATATAGTTTTGTTGATCTGTAGGCTGACTGTGTATAAACGTATTGGATATAAATTAAGCTTTAATAAACATAAGTTTGATCGAAGGTCTTTTGTTTACTAATGTATAAGTATTTTAAGTATCATTAATAATTCATTCGTCTATCAGAGAATTATTGAGGCTCATTGTATATATATTGCTTTTGAATTCATATACTATATAAATTATTTTGTTCATTTAAGGCAAAGCTCCTCATGAATATTAAGAAACCATTGAATAAAACAAGCATATACTGATAAGTCTAATGATATTCATAATGTTCTTTTTCATAACATTCAGCATTATTCATAACAACAAACATTAGAGCTAAGAGAGACCATCACAGGTGTTTGTAAAGTCACTCATGTTTCGTCACATCTGAGGCATTATACCTGACGATGACCTAAACAACAGCTGATCGATGTAAGCATAAGCTATAAGACCTTCCTGGCTAACCTGAGTTACAGCAAGAAAATATAAGTTAATATTAAAGCGAACTATCTTATGGGTCTGGGTGCCTCGACATGGTCCCTTGACTGTATAGCCACGACTAAAAAAAAAAAAAAAAAAATTCCTCTAGACCTCTCTACTCAATCATGTCTCCTTGCCTGACACCTTCTCTGTAAGATCTCACAAGTTCTTTCCCTAATGCACCCGTGTTTTTTTTTGTCTCTCGGGAAACTGATTGTTTTCTCGGTCCACCAGCATCTATCTCCACGCAACTCTACACTTTCTCGGGGTATACAGTATATCTTAGATCTTTCTCTACACTTAAGAGCCTAACCTGAACTGACCTAACCTAATCTAACCTAACTTAACCTAACCTAACTACGCAATGACAGACCTTAGTTGTTCAAGCACATTTTCTGCCTTAAAACTATTACAAACGTCTAATATGATAATAAAATTGAAAAAAAAAATCTGTTCTGTCATAACGAGAGAATAATATATCACTGACATCATCTTGAACACAGGACAATAAACTTGCCGAGTATTTTAATTTATCCAACATATCTTTTATACAAGCTTATATAATTCCTTACACTTCACCTTGTATATCCTTTAGCATACATGGGAGCAGCGCTGAATTAAGTCTAAATTAATTATGTAATTTGCATATGACCTCCTTACTCTTAATGACTTATATATCCCGTAATCATACTTAAATTTCAATTAGCCTCATTACCTAAATAATTACCGACATTATTAACTATTAAGCCTGGATCCTTCTCATCAGCTTTTCTTAGTCACTCACCAGGTAATATCTAATTAAACCATCCATCTCATACCTGTGTGGGGAAACCTTTCTTAATATTAAATTGGTTCATAGGCAGACTCCCTGAAACTTACCTTAAATTACATCACCTTCCCTTTAAAGATCAACTCTAATACCATTTTTCTGTCTAAAGATTGATAACATTGAACAGCCTAATATTATGGTTGTGTATATGAGCACAAGAACCTATAAGACTCACAGCCACTCCTTCAAGTATAATGAGCTGGAAACATGACGTCGTCACATAGATTCCTCATCAATTTGAGTACATGAGCAGGCAGCTACCATACAGGGAGGTACTGCATCCTGGGAAGATATTGGAAGCATACTGTGTTGTCTAATGGTAGACCCTGCTGCTATATGTGACCAAGTCCCAGGTTGTTGATCTGACTTTCTGCCTCATTTACACACAATTGCAGGGTCTCAAGTGTTTCTCTTACCTGACAACACAACACAACTTACATATATCGTTTGTCACTATTGATTTTATTTTTATTTTTTTTTCTTTATTATCATTATTACAGTGTTATTATTATTATTATTATTGTTATTATTATTATTATTATTATTGTTATCATTATTATTTTATTTTGCTTTTTATTATTAAATTTATTAACTATGAATTACTGTATTATTATTATTACACCCCCCACCCCCCAGGCCCCGATGTGGGTCAGTGACCTGTTCCCGGGTGAGCTAATCCCTGTAATATAAATAAATGAATAAATAAATGAATAAATGTATGAATAAATAAATAAAAAAAATAAATGAATCAATATATAAATAAATAAATAAATCCTAAAAAAAGACACAGAAGGTGAGATACGGAAATAATAATAATGACCGTTCTTAATCTAGGTATTAAGATGGCCTTTAATTAATGGGGGTTTGCAGTTATAAATATGATTTATCTGTAGGATGAACCACGAGCGACCTCATGACGTCAACCAGCACCACATGTCTGTATAGTTTTGATTAACTTCATATTTTCCGATCAAATCTTTAAATAACTGGTATACACAGTGATACACAGTAATACATTATACCATCAATATCTAGTTATGTACGCAAACTGGAGATTCTTAAGTTCATGGGTCGGGATCTACAAAGATTTAAAACCATAAATTTGTCCCTTAGCTGAAGAGGGACAAAATGTTTGGCTAGCCTAAACCTTCTGGTAGATTCTGAAGCTGCTGTTCCTTTATCTTGTCTTGTCTTGTCTGTACCATCTTCATTCACTATGTTTTCTGATTAAGTGTCCAGGGAAGTCAAACATTTGGTGTATAAAATTAGGACTTCTTCTGGGAATCTGTTATACAAGGTTACACGCAGGATGTCTGTGCTAATCGCCACCCGCCGTTCAAGACAATCCTTCGCTTCAGTAATCCACGATCGGAAGTGACGAGTGATTTGGGTACGTGAATACATCTGGCTGTCATCATCCGTTTGAGCAATATGTACAGTTTCATTCAAGATTCTTCGAACATTGCTGGAGACAGTGTGGCAACTCAAGGCCGTTTGTTTACTATAGTACGTAATAGAAATTATGAATGCATGTAAAAGGTTATCGGTGATTGGTTACTTAGTTCCCCGTTGCTTAATTTAACGGTTGGACTTTGTTGTCTCGTATTATATTATACTACGAACTATAGTAAACAAACGGCCTTGAGTTGCCAGATATCTCAGCAGTGTTCGAAGAATCTTGAACGAGATTATATGTTCCGTAATAATACTTAAACATGTTCAATCAAGAGTAAAGTCTCAGTGAAGGCGTTATGTGATTCGTGATGCTAATTATTATTTGTGTTTTAACTTAAACCAGCAGAACTAATCAGGTGAAACTTTATCTCTCGACATATTCTTTCTAATATCTCTATACTATCTTCCCTTATCTCTCCATACTAAATAAACAAAAAGTTCCTCAATGCAGTATTATATTCATGTAATCCAGCCCCTCGAGTCTCGCTACCATGGGGGACGCATTTCAGGGGGATGTTTGTGAATCCAGTTTGCATGTTAAACAGCATTCCTGCGTTATTGTGTATTTTACATATGCAGGCGGCTGAGAGGCTCTGACAACGCAGGCGACTGGCAGGCCGATATATATTGTGTAGCTGGGTGTGTGGGTGGGTGTGTGTGTGTGGGTGGGTGTGTGGGTGGAGTTGGGGGTGGACGTGCGAGTGTCCATGTAAATAAATAAGAAAATAAGAAATCTACAAGTCAATTAGCCATTCTTAGAAACTAGAGAATGAAAGATTGGTAACAAGAGTGTAATACTTAAAATAAGGTGATAGATAGGAGGAAGAGGAGAAGACCAAGATTGAGATGGATGGATGGGCGGAAGATGCAATGAAAGTAAGGAGAATGAATACCAAGGAAACAGAATGAGGGGAAACTTTGGTGTCGAGGTGAGATGGTGATGGTAAGGATTGATGGTGATGGGTAATAGTGGTGGATGGTGGTGATGGGTGATGGGTGGATGGTAGCAGTGATGGTGATGGATGATGATGATGATCGATGATGATGATGATGGTGAAGGTGATGGTGGTTGGGGGAAGTGATGGGTGATGGTTGATTGTGATGGATGATAGTGATGGTGATGGGTGATGTTGTGTTATGTACTTATGTGAAGCGGAAAAGAGTAACTAGAAGGAGTGAATAACATAACATGAAATAAATATCTTTGTTTGATCCTGCTTGCCGATATCAACGTGCAATAAAGCGGGAATCAGCCTGAAAGAATGCTCTATACACGCACACTACAGTAGCTTATGGATAAAATGTTATCCAAAAATATGAAGAAAACTGATAGACGAGACTCAAGTGTACCAAAATCGTACCCTGAGTTTGGTGGCGACGTGACAAAGTTCCGGACCAACAATTTGACTTCCTTGTGTCAGACAGTTGACACGACTCTTGCCTCACCTCTTGCCAAGGCCACTATCAGGCAGTACCTCCCTCCAGCACCCCGAGGAATACCACCTGGCCTGCTTTATGTTGTCAGAGGAGATTCCCACTTAAGCTTTATTTGTCACAACTAAAAGCAATGAATCTGAACATGTAACCAAAACCTACTCGGGGAAAAGGTATTTTTGTTTATTAATATCATCAGTATGCACGTGTTTTCATCATTCAAAATATGTATAGTGTTATATTTTTTATTAAGTGAACATAAAAGACACAGGAATATGAATAAATGTACGTACATATATATCAAAATGACACCACTACACACCAGCTGCAGTCAAGATCGCGCACATTATTGGGTCACTCTCTTAACCCCTTCACTACGGAGACGCCACTTTTAATATTTTATTAGGTTAACACCAGATGATTTTATTTAGCTTAGAGGGGAGCCTGAACACAAGAGGTTATCTCACCAGTACACACAACACTTCCTCTGGTTAACGCTGACTTAGTGATGCCTAGCTGGATTATACCAATCTCTCTTTCAGTAGTTATTATTACTTGATACCATCTTTTCGATAATCACAAAATACAAGATAATCGATAGAGTATTTACTAATTCCTCTGATATTTTCAAATCATTTTATTGTTATAGATTTCTTGTATAAAGTTGATCAGGTCAATGAATATCACTTGGGATATCCAAATTAAAAAAAAAAAACCCAGATTTCTTGCACTAAGAGTAAATGTCCATCTCGGTGACTAAGCTGTTAACCTCGTTATACACTCGTGGGTTGTGTATCATGTTGAAGGAAAAAACTCTTCACATAATCCGTAAACTCTCTTGTTGTTATTATATCCGGTATTCATTTACCTTAATAAGTAATAAATCTTATTAACACCTTAATAAGTACAACGTCCTTATAATGGCAGAGGTTAAACACGTGAAAAAATCAGTGGTATATTCTAGTATTGGAGAGGTGTGTGTGTGTGTGGATGAATACGAAGGTCTGTAACTCCCGATGTTTGATTTACGTCGCTACACCAACAAAGATTTTACGACCGTTTTCTATGTTAGTTAATGCATCAACCACCAGTAACCAAACATTAGAGATAGATTTCCCTTTGATTTGTCCTAATTTTTTTATCAAAACGGAAGAAATTCATCCTTAATGGAAGATTGTGTAACGTGTTTCCTGTAACAGTCTTAAAACTGGAAGCTATGATAAAAAGTGCGTGACACGTTATATAAAATGAAAAGTGTGTGATAAATTATATAAAGTAAAAAGTGTGTTATGAATTATAGGTAGTAGGCAGCTACCATACAGGGAGGTACTACCACCTGGGAAGATATTGGAAGCATTATGTGTTGTCTCATGGTAGACCCTGCTGCCATATGGCATCACGAAAATTGTGCCAAGTCCCAGGTTGCTGATCTGACTTTCTGCTTCATTTACACACAATTGTAGGGTCTCAACTTATTCTCTTGCTATTGATAACACAATAACACAACGGCTAATCCCCGTAAAAAAAAAAGATAAAAAATAAATAAAATAAAAATAATGTGAAAGTTCGTTATACATTATATAAAGTGAAAGTGCGTGGTAAATTATACTTTTTACTCTTAATTTAAGAAGTAGAGTAGATTGAAGGAGATGGTACAAAACTCACCCGCACCAGGCACTCTGAGGCCACGACTTTAAGCTTGCCTCTGAGTCATCATCTCTCACCCCGGCAGTGTCCATCCCCTGTGACTGTGTAATGTATTCCCTGCAATGGTAAGTTTTTAAAGGCAGATTCCCAGTCCCATCCCAGCCCCATTTAATAGAGGAGATAAGGAAACTCTGTTATTAGATGAGGGTAGGAGAGCGAGGGCGTGTGTACACAGTCACTATGCATCTCACTCTCCCTTCCTCACTCAAGCTGACATTTCGCATCTTGACGTCAGAGTGAATAGCACTGTCACTCACAACCTCTTGCCTTCACTTACTGTGAAATATTCCTTCCATCTCCCTGATGTCTTCTGCTTCACACAGTAGGTCACATTCCTCACGTTCTATGTTCTAGACCACTTTACATTACAGCTGTGGAACTTACTGCATATAGGTTAGGTTAGGTTAGGTTAGGTTAGATATGTAATACTTAAAGAAAACTCATCACCGGCAGCCACTGTAATTCTCTTTAGGCTAAGTAAGATTCCAAGACTGGACTGAATAAATACATTGGTGGTCATACCATAGTGTACAGTGACTGTATGTGTATGGAGAAAACATTGCGTGCGTGCGTGCAGCCAAAGGGTTGAATTTAAACATTGGACAGAATTGAAAGACGTGGGTGGGTTGGGTCGTTTAACAAAAGCTTTCATTACTAAAAGGAGAAAGAACACGAATTGAACATACAAATTATAGTTTACAGTTGATGGCAGGAGTTGGTCTCTTGCCCTACTGTGTGAGGTCACGTAAGCCACGTGGTGTAGTAAATCGTCCATAGATGTTGATATGAAGGGCCTCTCGTGGTCATGGAGACATCTGGTGGTGTGGTGTTCACACGGTGCAGTAACTCGTCCATAGGTGTTGATATTAAGGACCTCACGTGGTGCTGCATTAACTCGTCCATAGGCGCGTGTGCGTGAGTGTGTAACCTCCGTTTCTACTTTTAATGGCATTTTAATCAGTGATTGGCGTCATATGGTAAACTTGTATAACTGTGTGAAGAAGTGGGCAACACCTTCAGACCCTCCTCACCCCACAGCCTCGAGTACTGAAGGATAACAGCAGGTCCACCTGTGGGCCGCTTGTATATATCTATGTTTCTGGGGCATTTACTATAGTTTGATGTGAATTATAATATATATTAGTCAGTTTGTTTCTCCCACCACTGCTGCTGGATACGTGTTCACCTTTTATAGAAACTTTAGAGTATTTTATCGTGTACAGACTGACCATTGTTACCTACAGCTGCGTTTTCGTGGTAAGAGTTTTCATAATTTGTTTCTTAATATTTATTTTTCTTGTGAGCAATGA
Source organism: Homarus americanus (assembly GCF_018991925.1). Lineage (NCBI taxonomy): Eukaryota > Metazoa > Arthropoda > Malacostraca > Decapoda > Nephropidae > Homarus > Homarus americanus. Next base: position 3,717 of record NW_024753705.1, on the reverse strand, counting down.
TAAAATTACCCAGGTTTTCATAATAGTAAATACAATGACCTGAAAAAAATGTTATTCTCTCTCTCTCTCTCTCTCTCTCTCTCTCTCTCTCTCTCTCACGGTATCTCGGAATTTTCCCTCCTTGTTTTTCTTCCCTTCATGCGATATTCGTTGTTGGTACTAGGCTTTGGTTACAACAGAGGGCTCGAGCAAGTGTTGGCTTTCCTCTCTATTAGTGAGATTATATGATGGAATGTCAGCCACACAAACATAGGAAGCTATTGAGTGATATTTTATACCAACTCCAGGCGACTGTGCGCGGGAAATACACTCTAGTGTAATTTTGCTGAGTGACTCCACAAGGAAAAGGAATTTCTTTTTTCACTCACACAAAACCTTTCCATGTAACTGAGTGTCTACAAACCCGTGAAATTTTATTTTGTTCTTTTCTTCTCTAAAGCTAACTTTTTACCAACACCGAGATGAGAGTCTATTTTAACTTCCATACACGCATATACACGCATATAATCAACTCCGTATATACAAAGGTCTGTACACACACACAAAAGGACAGGTCGTTGAAGGTGAACCAGACACACACACTACATTCACACTCACTCACTCTCTCTTAGCAGTTCTCTTTTCTTAGTCTTTTCTCAAGTTGTTCAAATGTTCTTCGTGTAGTAATATTAGTTCCTTAGACTGTTCACTGTTTAATAAAGGGGTTCTGTGTATATTTAGAAGAAGGTAAATTGGTTTGTTAATTATGGTTTATTTAATCCTACAGTATATTATTACCTAGTTAAGTTGAGTAATATTAATAAGTATTTTTATTTAACTTTCTGGGCAATTTTTATACATCCCAAGTTATAAAAGATATATTAATCAATGCATCTGATGTGTTTCTTGGCTTCTTCATCATCGTCCTTTGTATAGCTCTAGGCAACTTAACCCTTGTCTTTTAATACTGTTTAATCTTATGGTTAGACATTATTATTTTGTTTGTCTCGTTATAAGTTTCTGTTTTTCTTTATTGTTTAATTGAATCCTTTTGTTTTTCTTATAAAATTCAATAAAAAATCCAGTAAGTATTTTTTTTTACTTATTACAGCACAGTTAGCGAACAGTGAGTGTTTCTTTTACAATAAAGCAGCAATGACTACACGGCCACGGTCAGAAGCCTGTGTGAGACATCTTAGCTTTCGCCAGCTGAGTCGCTCGAGTATTAGAGAACACAATTCAGTATTCACAGGATGTAACCAAACCAGAGATGGCCGCATCTGGCGGCTGGTGAAGTGTAGCTGTGATCCTGTCCCTACTAACTCAACGTTGCATTAATATATATATATATATGTATATATATATATATATATATATATATATATATATATATATATATATATATATATATATATATATATATATATATATATATATATATATATATATATATATTATTTGTTTATTGATTTTTTATATGCTGGTAACGAAAGTTAATCATAACTACATCCTGTTGGGGGTGAAGGAGAACAGCCAAGTTTTACTACAACCACTTATGATGCTGGTTGGTTAGCTTATTGATAGTTTCACAACACTTTTTCTCAAGAGCAATATTTTTTCTGTCAGTATACAGTCTCTCTAACGTGAGACTGAGAGATTAGCTCTACGGATGGTGGGTGTACAGTACTGTAGTAGTGGCCAACACTGTGACCCAGGAGGAGACAGCCATCCTCTCCTGAGATCTGTCTTAAGCAAATGTCATAAGTCTTCACACTAATTGACAACCATCATGTGATTGGATGAAGGTAAAATGAGATGACGAGGGAGCTGTTCTAGTAAGAGAGAGAGTCAGTGTGAGGGTCATTTACTTCAGTGAGACGTTCCATCCTCCAGCCCTTCTTCTGATACACTTGTTTTTATCGACTATCGCATGGGATGTTACCTATTCAGTGTCTTGTACAGAAAGCAAGGGAGCGGCAACTTGTTCATGACTCTCTCTCTTTAGTGAATGCCAGCAGCTTCTTTGATCTAAGTTTAACCTAAAAACATTTCACAGATCAAGAGTGTCATCAACAGTATGAGGTACAACCCCGCTAGTGCTGCTTCTGCTCACACCTGTACTACCTCGTGCTAAACAATATTTGTGGTTCTAATTAACATTGATAAAATTTTCAAACTTGTCCAGAAATCTCATAATTCTCAAAACCAATCAAAAGGGTTAAAGACACAAAATCAGAGGTGTTGGTAGATTTAATTGACCTGACTGACTCACAAAGGCCATTCAAGGTGAAATAATATTAACTGCTCATGATTCTCTGTGTCCGAAGGCCTAAAAAATAATGGTTTTAACGTCTTGTTGTTTTGTTATTATTATATTCTCTAATGAATTCAAGATTATCAATTCGTTCATGAATAATTTACAGCTTCTTTCATTTATATACATCTATTTATTTTCACTCACTGCCATATTTTTCATTTCAGTTTTAGTGAATAGTGAAAGCTTTCCTCTATGTATGACTCAGAGATAAACATCAAACGGTGGCAGTTTGAGTGTCAATTTTTGTGCCAAAGCTTTTGTTTACTAACTCACTGCTAAAGAGACTATATCTGTCACGCTTTGAAAACTCTCCCCTGATTGTCACTCACCTAAAAGAGACTCTTCTGCTCTTCATTCTTGACTCTTTCCATGAACTCCCCGAGGCTGTTTGACCCCTCTTTCTGCGCAAACATTGACAATAAACAATGAAAGCCCCACTTGGACAGCTTGTCTCGGGTATTCTGAAAGTTTCGAGCCACGGCACTCAGCATCAACGGGCCGGAAAGCTTCCAAAAATTTAGTGGGTCGCTTTTAACTTCAAGATGCTCCCTAAGAAACTTTAAACCTCCATGGATTTTGAAGATAAGTTAAAGAAACAAGTAGAATAACCTAAAACACACGCGGGAGGGCATTGGAATAAAATAAAGTCCTCCATCTTACACATGAGATGAAAAAAAAATGGTAAATTGTAGCGAGGTTAATGAGAGCATTATGCGGAGTGAGGTCGTAACATCTCAACTGCTTTTGTGATGTGCTTACCTAATGGCTGCCTCATGCCTTTACGATTATGGTGATGCAGTTTGTCTAGCTAGCGTCAGTCGGAGGGCTAGTGTGAGGATGGGTGAGGGCTAGTTTGAAGATGGGTGAGGGGTGGTGTGAGGGTTAGCATGGTGTGAGGGGTGGTGTGAGGAGGGGTGAGGGGTAGTTTGAAGATGGGTGAGGGGTGGTGTGAGGGTTAGCATGGTGTGAGGGGTCAGGGCTTGCTTGGTTTGAGAGCTGATTAGGGTTGGCGTGGTGGTGGGTGAGGGCTGGTGTGATGTGAGGGTGAATGAAGGCTGGTGTGATGAGAGGTTGGATGAAGGATGGTGTGATGTGTGGATGGATGAAGGCTGGTGTGATGTAAGGGTGGATGAGGGATGGTGTGATGTGTGGATGGATGAAGGCTGGTTTGATGTAAGGGTGGATGAGGGATGGTGTGATGTGTGGGTGGATGAAGGTTGGGATGGTGTGATGTGTGGGTGGATGAAGGTTGATTTGATGTGATAGAGAGATACATAGAAAGACATAGCAAGCGAAGAAGAAAAAATAAATATAGACAATTAATTCCGAGATTTGTAAGAATAGTTACGAGAAAGGTTGAAGGAAGTACCAGAGGTGAGGGAGAATGAACACTCATGAAGCAGCAAAACCTGTGAGTGAAG
>NW_024753704.1:7500-33033 GCF_018991925.1 Homarus americanus | reverse complement strand
CATGGGTCAATAGGCCTGCAGCAGTTCCTCCATTCTTATGTTCTATGCTGTACCACAGCAGCTCCAGCTCAGAGACCACATACTACAGCAGCTCCAGCTCTGTAGACCACATACCACAGCAGCTCCAGCCCAGGTGACCACATACTACAGTAGCTCCAGCTCTGTAGACCACATACCACAGTAGCTCCAGCCTCTAGACCACATACCACAGTAGCTCCAGCCTGTAGACCACATACTACAGTAGCTCCAGCTCTGTAGACCACATACTAAAGCTCCAGCCTGTAGACACATACCACAGTAGCTCCAGCCTGTGACCACATACCACAGTAGCTCCAGCTCTGTAGACCACATACCACAGCAGCTCCAGCTCTGTAGATCCACATACTACAGTAGCTCCAGCCTCTGTAGACCACATACCAAGTAGCTCCAGCCTCTGTAGACCACATACTACAGTAGCTCCAGCTCTGTAGACCACATACTGTGCAGCAGCTCCAGAGACCACATACTACAGTAGCTCCAGCCTGTGAGAGACCACACACCACAGTAGCTCCAGCCTTGCAGACCACATACCACAGTAGCTCCAGCTCTGTTAGACCACATACCATGTAGCTCCAGCCTGTAGACCACATACTACAGTAGCACCAGCTCTGTAGGCTACATACTCACAGTAGCACCAGCTCGAGACCATACCACAGTAGCTCCAGCTCTGCACCACATTTCACAGCAGCACCAGCCTGTAGACTACATACTACAGTAGCTCCAGCCTGTAGTTCAATCACACAGTAGCTCCAGCTCTGTAGACCACATACTACAGTAGCTCCAGCTCTGTAGACCATACGCTACAGTAGCACCAGCCTGTAGACCATATGGTACAGTAGTTCCGTTATTTGTTAAAAAAACAAGTTTTTCTATTTATTAAAATTTCAGATTAATCACCCTAATACAATCTGACCCCAGACATCTTCTAGCTTTGTATACACTCTTAGTTCTATTATATTATGTTTTATTATAATAATCTTGTATCTGTAGTTCATAATCAATGCTTTATTGTATTGCAAATATTGTTTCTCCTGCTTTTGGTGTAATGTATTAATAAAGCCCAAGTGCTCTACTTAGTATCCATAATGTATTTTACTGAAGATGATAAATTCCCAATAAAGATCAATAAAACAGTCGAAATTGTCTCTAAAACCGTATTGAGACGCCATATGTAAATTAATAATAGACTGACAGCTAAAATAATGACATTGCTAAATATAATAAAAGTACGATTGTTTTCAATATTCTAATACTCCTAAAAGCTGTTAGTAAAAAAGCACATTATATACAGACTAAAAACTCTTGTTGAATCAATACAACTGCAAGAGCGGCTAGTAAGTTAATAAGGGCTATAATATACATATAACAAAACATAAACACAAATAGGAGTATAATCACCATGAATAGTAGCAGTACTCTGACAGACTTAATTAGCACCTTAACGCCATTCTTAAAGCTCAAGAAACTGGATGAAAATATTTATCTGCAACCCAGGTGACACTACGAGAGCTCAGGTCTCAATTGGTCCACTCTGATCTGTATTTTCTGATAAATAAACTGTTTTAATATCAAGTGTGGACGAGCTGCTGTAATCCTACGGCTCAGAGTTGGCAGAGTATATGACCTATAAGAGAATAATAAAGGTTAATGTGAATGACATACTTGGTCCAATGAATAAACTTCGACCTGCCATTTTAGAGGTCCGAGTTTGATTCTTAACTCGTTTTATTTATTTGCTTTCTGTGAAGAAACTATTTTCGCTATGTTATTCAATAAAAGCTAACTGGACGATGAATTCGGGCTGTTTTAATGTATATAGAACTACCTCAACCCTTCAGCGCACAGTGGGGAGGACACCTGAGGTACAAAAGGAAAATACAGTTTATAACAATGCAACACCGTCATGTTCTAGTGCAGGGCTCTAACCTGGGGTCCATGGACATGGGCTTCAGGGGTCCGTGAAGGTCGGATAAAAATTAACATTTATCTTCAATCCAAACACCAACAACCTTCACATTGAAATAAACTTTGAGCAGAATAAAGTTTTGTTTTGTTTAATTTGCACAAGATGATTGTTTTATTTTTGTATGGAGTGGCCATTAATTTTTGCATGTGTGAAACATAATTTTTGTTAAGATTGTTTACTTTATTTATACTTTTGTGTATGTCATACACTGTAGAAAATAGTTCTTCAAAATAAAGTATATTCACATTGCATGCAAAGTTGTGTTTATGTGATGATTTTTTCTAGGGAGGGGGTCCATAGCTTTCACCAGATTCCCAAAGGCGATCCGTGACTCATAAAAGGTTAAGAACCCATATTCTATTGGATGAGAGTTTTACCTGCCACCCACCGAGGCCTGAGTTCGATTCCCAAAACTTCATTATTTTATTTCTCTTTCTTTCATTTCGTTATTGTAATAATTATATTCGCTGTATTATAGCCTAGGTTAATCAAAGTGAAATTGAGCCATAAATTTGACGTTTATAAGTATTTTAACGTATATTCATGTTCGAGTTTAAATGCTTCAATGAAGCATCAAAAGATCTTGCAGCTTCGTGATGTCACTCTGAACCTTCATATATAAAAGTCTCGACTAACTATTCTCGTCCCATCTTCACTGACCACTCACTGGCTGCAGCGTGACAGGGTAAGCCCCACACCTCTAGTTTTATTTACGTGAAAATATTTTCCCCGACTGTCTACAGCCAAATGGCCAAGAGAAAAGGTTATTCTTTAGGTAGTGTTTAATATACTTAATTATGGCGTAATAAGGCTGATTTAAGTAAAAACTTGGTGGTTGTTGCAGTTCACTTGCTCTTAGGGTCGTATCCCAAGTTTCACTGGGCTGTAAGTCTATGGTACCTAATTTGCAGCTTAAATAAATACATTAATATGGTTTAGTATTATATTAAGTGCTTCTTAACGTCAAACCAGTAATTTCTTAATGTTTTAGACAAATATACCGCCAAATGAGCCATGATAAACGAGCCTAAACTATAAGTTGGTGGCGGTAACGAGCGTAAAACCGTACATCAGTATTTACGTAATAATAATAACAAGTGAGTACAATGACCCGATTTGGTTAGGTTACTGTATTATTTATTTTAATTTCATTTTCTTGTTTCGGAAGCTCAACCCACTTTTGGCGGAGACGGTGGTCATAACTCAATAATACGCATTTCCAAACCATCACCGCCACTGTATTCAGCAATGAAAATGTTTTTACATTGAGTAAGTTAACAAAAAATATAACGATTTTGGTGGAATTACGATATAATATTTTTTACTGGCTAGTTCTTTGTTTACTCTTTAACTACGATTTCTGGAGTTGAAACGAATTTATTACAGGTTTTAGCCGGGCGAGGTGAGGCTGGGGTGGGGTGGAGGGGAGCCGGGGAGGTGGGGTGAGGTAGGGGAGCTGGGGAGGCGAGGGTGGGGCGGGGTGAGGTAGGGAGCCGGGTGGAGGGGGTGAGGGGGGCCGGGCGAGTGGAGGTGGGCGGGGTGAGGTAGGGAGCCGGTGAGGTGGGGTGGGGGTAGAGGGGGAGCCGGGTGAGGTGGGGTGGGGTGAGTAGGGACAAGGAGAGGAGGTGGGGTGAGGTAGGAGCCGGGTGGAGGTGGGGGGTGGGGTGAGGTAGGAGCCAGGGAGGCGAGGTGGGTGAGGTAGGAGCCGGAGGTGGGGTGGGTGAGGTAGGGAGCCGGTGGGTGGGGAGGTAGGGCAAGGAGGCGGGAGGTGGGGTGGGGTGGGGTGAGGTAGGAGCCAGGAAGGAGGTGGGGTGGGGTGAGACGGGCGAGGTGGAGGTGAGGTGGGGTAGGTGTGGGTGGGGTGGAGGTAGGGAGCCGGGGAGGCGAGGTGAGGTAGGGGAGCGCAGGAGACGAGGCGAGATAGGGAGCGGGTGAGGCGAGGCGAGATAGGAGTCAGGCGAGGCAAGGCGAGAGATAGGGAGCCGGACGAGGTGAGGCAGGGAGCGGACGAGGCGAGGCAGGAGCGGGCGAGGCGAGGGGAGCCAAGAGGCGAGGCGAGGGGAAGCCAGGGAGGAGGCGAGGCGGGGAGCCAAGGAGGCGAGGCGGGGAGCCAAGGAGGTGAGGCGAGGCGGGGAGCGGGCGAGGAAGGAGGCGGGGAGCGGGCGAGGGAGGCGGGGGAGCTGGGCGAGGCGAGGCGGGAGCCAAGGGAGGCGAGGCGGGAGCCGGGTGAGGCGGGGAGGCAGGAGCCAAGGAGGCGAGGCAGGAGCCAAGAGGCGAGGAGCGGGCGAGGCGAGGCAGGAGCCGGGCGAGGCTAGGCGAGGCGAGGCAGGAGCCGGGCGAGGCGAGGCGAGGCAGGGAGCCGGGCGAGGTGAGGCAGGAGCGAAGGAGGCTAGGGAGGCGAGGCAGGAGCGGGCGAGGCTAGGCGAGGCGAGGCAGGAGCCGGGCGAGGCGAGGCGAGGCAGGCAGGGAGCCGGGCGAGGGCGGGAGGCGAGGCGAGGCGGAGGCAGGGAGCCGGGCGAGGCAAGGCAAGGCAAGGGAGGTCTGGATCCGGCGAGGGCAAGGCAAGGCAAGGTGTGAACGCAAGGCTCGGGAGCCGGGCGAGGCAAGGCGAGGTCGGGCTGGGCGAGGCAAGGCGAGGTCGGAGCCAGGCAAGGCAAGGCAAGGCGAGGTCGAGCCGGGCAAGACGAGGTCGGGAGCCGGGCGAGGGTGTAGGAGCCGGTGGAGGTCAGACGTTTTAGGTCGAGGTCTTTTCAGAACACAGTATATATTAAATTCAGTAACATTGGGGTTCTGGTAAATATTTAAAAGTGGGTCACCAAGATTTTTACATCGGAAAACCTATTGCTCAACCAAAACTAACAATGTAACGTACGCAAATCCTAATCTAGAGGTTCGTTGGTTGGTCTACTTGAAAAAATAGGTTCCAAAATATATGTTAAGATGTATAAGGAGAACCGTTAAATAGATTGGTAAAAGGCAGCAACATCAAATAACTCTGAAAATGTAAACTGTTTGCCTGCTTGACGATTCATCCCCAGCTTATTTCAATGAAGATCACTTACCTTAGTCAATCTACGTATACAATGTGCTGGTGAATCTTTTTCTTTTTCAGATCAAGGAATGGCTACAGATCCAACCACAGTACAAAGCCTGATAATGGCGTGGTACAGTGTGTGCCAGTGGTGCAGTATGAGGTCAGGTGAAGTGTGGTGCAGTATGTGGGGACAACAGACCACGAGCGAGAAGTGAAGCTTTCTACTACAAAACAATATTCCTGAGGTAAATTTTAACGTTGTGTGTGAAGGTGTGGGTGGGTGGCCTACTATGGTGTTGTTATTTAATGTTTTGTAAGGGTGTGGGTGGGTGTGGCTTTGTTGGTGGTCGTTTAACTCTTGGATTGTGGATGGGTGTGGTTTGTAGTGAGGTCATAATTATCACGTTTTGAGAGTGTAGGTGGGTTTGGCTTGTTGTGGGGTCACATTTAACGTTTTATGGGAGGGTTTGGTGTTGTATACTGGTTGTGGGGGGCTGTGGAGGTGTATGGCAAAGGGTTGTGTTCACAAATGAAGGATTTGTACACGAGGTGGGCAGGTGGTTGTGGTGAAGTTTGTCATTAAAACCAAGTAAAATTCAAGCTGTCGAGGGGGACACTTAAGGGGGAATGAGGGAGGGAAGGTCTAGTAAGAGAACTGGAGTAAACCTTGCGTATAGTGCATGAAGCAGTGTAGAGATGTGTAGTACAGTAGAGTGAAGCAGTACTGTGTTGATGTGAAGTACTTGAGTAAACTAATGTGGAGGTAATATTTATGTAAACAGAGGGAAAGTTAAACATGTGGTCTAGTGTGTAGATGGATATTGTATGTTTAACATTCATTCTACATAAAAGCTACTTAAACACGTTGCAGGTGACAGCTGATGTACGTAAAGGCTAATGGAGAAGGACAGAACTGAGCAAGATTTAACAAACAGCATGATACTCAGCCTCATCAGTTAAGCATTTGTATATCTTATTAGTAATATCCACAAACCACTAACACTGTGTTCCCACACTGGCAGTGGAGGGTATGTGTGTGTGGGGCCTGGCCGACTGTGTAATGGAGGGCTCCTAAAGACTTGTGATGCAGGGCTAGGGTGGAGTGTGTGTGTGATGGGGGGTTTGAAGGACTGTGGATGGGGGTTCTGAAGGACTGTGTGCGATGGGGGTTTCAAGGACTGTGTGGATGGAGGGCTTCTGGGGACTGTGTAATGGAGGGCTCTAGAAGACTGTGTGATGGAGGGCTAGAGGAGTGTGGTGGCTCAAGGACTGTGGATGGAGGGCTTCTGAAGGACTGTGATGAAGGCTCTGAAACAGAGAGATGGAGGCTTGAAGGACTGTGTGATGGAGGGCTAAGGAAGGACTGTGTGATGAGGGTTTAATGACTGGGTGTGAGAGATGGGAGCCTACTGGAAGATGAAGTAACGTGTGTGATGGAGGAGCTCTAAAGGACTGTGGATGGAGGGTTTGGAAGAACTGTGTATGGTGGTTTCAAGGACTGGTGTGATGGAGGGCTTAAGAGGTGTGTTGGAGACCAGGACTGTGTGATGGGGACGAATGTGTGATGGGGGTTTAAGGATCTGGATGGGTGGCTCAAGGACTGTGTGTGAGGTTTTGAAGGACTGTGATGGGGTTTGAAGGACTGTGGTGTGAGTGAAGCTTGAAGGACTGTGGGGATGGAGGGCATGAAGGACTGTGTGATGGGGGGTTCTGAAGGACTGTGGTGATGGGGGCTCTAAGGACTGTACGATGGAGGGCTCTGAAGAATGTGTGTGATGGGGTTTGAAGGATCTGATGGGGGTTTAAGGATCAGTGTGATGAGGGTTTTATGACTGTGAGATGGGGGGCTCTAAGGACTGTGATGGGGGGGTTGAAGGAGCTGTGTGTGAAGGAGGCTATGAAGGATCTGGTGTGATGAGGGTTAGTGAAGGACTGAGTGTGATGGAGGTTGGTGAAGGATGTGAGGAGGACCAACGATTGTGTGATGGGGGTTTTTGAAGGATCGTGATGGAGGGGCTTGAAGGATCGGTGATGGAAGGTTTGAAGGACTGGGGAGGGGATCTGAAGGATCTGGTGATGGGGGTCTGAAGGATTGGAGAGGATGAGGTTATGAAGGACTGTGTGATGGAGGGGTTAAGGGCGATCAGAGAGATGGAGGGTATGAAGGACTGGGTGATGGGGGGTTTGCAGGACTGTGTGATGGGCCCTAAGGACTGTGTGATGGAGGGCTCTGAAGACTGTATGTGATGGGGACTTGAAGGACTGTGTGTGATGGAGTTGCATGACAGTATGATGGGGGTTCTGAAGGACTGTGTGTGAAGGGAGGGCTATGAAGGACTGGGGTGACGGGAGGCTATGAAGGACTGTGTGTGATGGAAGGTTATGAAGACCAGTGATGGAGGGCTATGAAGGTTCAGGATGGAGAGTTTGAAGGACTGTGTGTGATGGAGGGTTTTGAACGACTGTGAGTGGGGGCTTCTGGAGGACAATGATGATGGAGGCTTGAAGGACTGTGTGTGATGGAGGGCTTCTGAAGGATCTGGTGGAGTGGGAAGATCAGGGTAGCAGTGGGAGGGTTTGAAGGACACTGTGTGATGGGGGGCTTGAAGGACTGTGATAGCGGGTTCAAGGACTGTGTGTATGAAGGTCTGAAGGACTGTGTGTGATGGAGGGCTTCAAGGATGTGTGTGAAGAGCTGAAGGACTGTGTGTGATGAGGGGTTTGAAGGACAGTGTGTGGTGGGGGTTTCTGAAGGACTGTGTGATGGTGGTTCTGAAGGTCAGGTGTGTGTGATGGAGGGATACATGACTGGTATGATGGGGTCCTGAAGGACTGTGTGTGATGGAGGAAGGTGAAGGACTGTGTGATGGGGGGGTTTTGAAGGACTGTGTGTGTGTGATGGAGGCTGGTGAAGGACTGGTGATGGGGGCTCTGAAGACTGTGTGTGTGATGGAGGGGCCTGAAGGACTGTGTGTGTGTGATGGGAGGGCTCTGAAGGACTGTGTGTGTGTGATGCGGGGCTTGAAGGACTGTGTGTGAGTGGAGGGTTGTGAAGGACTGGGGAAGGGGGGCTTGAAGGGTTGTGTGTGGGATGAAGGTTGAGGACTGTGTGTGTGATGGAGGGCTGGTGAAGGACTGTGTGAGTGGAGGGCTGGAAGGACTGTGTGTGTGATGGAGGGCTCTGAAGGACTGTGTGTGTGTGTGATGGAGGGCTGGTGAAGGACTGTGTGGATGAGGTGGTGAAGGACTGTGTGTGATGGGGGGCTTGAAGGATTGTGTGATGGAGGCTATGGGACTGTGGGTGATGGGGGCAAGGAAGGACTGTGTAGATGCAGGGCTATGAAGGACTATGTATGATGAAGGGACGGACTGTGTGATAGAGCTATGAAGGACTGTGTGTATGGGGGCTCAAGGACTGTGTGTGTGTGGATGGGAGGGCTGTGAAGGACTGGGGAGGAGGGCTTTGAAGACTGTGTGTGTGTGTGAGAGATGGAGGGTTATAAAGGACTGTGTGTGATGAAGGTGAAGGACTTTGTGTGATGGGGGCTTTAAGACTGTGTGTGATGGGAGGGATGTGAAGGACTGTGTGATGGGGGGCTCTGAAGGACTGTGGTGTGATGGAGGGTTATGAAGGACTGGGGGGAGGGGAGGGCTGTGAAGGACTGGGGGGATGGAGGAAGCAAGGACTGTGTGTGATGGAGGCTAGAAGGACTGTGGGAGGGGGGCCTAAGACTGTGTGATGGAGGGCTATGAAGGATTGTGTGATGGGGGTTTGGGCGACTGTGGGATGGAGGGCATGCTGGGATGGAGGCTAAGGGGACTGGGATGGCGGGGCTTGAAGGACTGTGTGTGATGGAGGGCTATGAGTGGACTGTGATGGGGGCTTCTAAGGACTGTGCTGCGGAGGACTGGAAGGACTGTGTGATGGGGGGCCTGAAGGACTGTGTGATGGGGGGGCTATGAAGGACTGTGGTGATGAGGGCTATGAAGACTGTGTGATGGAGGGCTGTGATGGACTGTGTGTGATGGAGGGCTCTGAAGGACTGTGTGATGGAGGGCTATGAAGGACTGTGTGATGGACGACTTGAAGGACTGTGTGTGATGAAGGTGAAGGACTGGGGACAAGGGGCCGAAGAACTGTGTGGTGGGGGCTTGAAGGACGTGTGGGAGGAAGGGACTGTGTGGGTGGAGGCTGAAGGACTGTGGTGATGGAGGGCTATAGGATCTGTGATGGAGGAAGGTACACTGGGGATGGGGGGGCCAAGAGTGTGATGGGGGGCTTAAGGACTGTGTGATGGGGGGGTTTGAAGGACTGTGGTGATGGAGGGTTGAAGATCGGAAGATGGGGGCTATGAAGGACTGTGTGATGGAGGTTGGTGAAGGATGTGATGGAAGGCTATGAAGGACTGTGTGTGTGGATGGAGGCGTGAAGGTCTGGTGGATGGAGAGCTTGAAGGACTGTGTGTGATGGAGGGTTTGAATGACTGTGTGTGGGAGGGGTTTGGGAGGACAATGATGATGGAGGTTTGAAGGACTGTGGGTGGATGGAGGTTTAAGGACGTGATGAAGCCGGAAGACTGGGGGTGTGTTATGGGAGGGGTTTAAGGACACTGTGTGAGTGGGGCCGAAGGACTGTGTGAGAGAAGGGGTTTGGCGACTGTGTGTGATGGGGTTTGGGACTGTGGGAGGAGGGCTTGAAGGACTGTGTGAGTGAAGGTGAAGGACTGTGGTGATGAGGGTTTGAGGACTGTGTGGGGGGGTTTGAAGGACTGTGTGTGATGGTGGGTTTTGGAAGGACTGTGTGATGGTGTTTTAAGACTGTGTGGTGATGGAGGGATATGAAGGACTGTGTTGGATGGGGGGTCTGGAAGGACTGTGATGGAGGCTATGTGACTGTGTGATGGGGGGTTCTGTGACTGTGTGTGTGATGGAGGGCTATGAAGACTGTGTGATGGGGGTTAAGGACTGTGTGAGGAGGGCTCTGAAGGACTGTGTGTGTGTGATGGAGGTTTGAAGGACTGTGTGTGTGATGTGGGGCCTGGAAGGACTGTGTGTGATGAGGGAAGCAGAAGGACTGTGTGAAGGGGGGCTGAAGGCTGGGGTGGAGGAGGGGCTTGAAGGACTGTGTGGGGATGGAGGAGCGAAGGACTGGGGGATGGAGGCATGAAGGACTGTGATGGGGGGTTTAAGGACTGTGTGGGGGATGGAGGGGGAAGGACTGTGTGATGAAGGAAGGACTGGGGGATGGGGGCTTAAGCGATTGTGGGATGGAGGGCTATGAAGGACTGTGTGATGAAGGGTGAAGGACTGTGTATGATGCAGGGCTATGGGATCATGTATGATGTAGGGCTATGACGGACTGTGTGTGATGGGGAGCTATGAAGGACTGTGTGTGATGGGGGGTTTCTAAGGACTGTGTGTGTGTGTGTGATGGAGGCTATGAAGGACTGTGGGATGGAGGACGAAGGACTGTGTGTGTGTGTGTGAGAGATGTGGAGGCAGAAGGACTGTGTGTGATGGGGCAGAAGGACTTTGTGTGATGGGGGCTTGAAGGAACTGTGTGTGATGGAGGGAGGTGAAGGACTGTGTGGGGATAAGGCAAGGACTGTGTGTGATGGAGGAAGGTAAGGATTGTGTGTGATGGGAGGGTTATGAAGGACTGTGTGTGGATGGAGGCTATGAAGGACTGTGGATGGAGGTTTTGAAGGACTGTGGGAGAAGCTTGAAGGACTGTGTGTGTGGGAGGAAGGTATGAAGGATGTGTGGGATGGGGCTTGAAGGACTGTGATGGAGGGGTTGAAGGATCTGGATGGGAGGGCTGTGAAGGACTGTGTGTGTGATGGCGGGCTATGAAGAACTGTGTGGTGATGGAGGTTATGATGGACTGTGTGATGGGGGTTTGAAGGACTGTGTGTGCAGCGTGGAGGGCTGAAGGACTGTGTGATGGGGGTTTTGGAAGGACTGTGTGTGTGGGGCTGGGTGAAGGACTGTGTGGATGGTGAAGGACTGTGTGTGATGGAGGGTGAAGGACTGTGATGGAGGAAGCAGGATGACTGGGGAGTGAGGTTTAAGGACTGTGGGGGAGTGGGAGGGCAGAGGACTGTAATGGACGATTCTGAAGGACTGTGGGGATGAAGGTAAGGACTGGATGATGGGGTTTGAAGGACTGTGGTGGGGAGGCTGGAAGGACGTGTATGGAGGGTTATGAAGGACTGTGATGGAGGTTATGAAGGACTGTGTGATGGAGGCTATGAATGACTGTGATGGAGGGCTATGAAGGATGAGTGTGATGGGGGGGCCTGGAATATGTGTGATGGGGGGCTCTGAATGACTGTGTGATGGGGGGCTCATGACTGTGTGTGATGGAGGGTTGTGAAGGACTGTGTGTGATGGGGAGCAGAAGGACTGTGTATGATGGAGGGCTATGAAGGACTGTGATATGGGGGTTTCTAGGACTGTGTGCGGGTGGGACTGTGTGATGGGGTTGGGAGTGTGTGATGGGGGAAGGACTGTGTGATGGGGCTTGAAGGACTGTGGGAGTGGAGGGGGTGGGTTGGTGAAGGACTGTGGGTGATGGGGAGCCAAGGACTGGGAGGCATGAAGACTGTGTGATGGGGTTTGAAGGATTGTGGAGGAAGTGAAGGACTGTGTGTGATGGAGAAGGCGAAGGACTGTGTATGGATGACTTGAAGGACTGTGATGGGGGGGGACATAAGATGATGGGGGGTTTAAGGACTGTGTGTGGTGGGGGGCTGTGAAGGACTGTGTGTGATGGAGGAAGGTGACTGTGATGGAGGGCTATGAAGGACTGTGGATGGAGGAAGGAAGGACTGTGTGATGAGGGCTGTGAAGGATGTGATGGGGGCTTGGAAGAGTGGGATGTGTGAAGGATGTGGGGAGCCAAGGACTGTGTGGAGGAGAAGGAGCTGTGTGTGATGGAGGCAGAAGGACTGTGTGTGATGGGAGGGCTATGAAGGACTGTGTGGATAGGGGGGCTTAGGGACTGTGGGATGTGAGGGTGGTGAAGGACTGTTGATGGAAGGAAGGGGGGATGGAGGGATTGTGTGATGGGGGTTTAAGGACTGGGTGATGGAGGGTTGTGAAGGATTGGGATGGGGTGGTGAAGGACTATAGGAGTGGAGGGCTATGAAGGACTGTGTGATATGGGGGGCTCTAAGGACTGTGTGTGAATGGAGGGCCTGGATGACTGTATGGGGGAGGCTTGAAGGACTGTGTGGGGGGGTGCTGGGTAAGACTGTGATGGTGGTTTCAAGGACTGTGTGTGATGGAGGGCCTGAAGGACTGTGTGATGGGACGGCTATGAAGGACTGTGAGTGGACGGTTTAAGGACTGTGTGAGTGGGGTAGGTGAAGGTCTGGGTGTGATGGGGGCTTAAGGACTGGGGGAGGCTTGAAGGATTGTGTGATGGGAGACAGTTAAGGACTTGTAGTGGGCGACTGTTGGGAGGGAGATGGGACAGATAGAGGAAGGTGGCGATTGTGTGATGGAGAAGGTGAAGGACTGTGGGGGATGAAGCTTAAGTGAGCGTGTAAGCCAAGGACTGTGATGGGGCTTTGAAGGACTGTGTGATGGGGGTTGTGAAGGACTGGGGGATGGGGTTATGGGGATGAGTATGTGATGGGGCTATGAAGGACTGTGTGATGGGGGGCTGTGGCGACTGTGTGTGATGGGGGCTGTGAAGGACTGTGTATGGGGGCTCTGAGGGACTGTGTGTGATGGGGCTGTGAAGGACTGTGTGTGATGAGCCTAAGGACTGTGTGATGGGGGCTCTTAAGGACTGTGTGATTGAGGGTTTAAGGACTGTGGTGTGGAGTGGGGGCTTGAAGGACTGTGTTTGATGGGGGTTTTGAAGGACTGTGGGGTGTGATTGATGGGCTTGAAGGACTGTGTGTGGGGTGGGTTCTTGAAGGACTGTGTGTGATGGATGGTTTGAAGGACTGTGTGATGGGTGACTTAAGGATTGTGGTGGGTGGGGGTTTGAAGGATTGTGTGATGGATGGCTTCTGAAGGGATCGGGTGTGATGGGTTGCTTTTGAAGGACGGTGATGGGGGTTTTGAAGGACTGTGTTATGGGGGGGTTTTAAGGACTGTGTGTGATGGAGGGTTATGAAGGACTGTGTGTGATGGAGGGTTTTGAAGGACTGTGATGAGGGTTGTGAAGGACTGTGTGTGATGGGGCTTTGAAGGACTGTGTGTGTGTGTGTGTGTGTGTGTGATGGGGGTTTGAAGGACTGTGTGTGATGGAGGGTTGAAGGATTGTGTTTGATGGGGGCCTTAGGGACTGTGTGTGATGGGGGCTCATGACTGTGTGATGGGGTTTGAAGGACTGTGATGGGGGGTTGGAAACTGTGATGGGGGGCAAGGATTGTGTGATGGAGGGTTGTTAAGATCAGGTGATGGGGTTTAAGGATCAGGTGTGGGAGGGGTTTAAGGACTGTGATGGAGCCAAGGACTGGGGATGGGGCTGAAGGATCTGGTGGGGATGGGGTTCTCTGAAGGACTGTGATGAGGAAGGACTGTGTGTGGAGTGGGGGATTGGAGACTGTGATGGGGGGCCTGAAGGATGAGGTGATGGGGGCTTGAAGGACTGTGTGATTGAGGGCAGAAGGACTGTGTGTGGAGGGTGAATTACTGTGTGTGATGGGGTTCTGATGGACTGCTGTGTGATGGGGGTAGTGAAGGATTGTGTGATGGAGGGTATGAAGGACTGTGGTGGATGGGGGCTCTAATGACTGTGTGTGATGGGGCTTGAAGGACTGTGCGTGATGGTGGCTCTAAGGACTGGGGTGTGATGGAGGGTTTGAAGGATTGTGGGTGTGATGGAGGGTTTGAAGGACTGTGCGTGATGGATGGCTGGGTCTGTGTGTTATGGAGGGCTCTGAAGGACTGTGTGTGTGATGGAGGGTTCGAAGGACTGTGTGTGATGGGGGCTATGGAGGACTGGGAAGTGGATGGAGGGTTTAAAGGACTGGGGGTGGGGGTGGGTTGTGTGATGGAGGGCCAAGGACTGTGTGTGATGGGTGGCTTGGAGACTGTGGTGTGATGGATGGGCTGTGAAGGATTGTGTGTGATGGGGTGGCTTGAAGGATCAAAGGTGTGGGCTGAAGGACTGTGTGTGGAGTGGGGGCTCAATGACTGTGTGTGTGTGAGGGTTTCTGAAGGACTGTGTGAGGGGCTATAAGGAACAGTGTGATGGGGGCTCTGATGACTGTGTGTGGGGGTTCTGGAGGACTGTGTGTGATGGTGGGTTCTGGAAGGACTGTGTGATGGAGGGATATGAAGGACTGTGTTTGATGGGGGGGTTTCTGGAGGGTCTGTGTGGTGGGAGGGCTGGTGAAGGACTGTTTGATGGGGGCTGCGAAGGACTGTGTGTGTGTGTGGTTTTGGGCACTGTGTGTGTTGTGGGGTTTGAAGTGACTGTGTGTGTTGTAGGCTTGAAGGGCTGTGTGTGGATGGAGGGCAAGACTGTGATGGGTGGGTTTTGAAGGATTGTGTGTGATGGGGGGTTTGAAGGATTGTGGGATGGAGGGCTGTGAAGGACTGTGTGGTGATGTGAGGGATGATGAAGGACTGTGTGTGATGGGGGGTTTAAGGACTGTGTGTGTGGGGCTTTTAATGATTGGTGTGATGGGGGGCTTCTAGGACTGTGTGTGATGGAGGGCTTTGAAGGACTGTGTGATGGGGGCTCGAAGGACTGTGTGATGGGGTGCTTGAAGGACTGTGAAGATGGGGCTTTGAAGGACTGTGGGGGGGGGTATGAAGGACTGTGTATGATGGAGGCTATGAAGGACTGTGTGTGATGTAGGCTATGAAGGACTGTGTGTGATAGGAGCTATGAAGGACTGTGTGTGATGGGGGCCTGAAGGACTGGGTGTGTGTGATGGAGGGCTATGAAGGGACTGTGTGTGATGGAGGCCTGAAGGACTGTGTGTGATGGAGGCTATGAAGGACTGTGTGTGATGGGGCGAAGGACTTTTGTGATGGGGGCTCTGAAGGACTGTGTGTGTGTGTGATGGAGGGCTATGAAGGACTGTGTGTGATGGGGGGCTCTGGAAGGACTGTGTGTGTGTGATGGAGGGCTATGAAGGACTGTGTGATGGAGGGCTATGAAGGACTGTGTGTGATGGTGGAGGGCTATGAAGGACTGTGTGTGATGGAGGGCTGTGAAGGACGTGTGTGATAGGGCTCTGGAGGACTGTGTGTGTGATGGAGGGCTATGAAGGATTGTGTGTGATGGGGGGGCTCTGAAGGACTGTGTGTGATGGAGGCCTGAAGGACTGTGTGTGGATGGAGGGCTATGAAGGACTGTGTGTGATGGCGGGCTATGAAGGACTGTGTGTGATGGAGGGCTATGATGGACTGTGTGTGATGGGGGCTCTGAAGGACTGTGTGTGGCATGGAGGGCTTCGGAAGGACTGTGTGTGATGGGGCTCTGAAGGACTGTGTGATGGGGGGCTGTGAAGGACTGTGTGGTGATGGAGGGCTATGAAGGACTGTGTGTGATGGAGGGCTATGAAGGACGTGTGATGGAGGGCTATGACGACTGTGTGTGATGGAGGGCTCTGGAAGGACTGTGTGTGATGGAGGGCTATGAAGGACTGTGTGTGATGGACGACTCTGAAGGATTGTGTGTGATGGGGCTGGAAGGACTGTGTGATGATGGGGGCTCTGAAGGACTGTGTGTGTAGTGAAGGACTGTGTGTGTGATGGAGGGCTATGAAGGACTGTGTGTGATGGAGGGCTATGGATGACTGTGTGTGATGGAGGGCTATGAAGGACTGTGTGTGATGGAGGGCTATGAAGGACTGTGTGTGATGGGGGGGGCTCTGAAGGAGTGTGTGATGGGGGCTCTGAAGGACTGTGATGGGGGGCAAGGACTGTGTGTGATGGAGGGCTGTGAAGGACTGTGTGTGATGGGGCTATGAAGGACTGATGGAGGGTGAAGGACTGTGTGTATGTGGGGGCTCTGAAGGACTGTGTGTGATGGAGGGCTTATGAAGGACTGTGGTGTGTGATGGGGGCTCTGGAAGGAGGTGTGATGGGGGCTCTGAAGGACTGTGTGATGGGGGGTTCTGAAGGACTGTGTGTGATGGAGGGCTAGGAAGGACTGTGTGTGATGGGGGCGAAGACTGTGTATGATGGAGGGCTATGAAGGACTGTGTGATATGGGGGCTCTGAAGGACTGTGTGTGATGGAGGGCTCTGGAAGGACTGTGTGTGTGATGGGGGAGGCTCTAAGGACTGTGTGATGGGGGCTTGAATGATCGTGATGGGGGTTCTGAAGGACTGTGTGTGATGGACGGGTCTGAAGGACTGTGCGTGATGGACGGCTACTGAAGGACTGTGCGTGATGGACGGCTCTGGAAGGACTGTGTGTGATGGGGGCTATGAAGGACTGTGTGATGATGGGGGGCTCTGAAGGACTGTCTGTGATGTGCCTAGCTGAATTGTGCGTGATGGAGGGCTATGAAGGACTGTGGTGGGGGCTATGAAGGACTGTGTGTGATGGAGGGCTATGACGGACTGTGTGTGATAGAGGCTACATGACTGTGTGTGATGGAGGCTGGTAGCTGACTGTGTGTGATGGGGGGCTCTGAAGGAGTGTGTGATGGGGGGGGCCTGGAAGGACTGTGATGGGGCTCTGATGAATGTGTGTGTGATGGAGGGCTGTGAAGGATTGTGATGGGGGGCTGAGGACTAGTGTGATGGGGGCTATGAAGGACTGTGTATGATGGAGGGCTGGGTGAAGGACTGTGTGTGATGGGGGTCTTGAAGGACTGTGTGTGATGAGGGCTCTGAAGGACTGTGTGTGATGGGGGAGGCTCTGAAGAACTGTGTGATGGGGGGCTCTGGGGACTGTGTGATGGAGGGCTCTAGGACTGTGTGATGGGGCTCTGAAGGACTGTGTGTGATGGAGGTGCTCTGAAGGACTGTGTTTGATGGAGGGGTCTGGAAGGACTGTGTGTGATGGAGGGCTCTGAAGGACTGTGTGTGATGGGGGCTCTGAAGGACTGTGTGTGATGGAGGACTCTGAAGGACTGTGTGTGATGGGGGCTATGAAGGACTGTGTGATGATGGGGGCTCTGAAGGACTGTGTGTGATGTGGGGCCCTGAAGGACTGTGCGTGATGGAGGCTCTGAAGGAATGTGTGATGGGGGCTCTGAAGGACTGTGTGTGATGGGGGCTCTGAAGGACTGTGTGTGATGGAGGGAGCGAAGACTGTGTGAGATGGGGCTCTAGGATCTGTGCGATGGGGGGCTCTGAGGCTGATTGTGTGAAGGAGGGCTATGAAGGACTGTGTGTGACGGAGGGCTATGAAGGACTGTGCAGTGACGGAGGGCTATGAAGGACTGTGTGTGATGGAGGACTCTCAACGACTGTGTGTGATGGGGGGCTCTGAAGGACTGTGTGATGGAGGGCTCTGAAGGACTGTGTGATGGAGGGCTCTGAAGGACTGTGTGTGATGGGGGATGACTGTGCGTGATGGGGGGCTCTAACTGAGTGTGATGGAGGGCTGGTGAAGGACTGTGAGAGATGGAGGCTGTGAAGGACTGGTGTGATGGGGGGCTCTGAAGACTGTGCGTGATGGGGGGCTCTGAAGGACTGTGTGATGGAGGGCTCTGAAGGACTGTATGTGATGGGGACTCTGAAGGACTGTGTGTGATGGGGCTGTTGAGCGACTGAAGGACGTGTGTGTGAAGGAGGGCTATGAAGGACTGTGCGTGACGGAGGGCTATGAAGGACTGTGTGTGATGGAAGGCTACAGGACTGTGCGTGATGGAGGGCTATGAAGGTCTGTGTGTGATGGAGAGCTCTGATGACTGTGTGTGATGGAGGGCTCTGAAGACTGTGTGTGGAGGGGGCTCTGAGGACAATGATGATGGAGGGCTCTGAAGGACTGTGTGTGATGGAGGGCTCCTGGAAGGACTGTGTGTGTGGGGCTCTGAAGACTGTGTGTGTGTTTGGAGGGCTCTAGGACACTTGTGTGATGGGGGCCTGAAGGACTGTGTGTGATGGGGCTCTGAAGGACTGTGTGTGATGGGGGCTCTGGAAGGACTGTGTGTGATGGAGGGCTCTGAAGGACTGTGTGTGATGGGGCTTGAAGGACTGTGGTGTGTGATGAGGGCTCTGAAGGACTGTGTGTGGTGGGGGGCTCTGAAGGACTGTGTGATGGTGGCTCTGAAGGACTGTGTGTGATGGGGGATATGAAGGACTGTGTTTGATGGGGCTCTAGGACTGTGTGTGATGGAGGGCTATGAAGGACTGTGTGGATGGGGCTCTGAAGGACTGTGTGTGGGATGGAGGGCTGGAAGGACTGTGTGTGATGGGGGGCTCTAGGACTGTGTGTGTGATGGAGGGCTGTGGGACTGTGTGTGTGTGTGTGATGGAGGGCTCTGGAAGGACTGTGTGTGTGTGATGGGGGCTCTGAAGGACTGTGTGTGATGGAGGGCTGAAGGACTGTGTGGGAAGGGGGCCTGAAGGGCTGTGTGTGTGTGATGGAAGGCCTGAAGGACTGTGTGTGTGTGATGGGGGGCTATGGATGGACTGTGTGTGATGGAGGGCGGAAGGACTGTGTGTGATGGAGGGCTATGAAGGACTGTGTGTGATGGAGGGCTCTGAAGGACTGTGTGTGTGTGATGGAGGGCTGTGAAGGACTGTGTGTGATGGGGGCTCTGAAGGACTGTGTGTGATGGGGCTCTGAAGGACTGTGGTGATGGAGGGCTGTGAAGGACTGTGTATGATGGGGCTATGAAGGACTGCATGTGAGGGCTATGAAGGACTGTGTGATGGTGGGCTGAAGGACTGTGTGATGGGGAGCTGTGAAGACTGTGTGTGATGGGGGCCTTGAAGGACTGTGTGTGATGGAGGGCTGAAGGACTGTGTGTGATGGGGCATGAAGGACTTTGTGTGATGGGGGGCTCTGAAGGACTGTGTGTGTGTGTGATGGAGGGCCATGAAGGACTGTGTGTGATGGGGGCTCTGAAGGACTGTGTGTGTGTGATGGAGGCTATGAAGGACTGTGTGTGATGGAGGCTAGAAGGACTGTGTGTGATGGAGGCCATGAAGGACTGTGTGTGGATGGAGGGCTATGAAGGACTGTGTGTGGATGGGGGGCTCTAGGACTGTGTGTGTGTGATGGAGGGCTATGAAGGACTGTGTGTGATGGGGGGGGCTCTGGAAGGACTGTGTGTGATGGAGGGGGCTCTGAAGGACTGTGTGTGTGATGGAGGGCTGTCTAGTGATGGGGGCATGAAGGACTGTGTGTGATGGAGGGCTATGATGGACTGGTGTGTGATGGGGGGCTCTGAAGGACTGTGTGTGTCATGGAGGGCTTGAAGGACTGTGTGTGATGGGGGGCTCTGGAAGACTGTGTGTGATGGGGCTATGAAGGACTGTGATGGAGGGCTATGAAGGACTGTGTGATGGAGGGGCTGTGAAGGACTGTGTGATGGAGGGCTTGAAGACTGTGTGTGATGGAGGGCTCTGAAGGACTGTGTGTGATGGAGGGCTATGAAGGACTGTGTGTGATGGACGACTCTGAAGGACTGTGTGTGATGGGGCTATGAAGGACTGTGGATGATGGGGCTCTGAAGGACTGTGTGTGTAGGGGGGCTATGAAGGACTGTGTGATGGAGGGCTATGAAGGACTGTGTGTGATGGAGGGCTATGAAGGACTGTGTGTGATGGGGGCTCTGAAGGAGTGTGTGATGGGGCTCTGAAGGACTGTGTGATGGGGGGCTCTGAAGGACTGTGTGTGATGGAGGGCTGTGAAGGACTGTGTGTGATGGGGGGGCTGTGAAGGACTGTGTATGATGGAGGGCTATGAAGGACTGTGTGATATGGGGGCTCTGGAAGGACTGTGTGATGGAGGGCTCTGAAGGACTGTGTGTGATGGGGAGGCCTGAAGGACTGTGATGGGGCCTAGGACTGTGATGGGGCTCTGAAGGACTGTGTGTGATGGAGGGCTTAGTGACTGTGCGTGATGAAGGCTATGAAGGACTGTGTGTGAGGATGGGCTCTGAAGGACTGTGTATGATGGGGCTATGAAGGACTGTTGATGATGGGGGGCTCTGAAGGACTGTGTGTGGGGCCTGAAGGACTGTGCGTGATGGAGGGCTATGAAGGACTGTGTGTGGTGGGGCTATGAAGGACTGTGTGTAATGGAGGCTATGAAGGACTGTGTGTGATAGAGGGCTAGTGAAGGACTGTGTGTGATGGAGGGCTATGAAGGACTGTGTGAGATGGGGCTCTGGAAGGACTGTGTGATGGGGGGCTCTGAAGGACTGTGTGATGGGGGCTCTGAAGGACTGTGTGTGATGGAGGGCTGTGAAGACTGTGTGGATGGGGGCTATGAAGGACTGTGATGGGGGGCTGTGAAGGACTGTGATGGGGGCTCTGAAGGACTGTGTGTGATGGAGGGCTGTGAAGGACTGTGTGTGATGGGGCTGTGAAGGACTGTGTGATGGGGCCTGGGACTGACTGTGTGTGATGGGGGGCTGTGAAGGACTGTGTGATGGGGGGCTATGAAGGACTGTGTATGATGGAGGGCTGAAGGACTGTGTGTGATGGGGGCTGTGAAGGACTGTGTATGATGGGGCTGTGAAGGACTGTGTGTGATGGGGGCTCTGAAGGACTGTGTGTGATGGGGGCTGTGAAGGACTGTGTATGATGGGGGCTATGAAGGACTGTGTATGATGGGGGGCTATGAAGAACTGTGTATGATGGAGGGCTATGAAGGACTGTGTGTGATGGGGGTTCTGAAGGACTGTGTGTGATGGAGGGCTGTGAAGGACTGTGTGTGATGGGGCTCTGAAGACTGTGTGTGATGGGGGATATGAAGGACTGTGTGTATGATGGGGGCTATGAAGGACTGTGGGATGGAGGGCTATGAAGGACTGTGTGATGGGGTTCTGGAAGGACTGTGTGTGATGGAGGGCTCTGAAGGACTGTGTGTGATGGGGAGGCTCTGAAGGACTGTGTGGATGGGGGCTCTGAAGGACTGTGTGTGATGGAGGGCTCTGAAGGACTGTGATGGGGGGGCTTGAAGACTGTGTGTGTGATGGGGGGCTCTGAAGGACTGGCTTGATGGAGGGTCTGAAGGACTGTGTGTGATGGAGGGCTCTGAAGGACTGTGTGTGATGGAGGGCTGCGAAGGACTGGTGTGATGGAGGACTCTGAAGGACTGTGTGTGATGGGGGCTATGAAGGACTGTGATGATGGGGGTCGCAAGGACTGTGTGATGTGGGCCTGAAGGACTGTGTGATGGAGGGCTAGTGAAGGACTGTGTGTGGTGGGAGGGCTATGAAGGACTGTGTGATGGGGGCCTGACTGTGTTGGATGGGGGGCTCTGAAGGACTGTGTGTGATGGAGGGCTATGAAGGACTGTGTGATGGGGCCTGGAAGGACTGTGTGTGATGTGGGGCTCTGGAAGGACTGTGTGTGATGGGAGGGCTATGAAGGACTGTGTGTGGTGGAGGGCCATGAAGGACTGTGTGTGATGGGGCTATGAAGGACTGTGTGTGATGGGGCTCTGAAGGACTGTGTGATGGAGGACATGAAGGACTGTGTGTGATGGGGGCTCTGAAGGACTGTGTGTGATGGAGGCCAAGGAAGGACTGTGTGTGATGGAGAGCTCTGAAGGACTGTGTGTGATGGAGGGCGAAGGACTGTGTGTGATGGGGAGCTCAGAAGGACTGTGTGTGTGTGACGGAGGGCTATGAAGGACTGTGATGGGGGCCTTGAAGGACTGTGTGTGATGGGGCTGGAAGGACTGTGTGTGATGGAGGCTATGAAGGACTGTGTGATGGGGGGCCTGTAGGACTGTGTGTGATGGGGCTGAAGGACTGTGTGTGATGGAGGGCTATGAAGGATCAGTGATGGGGCTCTAGGACTGTGTGTGATGGAGGGCTATGAAGGACTGGTGTGATGGGGGGTCTGAAGGACTGTGTGTGATGGTCAGAAGGACTGTGTGTGATGGGAGTTCAGAAGGACTGTGTGTGTGGAGGAGGGCTATGAAGGACTGTGTGTGATGGGGGGGCTATGAAGGACTGTGTGATGGGGGCTCTGAAGGACTGTGTGTGATGGAGGGCTATGAAGGACTGTGTGATGGGGAGCCTCTGAAGGACTGTGTGTGTGATGGAGGGCTATGAAGGACTGTGTGATGGGGCTCTGAAGGACTGTGTGTGATGGAGGGCTATGAAGGACTGTGTGTGATGGGAGCCAGAAGGACTGTGTGTGTGTGATGGAGGGCTTGAAGGACTGTGTGATGGGGGCTGTGAAGGACTGTGTGGATGGAGGGCTGTGAAGGACTGTGTGATGGGGGCTAGTGAAGGACTGTGTGTGATGGAGGGCTTGAATGACTGTGTGTGATGGGGAGCCTGTGAAGGACTGTGTGTGGTGTGACGGAGGCATGAAGGACTGTGTGATGGGGGGCCATGAAGGACTGTGTGTGATGGAGGGGCTATGAAGGACTGTGTGTGTGTGATGGGGCTTGAAGGACTGTGTGTGATGGAGGACTCTGAAGGACTGTGTGTGTGATGGGGCCTGAAGGACTGTGTGTGATGGAGGGCTAGCTGACTGTGTGTGTGATGGGGGCTCTGAAGGATTGTGTGTGATGGGGGAGGCTCTGAAGGACTGTGTGTGTGTGTGTGTGTGTGTGTGTGATGGGGGCCTGAAGGACTGTGTGTTGGTGGCGACTTGAAGGACTGTGTGTGATGGGGGGCCTTGAAGGACTGTGTGTGATGGAGGCTGCGAAGGACTGTGTGTGATGGGGGGGCTCTGAAGGACTGTGTGTGGTGTGTGTGATGGGGGCTAATGACTGTGTGTGATGGAGGGCTATGAAGGACTGTGTGTGATGGGGGCCTGGACTGTGTGTGATGGAGGGCTGTGAAGGACTGTGTGATGGGGCCTTGGGGCTGACTGTGTGATGGAGGGCTATGAAGGACTGTGTGTGATGGGGGCTCTAGGACTGTGTGTGATGGAGGGTTATATGACTGTGTGTGATGGGGCTTGAAGACTGTGTGATGGGGGCTCTGAAGGACTGTGTGTGATTGGGGCCTGGAAGGACTGTGTGTGATGGGGCTTAGGATCAGTGTGTGATGGGCGTTTGAAGTGGAGGGCTCTACTGTGTGATGGAGGGCTCTGAAGGACTGTGTGTGATGGAGGGCTCTGAAGGACTGTGTGTGATGGGGGACTGAAGGACTGTGCGTGTTGAGGGCTATGAAGGACTGTGTGTGATGGGGCTATGAATTACTGTGTGTGATGGGGGCTCTGAAGGATCAGTGTGATGGAGGGCTCTGAAGGACTGTGTGTGATGGATGGCTCTGAAGGACTGTGATGAGGGCTCTGAAGGATCAGTGATGGAGGGCTCCAGGGATCGTGTGTGATGGAGGGCTCATGACTGTGCGTGATGGAGGGCTCTTGAAGGACTGTGGTGATGGACGGCCTTGAAGGACGTGTGTGATGGAGGGCCTCGACTGGTGATGGAGGGCTCTGGGACTGTGCGTGATGGAGGGCTCTGAAGGACTGTGCGTGATGGACGGCTCTGAAGGACTGTGTTTGATGGAGGGCTCTGAAGGACTGTGCGTGATGGACGGGTCTGAAGGACTGTGCGTGATGGACGGCTTGGAAGGACTGTGATGGACGGCTCTGAAGGACTGTGTGTGATGGACGACTCTGAAGGACAGTGATGGAGGGCTCTGAAGGACTGTGCGTGATGGACGGCTCTGAAGGACTGTGCGATGACGGCTCTGAAGGACTGGCGGATGGACGGCTTTGAAGGACTGTGTTATGGAGGGCTTTAAAGGACTGTGCGTGATGGAGGGCTATGAAGAACTGTGTGATGGAGGGCTCTGAAGGACTGTGTGATGGAGGGCTATGAAGGACTGTGTGTGATGGGGGGCTCTGAAGGACTGTGTGTGTGTGTGTGTGTGTGTGTGTGTGTGTGATGGGGTTTCTGAAGGACTGTCTGTGATGGAGGGCTATGAAGGACTGTGTTTGATGGGGGCCTGAAGGACTGTGTGTGATGGAGGGCGAAGGACTGTGTGATGGGGGCTCTGAAGGACTGTGTGATGGAGGCTATGAAGGACTGTGTGTGATGGGGGCTCTGAAGGACTGTGTGTGGGATGGAGGGCTATTAAGGACTGTGTGTGATGGGGCTCTAAGGACTGTGTGTGATGGGGGCTCTGAAGGACTGTGTGTGATGGGGCCTCTGAAGGACTGTGTGTGATGGGGGCTCTAAGGACTGTGTGTGTGGAGGGTCTCTAAGGACTGTGATGGAGGGCTCAGGACTGTGTGTGATGGAGGCCTGAAGGACTGTGTGTGATGGAGGGCTCTGAAGGACTGTGTGTGATGGGGACTCCTAAGCGACTGTGCGTGTTGAGGGCTATGAAGGACTGTGTGGATGGGGGGGCTATGAATTACTGTGTGTGATAGGCCTGAAGGACCTGTGATGGGGGATATGAAGGATTGTGCGTGATGGAGGGCTATGAAAGACAGTGTGTGATGGAGGGCCTGAAGGACTGTGTGTGATGGACGGCTCTGAAGGATGTGCGTGATGGACGGCTCTGAAGGACTGTGCGTGATGGAGGGCCTTGAAGGACTGTGCGTGATGGAGGGCTCTGAAGGACTGTGCGTGATGGACGGCTCTGAAGGACTGTGTTTGATGGAGGGCTCTGAAGGACTGTGTGTGATGGACGGGTCTGAAGGACTGTGCGTGATGGACGGCTATGAAGGACTGTGTTGATGGACGGCTCTGAAGGACTGTGTGTGATGGACGACTCGAAGGATTGTGCGTATGGAGGGCTCTGAAGGACTGTGCGTGATGGACGGCTCTGAAGGACTGTGCGTGATGGACGGCTTGAAGGACTGCGTGATGGACGGCTTTGAAGGACTGTGGTTGTGGAGGGCTTTGAAGGACTGTGCGTGATGGAGGGCTATGAAGAACTGTGTGTGATGGAGGGCTCTGAAGGACTGTGTGTGATGGACGACTCTGAAGGATTGTGCGTGATGGACGGCTCTGAAGGACTGTGTGATGGGGGTTCTGGAAGGACTGTGCATGTTGGAGGGCTCTGAAAGACTGTGTGTGATGGAGGGCTCTGACGGACTGTGTGTGATGGGGGTCTGAAGGACTGTGTGATGGAGGACTATGAAGGACTGTTTGTGATGGAGGGCTGGTGAAGGACTGTGGGCGTGATGGGGTGGTTTGAAGGACTGTGTGTGTTGTAGGCTCTGAAGGACTGTGCGTGTTGCAGGGCTCTGAAGGGCTGTGTGTGATGAGGGCTATGAAGGACTGTGTGTGATGGAGGGGCTCTGAAGAACTGTGTGATGGAGGGCTCTGAAGGATTGTGTGTGATGGAGGGCTGGGAAGGACTGTGCGATGGGGGCTTGAAGGACTGTGTGTGATGGGGGCCCAGAAGGACTGTGTGTGATGGGGGGCCTGAAGGACTGTGTGTGATGGGGGCTTGAAGGACTGC